>NC_091089.1:46646250-46950000 GCF_032405125.1 Capricornis sumatraensis
TGGGGAAAAACTGTAAAGAGTGGAAGATTTTATATTGTTGGGTTCCAAAATCACTGTGGATGGTTACTGCAGCCACAAAATTAAAACATGCTTGCTCCTGGGAAGAAAAGCTATAACCAACCAAGACAGTGTATTAAAAAGAAGAGACATCACTTTGCCAGCAAAGGTACATATAGTCAAAGCTATGGTTTTTCTAGTAGGCATGAATGGGGGTGAGAGTTGGATCACAAAGAAGGCTGAGTGCAGAAGAATTGATCCTTTTGAACTGTGGTGCTGGAGAAGACTCTTGAGAGTCCTTTGACTCTAAGGATATCAAACTAGTCACTCCTAAAGGAAATCAGTCCTGAGTGTTCATTGGAAGAACTGACTCCGAAGCTGAAGCTCCAATACTTTGGCCACCTCATGGGAAGAGCTGACCGTTGGAAAAGACCCAATGCTGGGAAAGATTGAGGGCAAGAAGAGAAGTGGGTGACAGAGAATGAGATGGTTGGGTGGCATCACCAAATCAATGGGCATGAGTCTGGGGAAACTCAAGGATATAATGAAGGACAGGGAAGCCTGGTGTGCTGCAGTTCATTGGATTGCAAAGAGTTGGACACGACTTAGTGACTAAAAAACAACAACAAAAGACAAGCAAATTTAAAACAAATTAAGCAACAGGAAGAAGCAAAGACAAGCGTGGAAATTTGTGTAGCTACTGACAGGAAATAAGATAATTTAAGAAGCTAAAAGTTGGTGACCTGAAGGATTTTTGTAATTGATAAATACCTAATAAGACATCTAATAGAACAAGGATAGCATAGCTACAGAAAGAATGAAGAGGCTGGGCCAAAGTGGAAATGACACTCAATTGTGGATCTGGTGATGAAAGTAAAGTCCGATGCTGTAAAAAGCATTGCATAGAAACGTAAATTGTTAGGTTCATGAATCAAGGTAAATTGGACATGGTCAAGCAGGAGATGGCAAGAGTAAACATTGACATCTAAGGAATTAGTGAACTAAAGTTTACAGGAATGGGTGATTTAATTCATTGATCATTATGTCTACTACTGTGGGCAAGAATCCCAAAGAAGAAATGAACTATCCCTCATAATCAACAAAAGTACAAAATGCAGTACTGAGTATAACCTCAAAAATGACAGAATTACCTCAGTTTGTTTCCAAGGCAAACCATTCAACATCGCAGTGATTCAAGTCTATGCCCTAACCACTGATGCTGAAGAAGCTGAAGTTGATCAGTTCTATGAAGACCTAGGGGCCCTCCTAGAACTAGCACCAAAAGATGTCCTATTCATCATAGGGGATTGGAATGTAAAAGTGAGAAGTCAAGAGGTACCTAGAGTAACAGGCAAGTTTGGCCTTGGAGTACAAAATGAAGCAGAGCAAAGGCTAACAGAACTCTGCCAAAAGATCACACTGGTCATTACAAGCACCGTTTTTTTTTTTTTTTTTTTAAATTTTAACACAAAAAGATGACTTTACACATGGACATCACCAAATGGTCAATACTGAAATCAGATTGATTACATTCTTTGTAGTGGAAGATGGAGAAGCTGTATACAGTCAGCAAAAACAAGACCTGGAGCTGACTGTGGCCCACATTACCAGTTTCTCATAGCAAAATTCAGGCTTAAACTGAAAAAAGTGTGGAAAACTACTAGGCCCACCAGGTATGATTTAAATCAGTCCTGTATGAATATAGAGTAGAGGTAACTAATAGATTCAAGGACTTAGATCTAGTAAACACAGTGGCTGAAGAACTATGGGCAGAGTTCCATAATACTGTACAGGAAGCAGTGAACAAAACCATCCCAAAGAAAAGGAAAAGCAAGAAGGCAAAGTAGTTGTCTGAGGAGGCTTTCCAAATGGCTGGAAAAAGAAGAGAAGCGAAAAGCAAGAGAGAAAGGGAAAGGTATACCCAACTAAATGCAGAGTTTCAGAGAATAGAAACTAGAGATAAGAAGGCTTTCTTCAATGAAAAATGTAAAGATATAGAGGAAAACCACAGAAGGGGAAAGACTACAGAGCTCGTCAAGACAACTGGAACTATCAAAAGAACATTTCATCCAAGAATGGGGACAATAAAGGAAACGGTAAAGACCTAATAGAAGCAGAAGAGATAAAGAAGAAATGGCAAGAATACATAGAAGAACTGTAAAAAAAAAAAAAAAAAATCTTAATGACCCAGATAACCACAATGGTGTGGTCACTCACCCAGAGCCAGACATCCTGGAGTGTGAAGTAAGTGGATCTTAGGAAGCACTACAGTCAGTGAAGCTCAGTTCAGTTCAGTTCAGTCACTCAGTCGTGTCCGACTCTTTGCGACTCCATGAATCCCAGCATGCCAGGCCTCCCTGTCCATCACCATCTCCCGGAGTTCACTCAGACTCACGTCATCGAGTCAGGGATGCCATCCAGCCATCTCATCCTCAGTCGTCCCCTTCTCCTCCTGCCCCCAATCCCTCCAAGAATCAGAGTCTTTTCCAATGAGTCAACTCTTCGCATGAGGTGGCCAAAGTACTGGAGTTTCAGCTTTAGCATCATTCCTTCCAAAGAAATCCCAGGGTTGATCTCCTTCAGAATGGACTGGTTGGATCTCCTCGCAGTCCAAGGGACTCTCAAGAGTCTTCTCCAACACCACAGTTCAAAAGCATCAATTCTTATGCGCTCAGCCTTCTTCACAGTCCAACTCTCACATCCATACATGACCACAGGCAAAACCATAGCCTTGACTAGATGGAACTTAGTCGGCAAAGTAATGTCTCTGGTTTTGAATATACTATCTAGGTTGGTCATAACTTTTCTTCCAAGGAGTAAGCGTCTTTTAATTTCATGGCTACAGTCACCATCTGCAGTGATTTTGGAGCCCAAAAAAATAAAGTCTGACACTGTTTCCACCGCTTCCCTGTCTATTTCCCATGAAGTGATGGGACCAGATGACATGATTTTCATTTTCTGAATGTTGAGCTTTAAGCCAACTTTTTCACTCTCCTCTTTCACTTTCATCAAGAGGCTTTTTAGCTCCTCTTCACTTTCTTCCATAAGGGTGGTGTCATCTGCATATCTGAGGTTATTGATATTTCTCTCAGCAATCTTGATTCCAGCTTGTGCTTCTTCCAGTCCAGCGTTTCTCATGATGTACTCTGCATATAAGTTAAAAAAGCAGGGTGACAATATACAGCCTTGACGTACTCCTTTTCCTATTTGGAACCAGTCTGTTGTTCCATGTCCAGTTCTAACTGTTGCTTCCTGACCTGTATACAGATTTCTCAAGAGGCAGGTTAGGTGGTCTGGTATTCCCATCTCTCTCAGAATTTTCCACAGTTTATTGTGATCCACACAGTCAAAGGCTTTGGCATAGTCAATAAAGCAGAAAGATGTTTTTCTGGAACTCTCTTGCTTTTTCCATGATCCAGCAGATGTTGGCAATTTGACCTCTGGTTCCTCTGCCTTTTCTAAAACCAGCTTGAACATCAGGGAGTTCACAGTTCACATATTGCTGAAGTCTGGCTTGGAGAATTTTGAGCATTACTTTACTAGCATGTGAGATGAGTGCAATTGTGCGGTAGTTTGAGCATTCTTTGGCATTGCCTTTCTTTGGAATTGGAATGAAAACTGACCTTTTCCAGTCCTGTGGCTACTGCTGAGTTTTCCAAATTTGCTGGCATATTGAGTGCAGCACTTTCACAGCATCATCTTTCAGGATTTGAAATAGCTCAACTGGAATTCCATCACCTCCACTAGCTTTGTTCGTAGTGATGCTTTCTAAGGCCCACTTGACTTCACATTCCAGGATGTCTGGCTCTAGATTAGTGATCACATCATCATGATTATCTGGGTCGTGAAGATCTTTTTTGTACAGTTCTTCTGTGTATTTTGACACCTTTTCTTAATATCTTCTGCTTCTGTTAGGTCCGTACCATTTCTGTCCTTTATCGAGCCCATCTGTGCATGAAATGTTCCCTTGGTATCTCTAATTTTCTTGAAGAGATCTCTAATCTTTCCCATTCTGTAGTTTTCCTCTATTTCTTTGCATTGATCGCTGAAGAAGGCTTTCTTATCTCTTCTTGCTATTCTTTGGAATTCTGCATTCAGATGCTTATATCTTTCCTTGTCTCCTTTGCTTTTTGCCTCTCTTCTTTTCACAGCTATTTGCAAGGCCTCCCCAGGCAGCCATTTTGCTTTTTTGCATTTCTTTTCCATGGAGATGGTCTTGATCCCTGGCTCCTGTACAATGTCATGAACCTCATTCCATAGTTCATCAGGCACTCTATCTATCAGATCTAGGCCCTTAAATCTATTTCTCACTTCCACTGTATAATCATAAGGGATTTGATTGAGGTCATACCTGAATGGTCTAGCAGTTTTCCCTATTTTCTTCAATTTGAGTCTGAATTTGGTAATAAGGTGTTCATGGTCTGAGCCACAGTCAGCTCCTGGTCTTGTTTTTGTTGACTGTATACAGCTTCTACAGAGATCAAATTGCCAACATTCGCTGGATCAAAGAGAAAGCAAGGGAATTCCAGGAAAGCATCTGCCTCTATTTCATTGACTAAAGCCTTTGATTCTGTGTATCATAACAACCTGTGGAAAAATCTTAAAGAGATGGAATATCAGGCCAACTTACCCGTCTCCTGAGAAACCTGTATGCCAGTCAAGAAATGACAGAACCTTATATGAAACAACTGACTGGTT
Source organism: Capricornis sumatraensis (assembly GCF_032405125.1). Lineage (NCBI taxonomy): Eukaryota > Metazoa > Chordata > Mammalia > Artiodactyla > Bovidae > Capricornis > Capricornis sumatraensis. The sequence goes on from NC_091089.1 coordinate 46,650,946, forward strand.
CAGGATTTAGAAAGGAGTACAACAAGGATGTTTATTGTCACCCTGTTCAACTTATATGCAGAGCACATCATGAGAAATGCCAGGCTGGATGATTTGCAAGCTGGAATCAAGACTGCAGGGAGAAATATTAACAACCTTAGATATGCATATGATACCACCCTAATGGCAGAAAGTGAAGAAGATCTAAAGAACTCTTGATGAGGGTGAAGGAGGAGAGTGAAAGAGTCGGCTTGAATCTAAATATTAAAACAACTAAGATCATGGCATCCAGCCCCATTCAGCCAGTTCAGTCGCTCAGCCATGTCTGACTCTTTGCGACCCCATGAATCGCAGCACCCCAGGCCTCCCTGTCCATCACCATCTCCCAGAGTTCACTCAGACTCACGTCCATCGAGTCCGTTTTGCCATCCAGCCATCTCATCCTCGGTCGTCCCCTTCTCCTACTGCCCCCAATCTCTCCCAGCATCAGAGTGTTTTCCAATGAGTCAACTCTTCGCATGAGGTGGCCAAAGTACTGGAGTTTCAGCTTTAGCATCATTCCTTCCAAAGAAATCCCAGGGTTGATCTCCTTCAGAATGGACTGGTTGGATCTCCTTGCAGTCCAAGGGACTCTCAAGAGTCTTCTCCAACACCGCAGTTCAAATGCATCAATTCTTTGGCACTCAGCCTTCTTCACAGTCCAACTCTCACATCCATACATGACCACAGGCAAAACCATAGCCTTGACTAGACGGACCTTAGTCGGCAAAGTAATGTCTCTGCCTTTGAATATACTATCTAGGTTGGTCATAATTTTCTTCCAAGGAGTAAGCGTCTTTTAATTTCATGGCTACAGTCACCATCTGGAGTGATTTTGGAGCCCCCCAAAATAAAGTCTGACACTGTTTCTACTGATTCCCCATCTATTTCCCATGAAGTGATGGGACCGGATGCCATGATCTTCGTTTTCTGAATGTTGAGCTTTAAGCCAGCTTTTTCACTCTCCTCTTTCACTTTCATGTCAAATAGAAGGGGAAAAGGTGAAAGCAATGATAGATTTCCTCTTTTCGAGCTCTAAGTTCACTGTAGATGGTGACTGCTGCCATGAAATTAGAAAACAATTGCTTCTTGGCATGAAAACTATGACAAACCTAGACAGTGTGTTAAAAAGCAAAGACATCACTTTGCCAACAAAAGTCCACATAGTCAAGGCTACAATTATTCCAGTAGTCATGTAGGGTTGTGAGAGCTGGACCATAAGGGAGGCAGAGCACCAAAGGGTTGATGCTTCCAAACTGTGGTGCTCAAGAGACTCTTGAGAATCCCTTGGACAACAAGGAGATAAAACCAGTCAGTCTTAAAGGAAATCAACCCTGAATACTCACTGGAAGTACTGATGCTGAAGCTGAAGCTCTAGTACTTTGGCCACATGATGCGAAGAGCCAACTCATTGGAAAAGACCCTGATGCTGGGAAAGATTGAATGCAGAGGTGAAGAGAGTGACAAAGGATGAGACTGTTGGATGGCATCACTGATGCAATGGACATAAACTTGGGCATACTCCAGTAGATGGTAAGGGACAGGGAGGCATGGCATGCTGCTCTGCATGGGGTAGTGAAAAGTCAGACATGAGTTAGTGACTGAACAAAAACAAGACATAAATATTGGAATATAAGGTGATATACTCAAAAAGATCCTAGAGAATTATTATGAGTCATTTTATAATAATAATTTGTCAACTTACACTAAATTAACAAGTTCCCTTCGACTAATCTAAACTGCTGGAAAACATAAAGAAATTTGAATAGCCCTATATTTATTAAAGAAACTGTACCCATTCCTAAATATTAAAACAGAAAATTGTAGATCCCATTTATTTCATTGGCACTGTTGAAAAAACAGAATAAGAAGAGAGATAAAAGAGAACAGGGGACATTGGCAGCAGGCAAGTCCCTAGCACCTGAACTGATGCTCAGCTACATCCTTTCCCATTGATGAAATCTCTCTAAAAAATTTTATCAAGTGGCGTTCTTCTCACTTGAAATAATAGAAAAATCCGTATTGTTAAAGGTTTGGATCTGGTCTTTCTCAATTAGTGGAAGCTAGAAGTTACTTAAATTAGTAAAATGAGGATTGTCAAACCTATTTTAAAAGATACCTTAAACCTACTTAAAAGATGCCTATGAGGATTAGAAACAATGTGTTAAACTATTATATTTAACTATTATTATATAATAATATATATTATAATATGTATTACATAATAAACTTATATTTAGCCATAATAATAGTTAAATATGATAATAGTTAACTGCAATAATTCCACACATTGTTATTTTAAGAGAGAGGGATTCCCACTTGAGCTTTTTAAAGAAGACTCTTGACAGTTTATTGGAATACAAGGAGATCAAACCAGTCAGTCTTAAAGGAAATCAACCCTGAATATTCGTTGGAGGGACTTTTGTTGAAGCTACAATATTTTGGCCACCTGATGCAAATAGCCAACTCACTGAAAAGACCCTGATGCTGGGAAAATGGAAGGCAAAAGGAGAATGGTATGGCAGAGGATGAGATGGTTAGATAGTATCACCAACTCAATGGACATGAATTTGAGCAAACTCCTGGAGATAGTGGAGGACAGGGGAGACTGGCATGGTCCCAAAGACTCAGACATAACTTAGTGACTGAACAAGAACATTATTATATAACATGTTATACTAAACACAAAATCAGACATAAATGTTACTCTTCTTTTCATCAAATAGGTGGAAAATAGGTGGAGAATGAGTCCCTGGATATGATCTAAAATTGTTTTGTTGACTTGAGTCACTATTTTATGACTTTCCTTCTTGAGGTACAGGATAAAATTTAACAACAGTTTAGATGACCCTACAAGTTACTTAAATACCATCATGAGGTCACCAGTGAAAAACATTAAAGTTTGACTCTTATGTATGAATGCAGTTTTTTTTTAGGATACAAAATTCTCCTTAGGAGGAAAAAAGTATGCTCTTAGAAATGTACAAGATGAATAAGGGAATTTTTGTGCTTCATAGTGGTACAAAGAAAAAGAAGTGAGAAATGGATGTGTAGGCAGACTAAGATTTACTTTAGCAATGTAGAATTCCATGCAAAAATTCTTATATTTGATTATGCTTAAGATTTTTTTTACAAATAAATAATACAAATATTTTTTAGAGAATTGTCTAGCTTACTTTCAATATAATAACATCAAAAGAAAAGTGAAATGGAAACAGCAGAGGAGAGCAATAGTACATACATCACCAAACTGAATTTGCCAACATACAGACTTAAACAGCACTGGGACGTCTCTTGTGGCAGCAGTCCAGAGTTCCACATGGGAAAAGGTCCCAGACAGCACATCAACTCTGTGGGTGACTTCAAAGATTGCTGTTCAGGGTTCCTGTTTATAATCCTAGAGTGCAAACTGATATCATCATCAATCTGTGAGCAAATTGCAGCTCTGATTTCATGTTACTGCTGTTTGTTTTGCCCTGAAAATTTGGAATGTTGTTAGCCTGGGGCTCCATTGGCCAGGGCCCCTCTGAGGGCTCAACAATTTCAAGATTTGTCCCCTATCTTATCTATGGTGCCACAATTCTTCCGCTCACATCAGACAGTCAGATCACTCACAGTCAGGGCAAGGGTCCAGGCAGGTTAGAAGCAAAGTCAGAGTGCTGCTCTGCTTTGTCTCTGAACCCTAAAGAAGATTATTTATTTATTTAATTTCCCTAAAAAGTATACACTCAGTAGTGGAATTCCTGGATCATATGTTAGTTTTTCTTTTTTAAAATTAACTTTTTAAATATAAATTTATTTATTTTAATTGGAGTAATTACTTTACAATATTGTATTGGTTTTGCCATACATCAACATGAATCTGCCACACAGGTATACACGTGTTCCCCATCCTGAACCATTTTTTAATTGAAGAATAATTGCTTTACAGAATTTTGCTGTTTTCTGTCAAACCTCAACATTAATCAGCCACAGGTATACATATAATATATCCCCTCCCTTTTCAACCTCTCTCCCATCTCCCTCCCCACCCCACCCCTCTAGGTTGATAGAGAGCCCCAGTTTGAGTTTCCTGAGACATACAGCAAATTCCTGTTTGCTATCTATTTTACAAATGTTAATGTAAGTTTCCATGTTGCTCTCTCCATACATCTCACCCTCTCTTCCCCTCTTCCCAAGTCCATAAGTCTATTCTCTATGTATGTTTCTTCACTGTTGCCCTGCAAATAAATTCTTCAGTACCATTTTTCTAGATTCTGTATATATGTGTTCAGTTCAGTTCAGTTGCTCAGTCGTGTCTGACTCTTTGTGACCTCATGAACCGCAGCACACCAGGCCTCACTGTCCATCACCAGCTCCTGCAGTTTACCCAAACTTATGTTCATTGAGTCGGTGATGGCATCCAACTATCTCATCCTCTGTCGTCCTCTTCTCTTCCTGCCTTCAATCTTTCCCAGCATCAGGGTCTTTTCATTTTTTTTTTTTAATTAAAATTTTATTTTTACTTTAGGGTCTTTTCAAATGAGTCAGCTCTTTGCATCAGGTGGCCAAAGTACTGGAGTTTCAACTTCAACATCAGTCCTTCCCATGAACACCCAGGACTGATCTCCTTTAGGATGGACAGGTTGGATCTCCTTGGAGTCCAAGGGACTCTCAAGAGTCTTCTCCAACACCACAGTTCAAAAGCATCAATTCTTCGGTACTCAGCTTTCTTTATAGCCCAACTCTCACATCCATGACTACTGGAAAAACCATAGCCTTGACTAGACGGACCTTTGTTGGCATTAGTATATGATATTTATCTTTCTCTTTCTCACTCACTTCACTCTGTGTAATAGGTTCTAGGTTCATCCATCTCATCATAACTAACCCCAATGCATTCCTTTTTATGCATATGTGATATTCCATTGTGTATCTGTACCACGACTTTATCCATTCATCTGTTGATGGACATTTAGGTTGCTTCCATTTTCTAGCTGTTGTAAATATTGCTGCAACGAACAATGGAATACATATGTCTTTTTCAATTTTGATTTTCTCAGGGTATATGCCTAGGAGTGGGACTGCTGGGTCATATGGTGGCTCCATTCCTAGTCTTCCAAGGAATCTCCATACCATCTTCCATAGCGGCCGGTATCAACCCACATTCCCACTAACAGTGAAAGAGCGTTCCCCTCTCTCCACACCTTCTCCAGCATTCACTGCTTTTAGACTTTTTGATGATGGCCATTCTGATAGGTGTGAGGTGATACCTTGTAAGTTTGATTTGCATCTCTCCAACAACGAGCGATGTTGAGCAATTTTTCCTATTTTTGTTAGCTATTTGTATGTCTTTGGAGAAAGGTCCATCTATGTCTTTTTCCCCAATTTTTGATTGGGTTGTTTGTTTTTCTGTTATTGAGTTATATAAGCTGCTTATATATTTTGGATGTTAATCCTTTGTCTGTTGTTTCATTTGCTATTATTTTCTCCCATTCTGAGGGTTGTGTTTTCACTTTGCTTAGAGTTTCCTTTGCTGTGCAAAAGCTCTTAAGTTTAATCAGGTCCCACTTGTTTACTTTTGTTTTTATTTCCAATACTCTAGGAGATGGGTCATAGAGGATCTTGCTTTGACCTGTGTCATCAAGTGTTCTGCCTATGTTTTCCTCTAATAGTTTTATAGTTTCTGGTCTTACACACAGGTCTTTATTCCATTATGAGTTTATCTTTGTGTATGGTGTTAGGAAGTGTTCTAATTTCATTCTTTTACATGTAGCTATCTAGTTTTCCCAGCACCATTGATTGATTAGGCTATCTTTGCCCCATTGTATATTCTTGCCTCCTTTGTCAAAAATAAAGTACCCATAGGTACATGGATTTATTTCTGAGCTTTCTATCTTGTCCCATTTGTCTATATTTCTGTTTTTGTGCCAGTACCATACTGTCTTGATGACTGTAGCTTTGTAGTATAATCTGAAGTCAGGAAGGTTGATTCCTCCAGCTCCATTTTTCTTTCTCAAGACTGCATTGGCTATTCAGGGTCTTTTTTGTTTCCATGTGAATTGTGAAATCTTTTGTTCTAGTTCTGTGAAAAATGCCATTGGTAATTTGATAAGGATTGCATTGAATCTTAAGATTGTATTTGGTAGTATAGTCATTTTCACAGTATTGATTCTTCCTACCCAGGAACATGGAGTATCTTTCCATCAGCTTATGCCATCTTTGATTTCTTTCATTAGTGTCTTATTATTTTCTGTGTACAGTTCTTTCATCTTGTGAGTTTAATCCTAGATATTTAATTCTTTTTGTTGCAGTGGTGAATGGGATTGATTCCTTAATTGCCTTTTTTGATTTTTCATTATTAGTATATAGAAATGCAAGTGATTTCTGTGTATTGATTTTGTATCCTGGACCTTTGCTAAATTCACTGATTAGCTCTAGCAATCCTCTGATACTATCATGAGGGTTTTCTATTTACAGTATCATGTCCTCTGCAAACAGTGAGAGCTTTATTTCTTCCTTTCCAATCTGGATTCCTTTTATTTCTTTTTCTTTTCTGATGGCTGTAGCTAGGACTTCCAGAACTATGTTGAATATCAGTAGTGAAAGTGGACACCCTTGTCTTGTTCCTGATCTTAGGGGGAATGCTTTCAGTTTTTCACCATTGAAAATGTTTGTTGTAGGGTTATTTTATATGGCCTTTAATATGTTGAGGTAGGTTCCTTCTATGCCCATTTTTTGAAGAGTTTTAATCATAAACAGGTGCTGAATATTGCCAAAGGCTTTTCTGCATCTATTGGGATGATAATATGGTTTTTATCTTTCAATTTGTTAATATGGTATATCACATTGATTGATTTGCATATATTGAAGAATCCTTGCATCCCTGGAATAAACCCAACTTGATCATGGCATATGAGCTTTCTGATGTGTTGTTGAATTCTGTTTGCTAAAATTTTGTTGAGGATTTTTGCATCTATGTTCATCAGTGATACTGGCCTGTAGTTTTCTTTTTTTGTGTTGTCTTTGTCTGGTTTTAGTATCAGGGTGATGATGGCCTCGTAGAATGAGCTTGGAAGGATTCTTTCCTCTGAAATCTTTTGAAAGAGTTTAGAAGGATAGGCATTAGCTCTTCTCTAAATGTTTGATAGAATTCTCCTGTGAAGCCATCTGGTCCTGGGCTTTTGCTTTTTGGGAGATTTTCATCTCAGCTTCCATTTCAGTTCTTGTAATTGGGTTGTTCATAATTTCTGTTTCTTCCTGGTTCTGTCTTGGTAGATTGAACTTTTCTAAAAATCTGTCCATTTCTTCCAGATTATCCATTTTATTGTCATATAGTTGTTCAAAACAGTCTCTTATAATCCTTTGTATTTCTGCATTGTCTGTTGTAACCTCTCCTTTTTAATTTCTAATTTTGTTGATTTGATTCCTCTCTTTTTTTCTTGAGTCTGGCTAAAGGCTTGTCAATTTTATCTTCTCAAAAAACCAGCTTTTAGTTTTATTAATCTTTACTATTGCTTCTTTTGTTTCTTTTTCATTTATTTCTGCTCAGATCTTCATGAGTTCTTACCTTCTACCTATTTTGGGTTTTTGTTGTTGTTCTTCTTATTTTTCCAGTTGTTTTATGTATAAAGTTAGGTTGTCTATTTTACGTTTTTCTTGTTTCTTGAAGTAGTATTGTATTGCTATAAACTTCCTTCTTAGAACTGCTTTTGCTGCATCCCATAGGTTTTGAGTTGTCCTGTTTTCATTGTCATTTGTTTGTAGAATTTTTTTGATTTCCCTTTTGATTTCCTCAGTAACCTGTTGTTTATTTAGAAACATGTTATTTAATCTCCATGTGTTTATGTTTCTTACAGGTTTTTTCTTGTATTTGCTGTCTAGTCTCATAGCATTGAGGTTAGAGAAGATTCCTGATACAATTTCAATTTTCTTAAATTTACTGAGGTTTGGAGAATGTTCCTTGCACACTTGAGAAGAAGGTGTATTCTTCTGCATTTGGATGGATTGTCCTAGAGATACCTATGAGGCCCATGTCATCTAATGTGTCATTTAAAACTTGTGTTTCCTTATTAATTTTCTGTTTGATGATCTGTCTATTGGTGTGAGTGGGGTGTTAAAGTCTCCTACTATTATTGAATTACTATCAATTTCTCCTTTTATGTCTTTTAGTGTTTGTCTTATGTATTGAGGTGCTCCTATGTTGGGTGCATAGATATTTACAGTTGTTATGTCTTCCTCTTAGACTGATCCCTTGATCATTATGTAGTGTCCTTCCTTATCTCTTGTAATCTTCTTTATTTTAAGGTCTATTTTGTCTGACATGAGTATTGCTACTCTAGCTTTCTTTTGCTTCCCATTTGCATGGAATATATTTTTCCATCCTCTCACTTTCAGTCTATATGTGTCTTCAGGTCTGAAGTGGGTTTCCTGTAGACAGCATATATATGGGTCTTGTTTTTTTATCCATTCAGCCAGTCTGTGTCTTTTGGTTGGAGCATTTATTCTATTTGCATTTAAAGTAATCATTGATATACATGTTCCTATTGCCATTTTCTTGTTTGAGGTTGATTTTGTAGATCTTTTTTCTTCTCTTTATTTCTTGACTTTATAAATCCCTTTAACATTTGTTATAAAGCTGTCTTGGTGGTACTGAATTCTCTTAACTTTTACTTGTCTGAATAGCTTTTTATTTCTCCATCAATTTTGAATGAGATCCTTGTTAGGTACTATCATCTTTGTTGTAGAGTTTTCCTTTTCAGTACTTTAAATATATCCTGCCATTCCCTTCTGGCCTGCAGAGTTTCTACTGAAAGATCAGCTGTTAGACGTATGTGGTTTCCCTTGTATATTACTTGTTGCTTCTCCCTTGCTGCTTTTCTTATTCCTTCTTTGTGTTTAGTCTTTGTTAGTTTGACTAGTATATGTCTTGGCATGTTTCTCCTTGGTTTATCCTATATGGGACTCTTTGCACTTCTTGGACTTGGTTGACTATTTCTTTTTTCATGTTGGGGAAATTTTAACTATAATGTCTAAAAACAGTTTCTCATAACTTTTCTTTTTCTCCTCTTCTTCTGGGACCTCTTTAATTTGAATGTTGGTGTGTTTGATATTGTCCCAGAGGTCTCGGAGACTATCCTCTGTTCTCTTCATTCTTTTTACTTTATTCTGCTCTTCTGAAGTTATTTCCACCATTTTATCTTCCAGTTCACTGATTTGTTCTTCTGTTTCACAAATTCTGCTATTGATTCCTTCTACAGTATTTTCAATTTCAGTAATTGTGTTGTTTGTCTCTGTATGTTTATTCTTTAATTCTTCTAGGTCTTTGTTAATTGATTCTTGGATTTACTCCATTTTGTTTTCAAGGTTTTGGGTCATCTTTATCATTATTCTGAATTCTTTTTCAGGTAGTTTGCCTATTTCTTATTCATTTATTTGGACTTCTTCATTTCTAGTTTGTTCCTTCATTTGTGTAGTATTTCTCTGCCTTTGCATTATTTTTTTAACTTATTGTGTTTGAGGTCTCCTTTTCCCAGGCTTCAAGGTTGAATTCTTTTTTTTTGTTTGTTTGTTTGGTTTCTGCCCTCCTAAGGTTGGTCCAGTGGTTTGTGCAAGTTTAGTATAGGGTGATATTTGTGCTGAGGTTTTGTTTGTTTGTTTTTCCTCTGATGGGCAAAGCTGAATGAGGTGGTAATCCTGTCTGCTGATGATTTGGTTTGTATTTTTTGTTGTTGTGCAGTAGCACCTGCCCCGGATAAGGCAATGCCACCCCACTCCAGTATTCTTGCCTGGAAAATCCCATGGATGGAGAAGCCTGGAAGGCTGCAGTCCACAGGGTCTCTGAGGGTCAGACACGACTGAGCAACTTCACTTTCACTTTTCACTTTCATGCATTGGAGAAGGAAATGGCAACCCACTCCAGTGTTCTTGCCTGGAGAATCCCAGGGACGGAGGGGCCTGCCTCTATGGGGTGGCACAGAGTCAGACAAGACTGAAGCGACTTAGCAGCAGCAGCAGCACCTGCCCAGGGTGCTACTGGTGGTTCAGTGATTTGGGGTATTGAATTCAAATGGTTTCCTTTGTGTGAGTTCTCACTATTTGATACTCCCTGGGGTTAGTTCTCTGGTAGTCTATGGTCTTGGAGTCAGTGCTCCCACTCCAAAGGCTTAGGGTTTGATCTCTGCTTAGGAATGGAGATTCCACAAGTGGTTTGTTATGGCATTAAATGAGATTAAAACAAATATGCAAAAATGAGAAATGAAAGATGAACCCCAGACAAATGGCAGTTACAAAATCAAGCAAATAATAATTAAAATAATGGAACATACACATATACATATATGAGCAAATTGAAAATAGTGCAACATAAATAAAGTACAGTTGATTGACCTGGCAAACAAAGTAAATAAAAAATTGTATTTACCAGTTAAGAACAAAACTAACTAAAACACAAACTGGAAAACAGAACTAAAGCAAGGTGCCAATTGGAGAATAAAGCAATGAAAACAAACCTATGTTGAGAGGAAAGGAGAGAAAAAAAAGAACAATAGGTATGCAGAGTAAAATAGAGGTAGATGAAGAATATTTATATACATTAAAGGATAATAGCAAGGGGAAAAGAACAGTAGGAAAGGCAAACAAAGGAATAAATGTAGAAAAAAATAATAGGTTTAAAAAAATTAAAATTATAAAATAGAAAATTTTAAAAATGGAGGAAGAAAGAAAAAGGGAGGAAAAAGACAAAGGAAAACTTCACAGAACTGCAAAATCCCAATGGAAAGGTTGATAACAATAATAAAAAATGTGATTTAAAAAAATTAGTTCAAAAGCTTAACTAGATTTTATAGTGCCAAAAATATCAACAACTACAACGGCGGGGTGGGGGGGAATGGAAAAAAGAAAATCCAAGAGAATCTACAGAGCAAGTCAAAACATAAGATTAATAAATGTTTTCTTGAGTCACTGCTGTCAAGAGTCCTTTCCCTCGCTGGGAGTCACAGTCCACCTCACCTTCCTAGGATGCCCTCCAACATTATGCTGATTTCTGGACCTGCTGTGGGATTTCTGACCCGCAGCTCAGATTCTAATATTCTCGCTCTTATGTGTTCTTGCATTCAATGTCCACAGCTATCAGAACTAGTATGTTTTCTTTTGTGGGAGCTCTCAATGTCCTTTTATATATTCCATAGACACAGAGTTGCCTAGTTGATCGTGTGAATTTAATCTGCAGCTTGTACAAATGGTGGAAAGGTTTTGGGTCTTCTTCTTTAGCCATACTGCCCCTGGGTATCAATTGTGGTTTTATTTTCACCTCTGCATGTGGATTGTCCACTGGGGTTTGCTCCTGAGGCTGCCCTGGAGGACTTGGGTTTGCTCCTGTGAAGGCCAGATGTGGAGGTGAGGGCAGCTGTTTGGGTCACAGGAGTTCTGGCAGCAGCAGGTACTCAGGGGAGTGGGCGGCTAGGGCAGCAGGAAATATAGTGCTCTAGAAGGGTATGGCAACCAGTATTGGCCAATACATTACAGTATTCTTGCCTGGAGAACCCCCTTCCCTGACAGAGAAGCCTGGCTAGCCACAGTCTTCAGGGTCACAAAGAGTTGGACACTACCAAAGTGACCCTGTGGGCATACACACAAGACATTTTTTACCTGTGGCAGCTCTACCCCAGTGAGAGTTGAGCTTGAAGGTGGCACAGTTGCTTGGCATGGAGGGACCCTGGTGGCACCAAGTATGCAGGGACATGGACTGCCTCCACCACAAGAATTATGGCCCTATAAGAGTCTTCTTTAAAGCCTCTTGTAGCTGGTGATCAGAAGGCCTCTTTGGCCAGTGTTTCTCTGTAGCTCCTCTCCTTAAGGCACTTAGAAGGCTCCCTTGCCTGGGTTCTGTCTCTGTTGTTTGGGGTGTCAGGCACATAGAGACGCTCCCCTGGCTGGGGTCCTATTCTGTATATCTTCACATCAGGCACTTAAAGGGTCAGCTAAAGAGCCCCTTGATGAAAGTGAAAGAGGAGAGTGAAAAAGCTGGCTTAAAACTCAACATTCAGAAAGCTAAAATCATGGAATCCAATCCCATCACTTCATGGAAAATGGATGGGGGCAACAATGGAAACAGTGACAGACTTTATTTTTCTGGGGCTCCAAAATCACTTCTGATGATGACTGCAGCCATGAAATGAAAAGATACTTGCTCATTGGAAGAAAATCTGTGACAAACATAGACAGCATATTAAAAAGCAGAGTCATTACTTTACTAACAAAGGTCCATCTAGTCAAAGTTATGGTTTTTTCAGTAGTTATGGATAGTTTTAACAGTTGGACCATAAAGAAAGCTGAGCACTGAGGAACTGATGCTTTTGAACTGTCATGTTGGAGAAGACTCTGGATAGTCCCTTGGACTGCAAGGAGAATCAAACAAGTCAATCTGAAAGAAATCAGTCCTAAATATTTATTGGAAGGACTGATGCTAAAGCTGAAGCTCCAGTACTTGGTCACCTGATATGAAGAACTGACTCATTGGTAAAGACTCTGATGCTAGAAAAGACTGAAGGCCAGAGAAGGGAATGACAGAGGATGAGATGGTTGGATGGCATCACAAACTCAACGGACATGAGTTTGAGCAAGCTCTGGGAGTTGGTGTTGGACAGGGAAGCTTGGTGTGCTGAAGTTCATGGGGTCTCAAACAGTTGGACATGACTAGGTGACTGACCTGATTGTCTACTTTAATGGCAACAAGGAAAGAGGATCTAAAGAGATTCTTGATAAAGGTGAAATAGGAGAGTGAAAAAACTGGCTTAAAACTCAACATTCAAGAATGAAGATCATAGCATCCAGTCCTATCCCTTCATGGCAAATAGATGGGAAAAAATTGGAAACAGTGACAGATTTTATTTTCCTGAGCTCCAATATCACTGTGGACAATGACTGCAGCCATTAAATTAAACGATGCTTGCTTCTTGGAAGTAAAGCTATGACAAACCTAGACAGTGTATTAAAAAGCAGAGACACTGCTTTGCCTACAAAGGTTTATATAGTCAAAGGCATGGTTTTTCCAGTAGTCGTGTATGGATGTGAGAGTTGAACCATAAAGAAAGTTGAGCACTGAAGAATTGATGCTTCAAATTGTGGTGCTCTAGAAGACTCTTCAATGTCCCGAGAATGGCAAGGAGATCAAAGAAATAAATCCTAAACAGATCAACTTGAATATTTATTGTAAGGACCAGTGCTGAAGCTGAAGCTCCAGTATTTTGGCCACCTATGTGAAGTGCCAACTCATTGGGAAAGACCTTGATGCTGGGAAAGACTAAGGGCAGGAGGGCAAGGGGACAACAGAGGAGGAGATGTTTGGATGGCATCACTGACTCGGTGGACATGAGTTTGAGCAAGCTGTGGGAGATAATGAAGGCCATGGAATCCTGGCGGGCTGCAGTTCATGGGTCACAAAGAGCTGGACATGAGTTAGCAATTGAACAATACAATGCAATAAACAAACTACTCTATTGAATGCTGTAATAAGTAACATAACTAGTCTTCAAATCCACGACGTTGAATAGGGAGTGGACACATGTGTATCTATGGCTTATTCATGTTGATATTTGGCAGAAGCTAACATAATATTGTAAAGCAATTATCCTCCAATTAAAAGTAATTAAATATATAAAACAATGCAAAACAAAAAGTCCCTCTCACACCACCCACTTTCAAAAAAATCTAAACAAAATTACATAAAGCAAGAATATGTTTTAAGATCAAATATAAAATGTATGTGTTCTGCTCCAGAAGTTGATTTTGAAAAATGTTTAAAATTTTTTACATAATACCAAATCAAAATGAAGATGAGAATGAAAATATCCAAAGTGAAGCAATATTGCATCATGAGGGAATAAACTATGAAGTAAGCATGGGTTAAGCTTATAACAACAGTAACAAAATTCTTGTCCTATGTTATTGTGTGATACTCATATCAACATAACAGCAAAATGATCAAGAAGTGGAATGAGTCACTGAGATTTCTTTAAGTCTTGAGTCAGATTTGACTGCCTTTGTGAAAATAGGCCACCAATGCCTTTGAAGAAAGGAACCCAGCAGTCTTACAAAATACCAAGGCAATTATTGTGAAAATGAGCCAAACTCCCATCCTCTTCTCCCACGTCCCTCCACTTCAAAATAAACTGAAAATATCATATAAGAAAAAGACCCATAAGCTAAATAATTTCCCACAAAGTTCTTATCTGCTAGATAAGATACATTATCAGAGGTAGTTGTATATAAAATGAGAAATGAAAATCATAAGTTAAAATAAAGAAACCAAATGATGCCAGAGGAATTTTGTTCCAAGAAAAATCATGACATTTTAGTCACTACAAAAATTCTGACACACAATAGATAATAATAAGGAAGTTCCAAGTTTCTTTTCTATCTGAAATTCTGAGGCAAGTACTTAAGTGTTTTAGACGATCAATAAACAGATGGTTTCACTAGCATTCAATTTCCATTTTTTTCTCCATTTGCTCTAAAACAGGGCAATCAGACTAAGGAAATAGTCATTACAGTTTCACACAATTATAGTAGGCATGATGGTCAGATGTATATTGTTCTTTTGAAGATATGGTGGGAAAGAGAGGAAAGGGTGGCATGTTTCTGATTCCATACAAAACCATCACATTTACAATTGTATTGTCCAAATTCCACACAAAATGCTATCATCAGATACAGGCCCCAGACCCTGGGTCAGCAAATTGAACTAAAGGCAGCTGAAATACGTTGACCACCACCATGGAAACAATGGCTACAGGAGAGGCCAAAATGTCTAATTCCAAAGTATGATCTCATAGTTCAGACTGATAGGCAGACAACATATAGTTTTCAGTCATAGTTAAGAATTGGAAAATATAATTTCTTTCTTCTTCAGTGGCAGTGATTTATTACATTTTGGCTTTGGATGTTCCCAGCTTCAGACATGTTCAGACATTTTCTTTATTGACTCCAGTCTGTGGCCAAGATCCAGACTGGCAAGAGCTATAGAGCCTGGAGATGATGGAAGGCAGCCCAAAGATCAGAGATCAAGAAAAAAGACTGAGGTCCAAACCAAAAGAGAAATAAACTTTTGTATTCCATTCTAGTTCAACTCTTTCATTTGGGGTAATCCAGCTTGCAGAGTTCCTGGGAACTGGTCAAACCTCAAGTTCTTTCCCTTGCCTCAAGCTAACTGAAGTTAAACAGCCCTGCTTGTTTTGAGCCAAAAATTAGAGTTGTTTGGGCTTTGCTTTTTATATTTCGGGTTAGCATTTTCACCTTGGAAATCAACCTTGTGCTAATCACTGTACCCCAAATCATTGTCCACAAAATCATCACATCAAAGTTACTCTCAGCAAGAAGTTTTCCCTTCCAGTTATTCTAAAATGTTGCCCTTGCAATTAAAGTGACTTGAGAGCACTGTATAAGTATGTATGTAAGTGCATGTGGATATATACTGCATGTATATATTGAATGTGTATTTTCCATCAGAGTAATTTAGCATGTCAATTTAATACAATAGTCACATAGAGAATATGCCAATAGATATGTCTTTTCTTATACACACTATCCTTTCTCACACTTCATTTATATTCACACAGTGATAAAAATCAATTTCCATTTGTTGATAACCATTAAGCCATTAGAGGATAATCACAGTTTCTTGACATACTGGTGAAGCACAAAGGAATATACTTTCAGAGATCATTTATATAGTTTGCTACCGATGGAGCACACATTGTAAAATGCTAAGATGGGTTAAAATAACTGTTAGAAGAGTTATTTTTAGTTGAAATAATGTGCATATCATATTAGAATTTTAAGGATAAAGTATCTTACCATTTTCCCAAAATGTTGTCATTGCACCACTGCCTGAGTCTAAGATGCTGTAAGTGATTTCTCAAGATCCCTTTGCCTTCTTGTAGTTAATTCTATGATAAGACCATAACGTCAGTTCAGTTCAATGGACTCTTAGAAGGCCTTCCTTGTGTGTAGCCTTAGTAGGTGCTGTGAAAGTGCTTTCCAGGGGAAAAGATGAGGCAAGATATTTGCCACTGGTGAATGTACAATTCTAATAAGAGAAGGAAGATTTATTATCTTACACACAAGATTTAGAGACACAGTGCAAAGAAAAGCACAGGGAAAGTATGGTAAATAAATGAGGTGCTAAAATGAAAATAAAGACAATACATAGAATAATAAAAATTTCAAAACTGAATGACATGTGCGGGATGGAGATATCACAGGTCTTAAAGATCAGGGAACACAAGAAAGAAACATAATAACTAATTTCCTTATCTTCCACCCTCTTCTCAATCAAATGTGGGCCTTTAAGAATCCTGATCTCTCATAATACTGTTATAGCACAACCTTTTCAGAGCTAGAGAAGTATAGAAGGGATACTTATGGAAACAAAAGGGTTAAGTAGACTTTGAATTGAATTTAATCCATGAGATGGAACTGATGCATCTCTTTGTTCAATAGCCAATAGAACCCTCTGATCTATTCCATTCCATTTATTTCTGCCACGCTGTGCTAAAGGATAAAGACTTTTCTTACTCTAATAAGTGAATAGCCCTGCCTCTCTCATTGCTGCTGCATCTGTGCTATTCTATATTTCTCCAATATGGATGGATCATCACTAGCAGATTTGACAGATGCTATAATATCATTATGCAAATGCAGGTTCACTGCCACTCGGGAATCCTACAGACTGATCGCTTCATTATCAACCTTATCAGAAAATAGAAGAGAATTGTGTCCCATATTCCTTGAGATGAGAACATAATTTAAATTAAGTGCTTTACTGTCTGGCTACTCTATTGGCCAGGATGGGAGATAAGGAGAGCTGATTTTGTAAACTGGGATATCAACAATCATTGCTCCACTGAGGTGCTGCCTGATCCAGCTTCCTGGGTACCCACTTCTTCCTTGAGCTGTGCCCTTGTCTTTCTCCAAATCAGAGCCAATGCTGAGGCATTTTGCAGCACTTAATTTGTTATCCTGCTATCATATGTCCTTGAAGAATGTTTTCTTTAGAATAGAAGCAGTTTAGCCCTCTGCCTAAAGAAGCAGATTGTTTAGTGGAAATCTCTCAACATTAGAATCATATGACCTGAATCCTGCACACTAGGTTAATGGTGTGACCTTGAGCATTTTACATGATTCCTGTTTCTTAAAAGTTTCTTGGCTTATATAGGGCTCTTACCAATAAAACCAAGGAGTTAGTGAAGATGGTCTTCAAGAAGCCCCTTTTAGCAGTAACATTTTATTACTTGGAATTTGAATCTGAAATATTTTTCCATGTCTTATTATATATAAAAATCAAATATGGCTATTGTTATCTATCCCAGTTATCAACAGATCCTATTAAAATGATGCAGGTAGAACTATAGCTAAACTCACTAGGAAAATTAATATGTAATCATTATTACTTAAAGATGGCAATGGCACCCCACTCCAGTACTCTTGCCTGGAAAATCCCATGGATGGAGGAGCCTGGTGGGCTGCAATCCATGGGGCTGCTAAGAGTCAGACACAACTGAGCAACTTCACTTTCACTTTTCATTTTCATGCATTGGAGAAGGAAATGGCAACCCACTCCAGTGTTCTTGCCTGGAGAATCCCAGGGACAGGGGAACCTGGTGGGCTGCCGTCTATGGGGTCACACAGAGTCGGACACGACTGAAGTGACTTAACAGCAGCAGAAGCATCATTATTACTAATAAGACTAATGGACTCGGTTCTGTAGCCTTGGGTTCAGGTCCTAACATTGACCACCTTGGGCTAGGGTCACCTGGTATAAGTGCTCAGCTCCCACATTTACACCAATTTCATAATGGGCCTTAAAAATCTTCCTGGAAAGCTCCTACTTATGTAAAACAAATGGCAACCCACTCCAGTGTTCTTGCCTGGAGAAACCCAGGGATGGGGGAGCCTGATGGGCTGCCGTCTATGGGGTCGCACAGAGTCGGACACGACTGAGGTGACTTAGCAGCAGCAGCAGCAGCACTAAGTTAAGACTTTTTCAGTTGAGCTTGCCCTCTACATCATTATAACCCTCTGATCAGATCTCTACTACATCATTTCATCTACTATAATATAGTTGTTTGTTTATATTTTTCTCTATTTCTGACTCTGGGCTTCTTGAAGAAGTAAAATTAGGACTTTAAAAAATCTTCTACCATTGTCACTATAGTATACCATACCTGGTACATAATAAGGCTCAAAAAATATTTGATCAAGGCAGGTCACAATGAACCTGACTCAGAAAGAGCTGATAACAAAAGCCCTGTGAGAAAGGTGGTATATGAAGGAGAGTGTCTTTACTTCTCCATGACAAGTTCCAGAAAGATAGATCTCGTAGATCCTCAGTGCCTGCCACAGGAGAAACTTACTAACCTAGGGGACCTGTATTAAGAAAACCTTGAGCTAAAGTCTATATTGCTGAGAGCCCCTCTCTAACTTGCTAATTATACTACTTCTGGGATGACTCTAAACACAAGGGTCTGCAAGAAGAAAGTGGAGCAACTTTGAATTGTGGCATAGAATCTAGAGTCTATACCTAGTCTTTCATCTTATAAAAGGTCTACTTCTGAAACAATCCCACTTGTCACTAAGTCTCTGGAACAAGTTTTGGAGTAGAACACGTTGCCTCATTAGAAATCCCAGTTGGACACACCTACAAAGACTTTTTTCCCTTTTGGTTAGGATTATAAAGCAGAAGTTCTACTGGGCACACAAAATATTGTTGTGGAATAAATGAATTGAAGGATGGATATGTAAACACGTGCTTCAGCTCGTTTATTATTTTATTGAGTACCTGAGGTTGTGAGTCACTAGTAACTCATTAAAGACAAAAGAATATAAACAAGGTACCATATACTCATAAATAGTTTAAATTGAAAAGATACTTAGAATTACCCTATGTCATCATTCATTAAAAAAAAGAAGCTGAGAACAAGAAATGCTAAATGCTGGAAATCTTTTTCCTAGATTCCCTAATTAATCAGTAGCCACAGTACTTCCAACTTCTAATCTGGCATTATTGTTCCAAAACTATCAAGTTTGAGATCTGTTCTTTTACATGAATCTCTGACTTCAATCACTGATGCAAATTTTTTAACACTAAGTGAGATCCCTTAAAGTCTGGACATATATACTCTTAGGAAATCACTTACAGGGGTTCAGAACATTCCTTTATTCCACAAAAAATTATTATATTCCAAATGTTTGCCAGATATTCCCAGTGGTGCTGGGAAAACTGCTTGTATATCTTTGAGATTAATTCTTTGTCAGTTGCTTCATTTGCTATTATTTTTTTCCATTCCGAAGGCTGTCTTTTCACCTTGCTTATAGTTTCCTTCATTGTGCAAAAGCTTTTGAGTTTAATTAGGTCCCATTTGTTTATTTTTGCTTTTAATTCCATTACTCTGGGAGGTGGGTCATAAGGGTCCTGCTGTTATTTATGTCAGAGAATGTTTTGCCTATATTTTCCTCTAGGAGGTTTATAGTTTCTGGTCTTACGTTTAGATCTTTAATCCATTTTGAGTTTATTTTTGTGTATGGTGTTAGAAAGTGTTCTAGTTTCATTCTTTTACAGGTGGTTGACCAGTTTTCCCAGCACTACTTGTTAAAGAGATTATCTTTAATCCATTGTATATTCTTGCCTCTTTTATCAAAGATAAGGTGTCCATAGGTGTTTGGATTTATCTCTGGGCTTTCTATTTTGTTCCATTGATCTGTGTTTCTGTCTTTGTGCCAGTACCATACTGTCTTGATGACTGTGGCTTTGTAGTAGAGCCTGAAGTCAGGCAAGTTGATTCCTCCAGTTCTATTCTTCTCTCTCAAGATTGTTTTGGCTATTCAAGGTTTTTTGTATTTCCATACAAATTGTGAAATTATTTGTTCTAGCTCTGTGAAAAATACCGTTGGTAGCTTGATAGAGATTGCATTGAATCTATAGATTTCTTTGTGTACTATTCTCATTTTCACTATATTGATTCTTCTGATGCATGAACACTGTATATTTCTCCATCTATTAGTGTCCTGTTTGATTTCTTTCACCAGTGTTTTATAGTTTTCTATATATAGGTCTTTTGTTTCTTTAGGTAGATCTATTCCTAAGTATTTTATTCTTTTCGTTGCAATTGTGAATGGAATTGTTTCCTTAATTTCTCTATTTTCTCATTATTAGTGTATAGGAATGCAAGGGATTCCTGTGTGTTGATTTTATATCCTGCAACTTTACTATATTCATTAATTAGCTCTAGTAATTTTCTGGTGGAGTCTTTAGGGTTTCCTATGTAGAGGATCATGTCATCTGGAAACAGTGAGAGTTTTACTTCTTCTTTTCCAATTTGGATTCTTTTTATTTCTTTTTCTGCTCTGATTGCTGTGGCCAAACTATGTTGAATAGTAGCAGTGAAAGTGGGCACCCTTGTCTTATTCCTGACTTTAGGGGAAATGCTTTCAATGTTTCACCATTGAGGATAATGTTTGCTGAGGGTTTGTCATATATAGCTTTTATTATGTTGAGGTATGTTCTTTCTATTCCTTCTTTCTGGAGGTTTTTTTTTAAATCATAAATGAATGTTGAATTTTGTCAAAGGCTTTCTTTGCATCTATTGAGATAATCATATGGCTTTTATTTTTCAATTTGTTAATGTGGTGTGTCACATTGATTGATTTGTGGATATTGAAGAATCCTTGCATCCCTGGGATAAAGCCCACTTCGTCATGATGTATGATCTTTTTAATGTGTTGTTGGATTCTGTTTGCTAGAACTTTGTTAAGGATTTTTGCATCTATGTTCATCAGTGATATTGGCCTGTAGTTTTCTTTTCTTGTGGCATCTTTGTCAGGTTTTGGTATTAGGATGATGGTGGCCTCACAGAATGAGTTTGGAAGTTTACCTTCCTCTGCAATTTTCTGGAAGAGTTTGAGTAGGGTAGGTGTTAGCTCTTCTCGAAATTTTTGGTAGAATTCAGCTGTGAAGCCATCTGGTCCTGGGTTTTGTTTGCTGGAAGATTTCTGATTACAGTTTCAATTTCCGTGCTTGTGATGGGTCTGTTAAGATTTTCTATTTCTTCCTGGTTCAGTTTTGGAAAGATGTACTTTTCTAAGAATTTGTCCATTTCTTCCAAGTTGTCCATTTTATTGGCATATAGTTGCTGATGGTAGTCTCTTATGATCCTTTGTATTTCTGTGTTTTCTGTTGTGATCTCTCCACTTTCATTTCTAATTTTATTGATTTGATTTTTCTCCCTTTGTTTCTGATGAGTCTGGCTAATGGTTTGTCAATTTTATTTATCTTCTCAAAGAACCAGCTTTTGGCTTTGTTGATTTTTGCTATGGTCTCTCTTTCTTTTTTTTTGCATTTATTTCTGCCCTAGTTTTTAAGATTTCTTTCCTTCTGCTAACCCTGGGGTTCTTCATTTCTTCCTTTTCTAGTTGCTTTAGGTGTAGAGTTAGGTTATTTATTTGACTGTTCTCTTGTTTCTTGAGGTATGCCTGTATTGCTATGAACCTTCCCCTTAGCACTGCTTTTACAGTGTCCCACAGGTTTTGGGTTGTTGTGTTTTTTCATTTCCATTCATTTTTATGCATATTTTTATTATTATTATTTTTATTTCTTCTGTGATTTGTTGGTTATTCAGCAGCGTGTTGTTCAGCCTCCATACCATGTCTGGTTTAACTCAAGGTCCTCCCCTGTATGCATGCTCATGTCTTAGACAAGATGGCTTCTAGCAAAGAGGCTTATGGGTAGATTGACATCACTTACTATGGGGTGATGCTCCCTTTCTTTTGACTTCCATGGAGCACATGTAGTCATGAAGGTCTTCTTGACCTCAAGAATGAAAAATATGTGGCCTCTTTATCTTTTATCTGGTTAAGTCCCACCTCCTCCTTGCTACTGCTATTATCTTTACCTTGGAGTATCTGTCCAGAGAGGATGGACTCCAGATGCTCTGTCTGGGGGCCATCTATCTCCTGACTCAATATGGATGGGAATGGAGGAGACAGGGAGGGTTGTATATCCCAATACTGATTTCCCACAGATCTCAGGGAATTTTAAAGAACACCAGCCTAGATCTTATACCAAAGGAAGGGGCACAGAGGCTAACCAAAGCAGAGAAGTTAAAAGAATTATTGAGCTGGTATGGAGAAAGGTAAATCTAGCCACTACTGTGTCTTCCTTGCTGGGGAGCCAGAATAAAGTTGAATATTGCCCAAATAAACCACAACCACTATAATTGATTGACAAGATGATGTGACACATGGAATTGAATATGACTCAGCAAGAAAAAGAATGAAATTCTGCTGTTTGCAACAATATGGATGGACCTAGGAAGTATTTGTTTAGTGAAACTAATCAGAAGAAGACAATATATGTTATCACTTATATGTAGAATCTAAAAAGTAAAGCAAATGAATGAGCATAACAAAATAGAAACAGATTCACAGATACAAGGAACAAACTAGTGGCAACCAGCTCTAGGATATATGAGCTGGTTGGATATATGTAGGATATGTCCATGTAGGATATATGCTACATTTTTGGTAATAATTTAAATGGAATAGAATCTATAAAAATACTGAATTACTATGTTGTATGTTAAAACTAATATATTATAAATCAACTATATCTCAGTACATACATACATACATAAACACATACATAAAGAATACATAAAGATTCATAGCTATTACATACTCACCTTCAGTTCAGTTTAGTCATTCAGTCACATCCTACTCTTTGCAGCCCCATGAATCGCAGCACGCCTGGCCTCCCTGTCCATCACCAACTCCCAGAGTTCATCCAAATTCATGCTCATTGAGTTGGTGATGCCATCTGGCCATCACATCCTCTGTCGTCCCCTTCTCCTCCTGCCCATAATCTCTCCCGGCATCAGGGTCTTTTCCAATGAGTTAACTCTTCGCATGAGGTGGCCAAAGTATTGGAGTGTCAGCTTTAGCATCAGTCCTTCCAATGAACACCCAGGACTGATCTCCTTTAGGATGGATGGGTTGGACCTCCTTGCAGTCCAAGGGACTCTCAAGAGTCTTCTCCAACACCACAGTTCAAAAGCATCAATTCTTCGGCGCTCGGCTTTCTTCACAGTCCAACTCTCACACCCATACGTGACCACTGGAAAAACCATAGCCTTGACTAGACGGACCTTTGTTGGCAAAGTAATGTCTCTGCTTTTGAATATGCTATCTAGGTTGGTCATAACTTTCCTTCCAAGGAGTAAGCACCTGTTAATTTCATGGCTACAATCACCATCTGCAGTGATTTTGGAGCCCCCCAAATAAAGTCAGCCACTGTTTCCACTGTTTCCCCATCTATTTCCCATGAAGTGATGGGACCAGATGCCATGATCTTAGTTTTCTGAATGTTGAGCTTTAAGCCAACTTTTTCACTCTCCTCTTTCACTTTCATCAAGAGGCTCTTTAGATCCTCTTCACTTTCTGCCATAAGGGTGGTGTCATCTGCATATCTGAGGTTATTGATATTTCTCCTGACAATCTTGATTCCAGCTTGTGCTTCTTCCAGTCCAGCGTTTCTCATGATGTACTCTGCATATAAGTTAAATAAGTAGGGTGACAATATACAGCCTTGATGTACTTCTTTTCCTATTTGGAACCAGTCTGTTGTTCCATGTCCAGTTCTAACTGTTGCTTCCTGACCTGCATATAGGTTTCTCAAGAGGCAGGTCAGGTGGTCTGATATTCCCATCTCTTTCAGAATTTTCCACAGTTTAGTAGAGTTTATAATTTTTAAAAAAACTGTATACATATATGCATATTATTTTTTAATTAAAAATAATATATTAAAGCTTAAGTTAAAAAATAAATGAGCTCATGTCCATTGAGTTGGTGATGTCATCCAACCATCTCATCCTCTGTTGTCCCTTTCTTCTGCCTTCAATCTTTCCCAGCATCAGGGTCTTTTCTAATGAATTGGCTCTTCGCATCAGTGGTGAAAGTATTGGAGTTTCAGCTTCAGTATCAGTCCTTCCAGTGAATATTCAGGGTTGATTTCCTTTAAGATGGATTAGTTTGATCTCCTTGTAGTCCAACACACAATTCTTCAACACTCAGCCTTCTTTATGGTCCAGTTATCACATCCATACATGACTACTGGAAAAACCATAGCTTTGATTATATGGACCTTTGTTGGCAAAATAATATCCCTGCTTTTCAATATGCTGCCTCCATGCTAAAATGCTTCACTCATGTCTGACTCTGTATGACCCCATAGACTGTAGCTTGCCAGACTCCTCTGTCCATGGGACTTCCCAGGCAAGAATGCTGTTGCAGGTTGTCATTTTCTTCTCCAGGGAATCTTCTCTACCCAGGGATGGAACCCACATCTCTTAGGTCTCCTGAATTGGCAGACAGGCTCTTTACCACTAGCACCACCTGGGAAGCCCAATATGCTGTCTGGTTTGTCATCACTTTTCTTTCAAGGAGCTAGTGTCTTTTCATTTCATGGCTGCAGTCACCATCTGCAGTGATTTTGGAGCCCAAGAAAGTAAAATCTGTCACTGTTTTCATTGTTTACCCATTTATTTGATGTGAAGTGATGGGAGTGGATGCCATGATCTTAGTTTTAATATATTCAATATAATGAGAAGAAATGAGCATTTTTCTCATTCAATTAAATATATTAACAATTAAATTGAACATTTCATTATACCTTTCCTTTTAAGACCCTTATTATCTGGTGTGATACTGCTCTTTTGGCAGCACAACTCAGGAGGGTTTCCTCTCCCTTTTCCCATGGTCATGGAAGTGGTAGCATTCAGATTGTCATCATGCCTATCCTGAGCACTCCGGTGTCTTCATACCCTCTAGCCAGTCCCTCTTCAATATATTTCATCTCTGCTTCCAGAAAGTTATATTTTTCTCTTTTTGTCTTCATGATGGCCTACATATTAACTTATAGAGAAAAGGTACTTAATAAATTACTTTGTTATTAACAATTTCAATGATACTTATTAAACAATACAAGTGACTATATATACTAACAAAGCCTACATATTATAGGGGAATCAATGAAGGTAATTACCACAAATGAACTTGCAATGTTCTTAGACATTTAAAGATCTTAGAGGTACCACTGAGAAAACAATTATATATTTAAGTTGTATAGTTGTATCTGTGTGCATATGCTTATGTAGGAATACCAATACACACACACACAAATATGAATGCTTCATCCTATAATAATAAAACTAGTCTGGATAAGGATTTTCCTGGTGGCTCAGATAGTAAATAATCCACTTGCAATGGATTCTTGGATTGGGAAGATCCCCTGGAGGAGGGAATGGTAACTCACTCCAGTATTCTTGCCTGGAGAATCCCATGGACAGAGGAGCCTGGCAGACAACAGTCCATGGGGTTGCACAGAGTCATACTCAGTTGAACAACTAAGCACAGTCTGGACAAAACCCTTTTCTTCAAACGAGGCAAAATTTTTAAGGGAGATTTATTTCATAAGCCTACCTAAACCTCTGTCTTAGAAGGTAAATATAAAAGACGTGTATGTGTATGTTCAGTCATGTCCAGCTCTTTGTGACCTCATATACTGTGGCCTAACAGGCTTCTTTTTCCTTGGGATTTCCAGGCAAGAATACTGTAGTAGGTTGCCATTTCCTCCTCCAGGTTATTTTCCTAACCCAGAAATTGAATGCACGTCTCCTGCTTGCATCTTCAGCATTGTCAGGTGGAGTCTTTACTACTTGAGCTACTTGGGAAGCCCAAATATAATATATGTATATATAATAAAATCTGCTCTGATTAGAAAGTACAAATGGAAAAGATCTATTTATGTGCCTATATGTATGTTTTATCAATAATTTTCTCCTCAATCAATGAACATAAGTTTAGAATTGCATGCAGCATTTTAAGGCATACAAAGAAGTAAATCACACAGATCTTGTCTTTAGAAACTAATATTTGTGGTGCTGGAGCAGCAGTTGTGCAGCACTGGAGTGACTGTGTGGAGATACCCCACGTCTGCTTTTTGGCACTGGAACCGTGGCTGTGAAGCGCTGGAGTGACTTTGATACGCCACGTCCAAGGGCAAAGGAGAAAACCCAGCAAGACGGTAGGAGGCATGAGGTTGTGTTTAGAATCAAACCCCATACCCACCAGAGATGCTCAGTGGGCTCAAACATACCTTGTATACACCAGGACCCAGAGATGCCACAGAGACTGAGAAAGAGCTGTATTTGGGTGTCTCCTGAGAAGGTACAGGTCAGCAGTGGACTGCTGCAGGGGCAGGGGCTCTATGTGCAGTAGACCTGGGTATGGCATAAGCCCTCTTGGAGGAAGTCACCATTAACCCCACCATAGAGCCGCCAGAACTTACACAGAACTGGGGAAACAGACCCTTGGAGGGCTCAAACAGAACCTTGTGTGCACCAGGACCTAGAAGAAAGGAGCAGTGACCCCACAAGAGACTGACCCAGACTTGTTCGTGAGTGTCCAGGAGTCTCTGGCAGAGGCATGGGTAGGCAGTGGCCTGCAGCAGGGTTGGGGGCATTGAGTGTAGCTGTGTGCATGGGACGTTTTGAAGGAGCTCACCATTATCTTCATTATCTCTACCATAGTTTGGCCTCAGGTCTAATAACAGGTAGGGAACACAGCCCCACCCTTCAACAGAAAATTGAATTAAAGACTTACTGAGCATGGCCCCGCCCATCAGGACAAGACCCAGTTTCCCCCTCAGTCAGTCTCTCCCATCAGAAAGCTTACATAAGCCTCTTCTCATTCTCCATTGGAGGGCAGACAGACTGAAAACCACAATCACAGAAAACTAACTGATCTGATCACATGGACCACAGCCTTGTCTAACTCAATGAAACTATGATCCATGCCATGTAGGGCTACCAAAAATGGACGGGTCATGGTGGAGAGTTGACAAAACATGGTCCACTGGAGAAGGAAAAGGCAAACCACTTTCGTATTCTTGCCTTGAGAACCCCATGACAGTAAGAAAAGGCAAAAAGATAGGACACTGAAAGATGAACTCCCCAGGTCGGTAGGTGCCTAATATGCTACTGGAGATCAGTGGAGAACTAACTCCAGAAAGAATGAAGACCAGGAGCCAAAGCAAATACAACACCCAGTTGTGGATATGATTGGTGATGGAAGTGGAGTCTGATGCTGTAAAGAGCAATATTGCATAGAAACCTGGAATGTTAAGTCCATGAATCATGGCAAATTGGAAGTGGTCAAACAGAAGATGGTGAGAGTGAACATTGACATTTTAGGAATCAGCAAACTAAAATGGACTGGAATGGGTGAATGCGACTCAGATGACCACTTTATCTACTATTGTGGGCAAGAATCCCTTAGAAGAAATGGAGTAGCCATCACAGTCAACAGAAGAGTCCAAATGCAGTACTTGGATGCAATCTCAAAAATGACAGAATGATCATTGTTTGTTTCTAAGGCAAACCATTCAGGATGACAGTAATCCAAGTCTATGTCCTGACCAGTAATGCTGAAGAAGCTGAATTTGAACAGTTCTATGAAGGCCTGAGAAAAAGAACTAAAGAGCCTCTTGATGAAAGTGAAATAAGACAGTGAAAAAGATGGCTTAAAGCTCAACATTCAGAAAACTAACATCATGATATCCAGTCCCATCACTTCATGGCAAATAGATGGGGAAACAGTGGAAAGAGTGGCTGACTTTATTTTTTCTGGGCTCCAAAATCACTGCAGATGGTGACTGAAGCCATGAAATTAAAAGACAATTACTCCTTGGAAGGAAAGTTATGACCAACCTGACAGCATATTAAAAATCAGAGGCAATACTTTGCCTACAAAGGTCCGTCTACTCAAAGCTATGGTCTTTCCAGTAGTCATGTATGGATGTGAGAGTTGGACTGTGAAGAAAGCTGAGCACCGAAGAATTGATACTGTTGAACTATGGTGTTGGAGAAGACTCTTGAGAGTCCCTTGGACTGTAAGGAGGTCCAATCAGTCCATCCTAAAGGAGATCAGTCCTGGGTGTTCATTGGAGGGACTGGTGTTGAAGCTGAAACTCCAATACTTTGGCCACCTAATGTGGAGAGCTGACTCAAAAGAACCTGATGCTGGGAAAGATTGAGGGCAGGAGGAGAAGGGGACGACAGAAATTGAGATGGTTAGATTGTATCACCGACACTATGGACATGGGTTTGGGTGGACTTCAGGAGTTGGTGATGGACAGGGAGGCCTGATGTGCTGCGATTCATGGGGTCGCAAAGAGTCGGTTATGACTGAGTGACTGAACTGAACTGATGACCTACAAGACCTTCTGGAACTAACACTCAAAAAAGATATCCTTTTCATTATACGGGACTGAAATGCAAAAGTAGGAATTCAAGAAACACCTGGAGTAACAGGCAAATTTGGCCCTGGGGTACAGAATTAAACCCGGCAAAGGCTAATAGAGTTTTGCCAAGAGAATGCACTGGTCAAAGCAACACCCTCTTCCAACAACACAAGAGAAGACTCTATACATGGACATCAGTAGATGGTCAATACCGAAATCAAACTGATTATATTCTTTGCAGCAAGAGATGAAGAAGCTCTATACAGTCAGCAAAAACAAGATTGGAAGCTGTCTGTGGCTCAGATCATGAACTCCTTATTGCCAAATTCAGATTTAAATTGAATAAAATAGGGGAAAACCACTAGGTCATTCAGGTATGAACTAAATCAAATCCCTTATGATTATACAGTGGAAGTGAGAAATAGATTCAAGGGATTAGATCTGAAAGAGTGCCTGAAGAACTATGGGCGGAGGTTTGTGACACTGTACAGGAGGCAGGGATCAAGACCATCCCCAAGAAAAAGAAATACAAAAAGGCAAAATGGTTGTCTGAGGAGGCCTTACAAATAGCTGTGAGAAGAAGAGAAATGAAAGGCAAAGGAAAAAAGGAAAGATATACCCATTTGAATGTAGAGTTCCAAAGAATAGCAAGGAGAGATAAGAAAGCCTTCCTCAGTGATCAGTGCAAAGAAATAGAGGAACAGTAGAATGGGAAAGACTAGAGATCTCTTCAAGAAAATTAGAGATATCAATGGAATATTTCATGAAAAATGGGCTCAATAAAGGACAGAAATGGGACAAAGAAGCAGAAGATATTAAGAAGAGATGGCAAGAATACCCAGAAGAGCTATACAAAAAAGATTTTCATGACACAGATAATCACATTGGTATGACCACTCACCTAGAGCCAGACATCCTGGCATGTGAAGTCAAGTGGGCCTTAGGAAGCATCACTATGAACAAAGCTAGTGGAGGTGATGGAATTCCAGTTGAGCTATTTCAAATCTTAAAAGATGATGCTATGAAATGCTATACTCAATATGCCAGCAAATTTGGAAAACTCAGCAGTGGCCACAGGACTGGAAAAGGTCAGCTTTCATTCCAATCCCAAAGAACAGCAATGCTAAAGAATGCTCAAACTACCACACAATTGCACTCATCTCACACACTAGCAAATTAACGGTCAAAATTCTCCAGGCCAGGCTTCAGCAGTATGTAAACCATGAACTTCCAGATGTTTTAGCTGAATTTAGAAAAGGCAGAGGAACCAGAGATCAAATTACCAACATCTGTTGGATCATCAAAAAAGCAAGAGATCTCCAGGAAAACATCTACTCTGCTTTATTGACTATGCCAAAGCCTTTGACTGTGTGGATCACAATAAACTGTGGAAAATTCTGAGAGAGATGGGAATACCAGACCACCTGACCTGCCTCCTGAGAAATCTGTATGCAGGTCAGGAAGCAACAGTTAGAACTGGACATGGAACAACAGACTGGTTCCAAATAGGAAAAGGAGTATGTCAAGGCTGTATATTGTCATACTGCTTATTTAACTTATATGCAGTGTATATCATGCAAAATGCTGGGCTGGATGAAGCACAAGCTGGAATCAAGATTGCTGGGAGAAATATCAATAACCTCAGATATGCAGATGATACCACCCTTATGGCAGAAAGCAAAGAACAACTAAGGAGCCTCTTGATGAAAATGAAAAGGGAGAGTGAAAAATTTGGCTTAAAACTCAACATTCAGAAAACTAAGGTCATGGCATTTGGTCACATCCCTTCATGGTAAATAGATGGGGAAACAGTGGAAACAGTGTCAGATTTTATTTTCTGGGCTCCGAAATCACTGCAGATGGTGATTGCAGCCATGAAATTAAAAGATGTTTGTTCCTTGGAAGGAAAGTTATGACCAACCTAGACAGCATATTAAAAATCAGAGACATTACTTTGTCAATAAATGTCCATCTAGTCTAAGCTATGGTTTTTCCAGTAGTTATGTATGGATATGAGAGTTGAACTATAAAGAAAGCTGAGTGCCAAAGAATTGATGCTTTTGAACTATGGTGTTGGAGAAGACTCTTGAGAGTCCCTTAGACTGCAAGGAGATCCAACCAGTCCATCCTAAAAGAAATCAGTCCTGAAAATTCACTGGAAGGACTGATGCTGAAGCTGAAATTCCAATGCTTTGGCCACCTGATGTGAAGAACTTACTGATTTGTAAAGACCCTGATGCTGGGAAAGATTGAAGATGGGAGGAGAAGGGGATGACAGAGGATGAGATGGTTGGATGGCATCACTGATTTGATCAACACGAGTTTAACTCTGAGAGTTGGTGATGGACGGGAGGCCTGGTGTGCTGCAGTCCATGGGGTCACAAAGAGTTGGACATGACTGAGCAACTGAACTGAACAGAATTTAGGTGAAAAGAACTCTCCAAACATGGTGCGATACCAGAAATTATGAAAGAAAATACTAACATTTGTTAAAACAAATAGAAATGCAATATTTATCTAGGAAAAATATATATTTAAAAGGCAAATAACAAAATAAAAATAATGCAAGAACAAAAATAAAAATGAGTAATATTAGTAATATATGGTTGTCATAAATCAATATGAATGCCCTAGAAGAAATGAGTAAAGGGTATAAATAGACAGTTTGTAGAGGAGTAATTATAAGTGACTTGTAAGTACATGAAAAAATGCTCATTTTTAAAAGTAATGATTAAAAAATAAATTAAAAAAAGATATAATTTTTCACCTGTTAAATTGGCAGAGTTCAGAAATAAGGATATTTATTTTTTGCAAGGTTTTTGATAAGTGCATTCTCATATACAGCCATGGAATGTTAGAATTTGTGTCACTTCTTTGAAGGGCAATAACTTTTCATATCTTATATATTAAGAATGCACATAAAGTTTTTCTAATAGCTTTACTTATTAAAGGTATGTCAATGTATGGAAAACCAATACAGTATTGTAAAGTAAAATAAAGTAAAAATTTAAAAAAAAAAGGCATTATAGAGAAATAATTGGACAAATTTTAAAACACATGTGTATAAGAACTTTATTTGTGCCATTATTTACATATGAAAAGCAGGATTTAACCTTAATGTTTAATTAAAAGAAATTGATTAATATACAATAAAACTATGAAAGTTGCATATCTAATCTTTTGAAATAGGAAAATGCTTATGATATACTGATGAGATGCAAGAGCAGACTGGAGAATAGTATATGCAATATGAATCCATTCTTTGAAAATGAATGAAAATAATTTCATTTATTTAGAAATTAAATTCTGGAATGATTTACACAGAGTATAAGTAGGTTTAAGTCTTAATAATTCATACAAATGATAATTTTGTTTTCTTCATTTTTATTAGTATTTTAATTTTAGTAAAATATGGATTACTATTATAAATTTAAAAATATGTATTTATACTATATGTTTAACATTATGAGCCTTATATTTAGAAGGAATCATTAAAATAGTCTAATCTTGTCCATGCTACAGACCAGTTTAAGAATCCCCTGAACAAAATGTCCCTAATAGGGGATAACATAGTTTGCCCTGAGTACCCCAAAGGAGAAAGCCACTACCCTGTTCTATTTTGGGATCTTCTAGCCAGTAATTTTTTTTCCTTCTTCTGTCAAACTGAAATCTTTTCCCAGTATTTTTGCTTTATGAGTCCTAGTTTCTAGTTCTCTGTGAAAACTTCTAAATGAAAACCTATCAATGCTTTGAATAAATGATTATATTTCCTCTTGGTCTTGTCTTCACAAAAATCTCAAACCCCAATTGTTTCATTAATGGCTCATGACTTTGAACTTTTCTCTCATCTTAGGTGGGCTACTCTGGTGGCTCAGTAGTAAAAATTTCCTGCAATGCAGGAGATTCAGGAAATGGGGTTCAATTCCTGGGTGGGAAAGATCTCCTAGAGGAGAGCATGGCAACCCACTCCACTGTTCTTGCTTGGAGATCCCATGGACAGAAGAGCCTGCTGGGCTACAGTTCATGGGGTCCAAAGAGTCAGACACAACTGAAGTGACTGAGTGCATGCACACACACACACACACACACACACACACACTCAATCTTAGACATCCTTCCATGTTCTTTGAACTATGGTGTTGGAGAAGATTCTTGAGAGTCCCTTGAACAGCAAAGAGATCAAATCAATCAATTCTAAAGAAAATCAACCCTGAATATTCATTGGAAGGACTGATGGTGAAGCTGAAGCTCCAGTACTTTGGCCACCAATACAAAGAGCTGACTTATTGGAAAAGACCTTGATGCTGGGAAAGATTGGGTGCAGGAGAAGAAGAGGATGACAGATGAGATGGTTGGATGGTATCTTTGCCTCAGTGGACATGAGTTTGGGCAAACTCATGGAGACAGTGAGGACAGGGAAGCCTGGCCTGCTGCAGTCCATGGGGTCACAAAGAGCTGGACATGACTAAGTGACTGAACGACAACAACAATGTGTTCCTCTACTCAGAAGCTTAATGCATACCATTCAAACTGGAGTTCAAGTCAGAATGGGAAAAATGACAAGTGAGAAAGAACTTTAGAAAAGAAAAATATCTCTGGGAGTTGGAATGGCAAACTCAGGCTTCATGGAAAAGATAGAACTTATCAAGTCAGTTAACAAATGAAAAGATTTTTGATGACAGAAGAAGTCTAGGAGACATGAAATTTGAGAAAGTTTCCCCTTAAGGGTCAAAATTTCAGCTCAAGAGAGGAATAAAGAAAAATTAAAATTTGCTTTCTTTTCATTCATTATTGTATTATTTTTGCTCCTTTCCTACTTCCTAGTTTCATTGCTATTGTGGGAAATGCCAAAAATACTAAACAAAGCAATGTTTGCTTTCTCATAGCTTTTGTTGCTCTTTTTGAAATGTTAAAGTCTTTTTCAATACTTTGTTATAATTCTATAAACTATTTCCTATAAATAGTTTTAAAATCCCCAGATAGACAATGTGTACATGCTAAGTCACTTCAGTTGAGTCCAACTCTTTGTGACCCTATGGACTGTAGACCTCCAGGCTCTTCTGTCCAGAGCCAATCAGGCTCTTCTGATTCTCCAGGCAAGAATACTGGAGTGCACTGCTGTGCCCTCCTCCAGG
Organism: Capricornis sumatraensis; assembly: GCF_032405125.1. Classification (NCBI taxonomy): domain Eukaryota; kingdom Metazoa; phylum Chordata; class Mammalia; order Artiodactyla; family Bovidae; genus Capricornis; species Capricornis sumatraensis. The sequence continues at coordinate 46,684,429 of NC_091089.1, forward strand.
GGATCTTCCTGATCCAGGGATAGAACCTGCATCTCTTATGTCTGCCACATTGGTAGGCAGGTTCTTTACCACTAGTGCCACCTGGGAAGCCCTAGATGGGAAATCAGCAACTTAAAGTCAGAGAGGAATCTAATTTTTTCATTAGCTCCTCCCATGCATAGTACCATGTAAGAATACATATGATAAAGATTTCTTTGGGTTATTTAATAAATATTACTGCTTTTATGTCTGGTGACGAGTCCTTCTGAGCTATCATCTAATTTCTACTCCAACCCATAGGTGAAAGCTTACATCCTGTACTGTTGTCATGTTAGAAGAGGGACTAAGTCACAATAAGTATTGTCTTTGCTGAAACTTATATTCCTTCCAATTGTAGATAAACTTCTTCACACCAACTACTGTGGGTTTTGTGAAATTCTTAGTGGGAGATGGTAAAGATCATTCTCCCCAATGTATTTTGTTGGCTCTGAAGGCAAGAAGCAAGAAAATTCTAGGGTCTAAATAGAGTATTCAGTCTCAGAGTTGCTATCAGGCTGACACATGTTACCTTACCTCTTACTCTTTTCTGTAGACCTTTCCACTTCTCTTGACACCATTTGACACCATTACAGAGTGATGTCTTTTCAAACCTGTGGTTACCTTGTTCTCAAAGTTTAGAATCTACTCTGACTTATCCAAGGACGCAGACTATTTTCCTCCTAGCTGAAGAGACAGTCAGAAAAGCAAGAGGAGATGATCCTACTTGGTTAATGTGACTTCTTTATACAAAATGTGGTAAAATGAGAGGTAGATGGTATTTGGGTATTAGTTTTTAACTGTTCACTGTGGTTAAGAACTGACATAAGTTCATGTTCAGTAGTTGACTCATGATCCTTCAATTGGGATGACTAGCGTATTGCATTTATTTGCTGAGCTATGTCAGGAAGACAGACCCTTGGGAAATATGTGTGGTAAGCAAAATCTATATACTCAATACCTCCCATCTTAACAGTCAATACCCTTCTCCTAGTCATTACCTAATATGTAGCAAGTTCTATTCTCACCTGTGTCCCCAAATAGATGCAAATTTATAATAAAATGTTTGCATTTGGTAAGAAATGTTTTACTTAAGAAGTTTTCAGAGTAAATTAAATAATGACTCTTATGGCAAACTAGATAAGCTGTTGTTTGATATAAACTGAGTTAGTAGACCTTCTAAGATCCCACATATTAGCAAAACTTTCTTATGCAGGGTGGCTCCGACTGGCATCATATATCACATAGCAGAAGTATCTGTGGCCTGAATTCATTACCTATCCATATCCTACTCCCAGTTCATTTAGAGTTAATAAATTAAAGCAACATAGAAATTCTCTGGGATAGGATTTTTGAGGAAATTCATCATCATTTATATAACACTGAAGAAAAATTTATGTTCATAGTTGCTACTTGCACAACTACTTCTCAGTGCCACTAGCCATAGGACAGATGGCCAGCATCAATCTCCTCTCCTGCAAGTGTTAACAGGTCTCTAGAGGAAAGGGGAGTTCTAAATTTGCTAGTAAAAGGGTAAAACAAAATTGAGATATGAAGCTGGCTGAATCCTAAGCCTTTAACAAAGAATATGAGGGTAGTGATGTAGATAGAAAATTTTGGTGTAGGATGCGGTTTCTGGAAGGATGAATGGTCAAAGAACACTTGCCCTAAATAGTCTAGATCTTAAAAACACTATTGTCCCTATTCTCTTCCAAAATCAATTTAAGCTCTTGATTAGTCCTCACCAACCACACAATTCATCAGTGAGTTACCACAAAAGTATACTATATTACACCTCATGAAGCTGTGATATACTGCTAAATTTCTGTTACTTTCCTTTTATTAACAACTGGCTTCCCAATTCATAACTTGGATATATAGCACCTTCAATATTATTAACTGTCACTGGCACCTGATTCCAGTACAGAACTAGAATATATACTCTCTAAGGATAATGCACACAAATTATCTTAGATATCCTTCTCATGAAGGCCACATCCTTCCTAGAACCAAGTCCATAACTGATTGACAAGCTCAATGGAGAAAGAGCAGAAAACAGGAAAGCATGTATTATACATTGCCCTAAATTCATCAGACCACCCTTCAGAAAAGGGAAATAACAAAGAGTGAATGGTGGGAAGTCATTTTATCTGCTAGAAAAATATGCTCTGTTCCCTACTCAAAAACAAGTGGTTGTGAAGCAACCACATTATTTAAAGATACAAGGCAAACAGGAAGAGGAAGCCAAACACCCAGGCCCTGAGAACTTACCACAAGTGCTCCCCTCAGCTGAGCTGGTTTGCAGTCACCATGGGCATGCTGATAGGCTCTAGTGGTTTCTGTGATCAGAAAGGAAAGAGGAAAGGAAAATACCAGTTCCTCTTTACCAAGCTATTTGGGAAGCAGTTGCTCATTCAAAGGAATAATAATGATTTCTAGAACCAACCACCATCACTGCCATCTAAAAAAAGAAGTTCAGTGTTAAAATGCAATCTTGGAAGATATGGTAACTGCCAAAAGAAGACTGCCTGAAAAATCTTGGGGGATGTCAGTACCTTAGAATCAATTGGTGACACACATGACCTTAGTGGCAACAGAACTTGAAAGATTTATAGATTAGGCTGAAAGAGTCTCTAGTTTTGAAATACCCAGTACAAATGGACAGACATTTCACAAACTATCTTGAGATGACACTCCAGGCCTCAGATCTCATTTCAATCACACTTTGAAATACCTAGCACTTCATTGCATGATCATCTCTGAGACAAGTTGTTACTTTCTTGCTTCACAAATCAGCAGAAGATCTGAAAAGAGGACAAGGTAAATATTGTGACTGCAAAGCAATTTCACTATTTTTCTTATTCCTATCAATAGTCTTAATACTTTGAATTAAGTATCAATGTCATTTTTCTATGAGTGAAGGTACTGAGTTTGGAATAGCCATCATATAGCCAGTCAAAGTCAGGTCTATCTGATAAGAAATGTTCTCCTCTCCCCTCTGTGCTGTGGGGTAATTCATATTTAGGGGATGGTGGCAAGGTGATATTCCATGGCAGACTGAGTTCTATTGCTGAGAAACAATTTCTTTGGGGCCAGAGTAAGAAGTCATGTGTGAAAAGTTCTCCCTTTGAATATACTGGAAAGAATGAATCCACAGTTTTCTCAGAACCCCAAAACCCTTGAGAAGAAAGCTAAAGATCCTCACCTTCCAGATATGAATTACACAGAAAAATGTACCACTTGGCTGACAGTAATGTTAATGTATGTTTTCTCATTTCCCTCACTCTGATAAGATATAGTGTCATGGAGAACCAAATTAACACACTGGGAGGCTTTGTCATTAAAGAAATGCAAGCTCACTTTGATTATTGCTGGCAAGAGGGCAGAGTGTATGGTGCAAACAGCAATCCTATTCTCAGAGTTAATATTCTTGCAGGCAGCATAGCTCTGTTTCAGAGTATCTTGAACTATGAAATAGGGATGTAATTTTTCATATCTAGAGGGACATAATGATTTCCAAGCTAGGTACTTAAAGGTATAGCCAGCCATATATTGCAATGAACACAGCTGTCAATGTTGCCATAATCATAAAAAAAAAAAAGGAAACATGAGACAGGAGGGAGGAAATCACAACTGTTTCTAGCTATATTTGTATGAACAGAATATGTTATTTGTGAGACTAAGTGAGAAAGGCACTCAAGTAAAAGACTAAAAATAAGATGTATTTATCTGAAAGGAGTTACCAAATGTAATCAGGCAATGTACTAAAAAAGCTTGAAGATTCTTAAATTTATTATTGCAATTGTTGTTTTTTGCCTTTGCATTCTAATTAAAGTGTTACTGTTTCAATTAATTTTTAAATTTACTTATGTTTGTTGTTTTGCTATTTGATTAGAACCTACTGATTATGGAAAAACAGGTGCTAGACCTGGGATAAAGATCCAGGCTCTAGTGAACATATTTTCCTCACTTACTTCTTACTATTTGATAAATTATGTCATCCTTTGAAGCCTCCATTTCCTCATCTGAAAATAGACTAACGATATCTATATCGACAACCTCACATAGGATTGCAAATATCAAAAGGGACAATTAATGAGAAAATATATCAGATGCACAAGACCTGGGCTTCCCAAAACTGTAAATGTCTCATTAAGCATCAGGCTATTGAAATTACCTTCATATCTGACAGAGGAGAGGAGATATTGAGGACGGCCAGATGTAAAAAAGCTGGATGTTCTCTCAGAAATGGAACATGGATTTTATTTTGCCACCACAAATAGCAAAATCATTGAGTTCATCTGAAACGTGACTCACTGTTTTACATTCAAAGACTTGAGGAGACATGAGCTGTGCCTACATCACATAAAATATAAAATGAAGATAAAGAATTCAAAGAATTGAAAATTAATTGTTCCACAAGCCAGTGTGATGTTTAGTCTTTAAGAGGGTAGGTAATTGCACCCATAACAAAACAGTTTGGATTTGAAAAATATATTCTGAAAATATATAACCAAAAGAAGAGATTCAAAAGAAATGTTTATGTACTTAATACATTTCCAATTCCTGAGAGGGAAAAACGATCTCTTACAAAGATGACCCAACAATAGAGAACAATGATTATGAGACAAGTACTATCCAGTTCTGGACAGAATAATGGTAATTAAAATTAAGAATTAGTCAGTCTTCATCAAACAGTAGAAAGAAGTATATGAAGACAGAACTCAGATCTAAAGAATCAGGTTCTAGGGACAGCATCTGGTAGAATACGTGGGAAACCATGAACCCAAGGAATAATACTGCTGTTTTATGAATGACTAAAGTAAGTTTTAAAAGTTTAATTTGTCTAAGATCACAAAAAGAAAATTTGAAAAGTAATTCTTAAGACCAGAGTCTTCAGCTGAACTCCACAAGAAAGGCTTAAATTTAGAATACTATATTGCTATAAAAACATAAATACTTTAAAAAGAATTTATGAAAATGATGCAATCAACTGACTAGCTATGTTCAGTGAAACACCTAAGTCTTTTTTACTTTTTATTTTATTATTATTATTATTATTTTTAATTTTAAAATCTTTAATTCTTACATGTGTTCCCAAACATGAACCCCCCCTCCCACCTCCCTCCCCATAACATCTCAGTGGGTCATCCCCATGCACCAACCCCAAGCATGCTGTATCCTGCGTCAGACATGGACTGGCAATTCAATTCTTACATGATAGTATACATGATAGAATGCCATTCTCCAAAATCATCCCACCCTCTCCCTCTCCCTCTGAGTCCAAAAGTCCATTTTACACAGCTGTGTCTTTATACAGTATACTAACACATATATATGGAATTTAGAAAGATGGCAATGATGACCCTGTATGCAAGACAGGAAAAAAAAAACAAAACACCTAAGTCTTTTCACATGGAAATGCTAGTCATCAAAGTAAATTTCCAGGACCATTTTAACACATAACCACTGCCAGGTAAACAGTAACATTGAAACTCTTTTCATATTAATAAAGAAACAAGAATTTAGGTAAACTGTAGATAATCAGAATATTTGCTGTTGTTCAGTCACCAAGTCATTTCCGACTCTTTGTCATCCCACGGACTGCAGCACACAAGGTTTCCCTCTTCTTCCAGAATATTGGGCAAGAAAAAAGTGACAGGGGAATAGATTTTTCTCTTAAAATGGGCTACATATTCTGATACCTCAAACAGTATCCCTTGAGCCATATTTAGCTCTATATGTTGATTTCTCAGATTCGGCTAGTTCAAATAATGAATTTGAAATTTAAGTAATTCAAAAGTCATATGTAATAATATATCTTTATTTCTTTATAACTGAAATTAAGCTAAATCTCAATTCCCATTTCTAATAGTGTTAGAAAGCTGAGCATCTGGAGTCAAATCAGTCTCTTTCCATTTATGTACTTATGATCTCAGGGGAATCACCTATTCCCCTTTGCATTCTCTCAGAAATGAAGTTAAATTAACAGAGAGCAGAAGTTTTACATTTTGATAATGCTCAGTGTATCAAATTTTGTTTTTCTGTTTACTGCTTTTGATATCATTTATAAAAAGTCTTTGCTTATTCCAAAGTCATCACTATAATATCCTTTTTACTTTAGAAAACAGTTTTTATGTTTATATCTACAATTCATCTTGAATTAATTTGTATGTGTGGTGTGATATGAACTGATGCTCACTTTTTTCTTTGCATTTATCCAGTTGTTTTGACACCATTTATTATACTCTAAATTCCTTACCAAGTCATCTAAGTATCTCTGACAAAAATCAAATGATTGTATACATGTGGCTATGTATCTAGAGTCTCTATTCTGGCTTTCTTTTTTTACTATATATATCTGTTTTTACACAAATACCACTTTCTTAATTACAACAGCTTTATGGTACGATGTGAAATCAGGTAGTTTAAATTCTCTAACTTTGTTTCTCTTTTCCAAGATATTTTATGTATTCGTATGCCTACATACATTTTATAATCAGTAAATTATAATTGAATTTAATTATAATTCAATTTTATTTATAATTCAATTTCTAAACTACTTAATTAAAAACAAAATCTATTGGGAATTGTTGAATTTATAAATCAACCATAGGAAATATCTACAATATTGATTCTTCCAATCTATGATCATTGCATATTTCAATGTTAATTTAGGCCTCTTTAATTCCTCTAGGACATATCTCAAAGGTTTCAGTGTAGACGTCTTACATTTCTCTAATAAGTGTGATCCTAATCATGAAGTGTTTATTTATAAATGATTAATGATTCTTGTCTAAATCAATTATTACCATGATTTTGAAAATACTTTTCCTAAAGTTCTTAATTATCCTCTGCTTGAGGATTAGCTCAATACAAGCGATTCTCTCATTTTCAAAACCAGACTCATGGTTTATTATTTTAAACATGAATTCTCTTGATCTAGAATAATTCCTGGAGAAAAAGATCAAATAGAATGAGTCAAATGTGAGCATACATTAAAATATCTAAATGGAATATATAACAGAAGTTAAATCTAAGCTGGTGGTCCTATTAAAATGAGAAAAATAAGTTTATTTTGCTATAATATGTTTTTACCATCATCAGTATAGTCATTCTGCATTGAATACTACCTGTGCACTTGGCAGTTGATATTTGTGTTTTACACTTGACTGTCTTATTTGATGCTGATTATAATCCAATAAGGTAAGTGCTATTATGTGCTTAGATGCTCAGTCATGTCCAACTCCTTGCAACTGCATGGACTGTAGCCTGTGAGACTCTATCCATGGGATTTTTCAGGCAGGAATACTGGAGTAGCTTGCTGTTTCCTTCTCCAGGGGATCAACCGGACCCAGGGATTGAACCTGCGTCTCCTGTGTCTTCTGAAATGCAGGCGGAGTTTTTACCCACTGAGCCCCTGGGGAAGCCTCAAGTGCTATTATAATCATTTGAAAAATGAGTAACCTGAGGCTTAGAGAATTGGTAATGTCTTGGATTATACATCTAAGAAGTAGAATCAGTAGTGCCTCTCTGACTGTGAATGTAAGCACATGAGTGTAACTCAGTTTTATTGAGACTTTCCCACTTTGTTCTAAAACTAAAGGCTGGAAGAACCAGTGTTCCATTATTAAGGTATCCAGTTAATTGTTTCCAGGTCACCAAGCAAGTATCTATTTTGTCATTCAATCTGTTTGGCAGCACTTTCAAAAATAGAACTTGAGTGCTATTCTTATGATAAAAGAAGTTATAGGAAGAGCTATTTCTGAAGGAAAGAACTAGAAAAGAAAAATCTTTAAGTTTTACATATAAATTCAATTCTTTTAAGTAAATATTTTTTTTGGAGGGTGAAGTTTGCAAAGCATAGAGTACAGTCTCTTTTTCCAACAGAGTAAAACTCAAAAGAGTAATACAATATGCTTTTAGACAAAGAGCTCAGCTATGGTGTTATTTATGAACAGTATGATGGTGACAGTCAGAGGTACAAGGGAGATAGTTAGTGAGAAGAATCACAACGTTTTTAATCCCAGAAAGGTTATTGTCTGCCCAAACTCCTACTACAGAGTTCTGAAAACATGAATATTGTTAAATTCTTAATGACAAAGGCAACCATTATATTACCTTATCATATGTAAAATAGATAGTGTGAATTCGAAGCATGAAGCAGGGCAGCTGGTGCTCTATGACAACCTAGAGGAATAGGGTAGGCAGGGAGGTAGGAACAGTGTTCAGGATGAAGGGGAAACATGTATGCCAATTCATGTTGATGTACAGCAAAAAGTCATCACAATATTGTAAAGTAATTATCCTCCAATTAAAGTAAATAAATTTATATAAGAAACAAGAACTTATCAAGTACAGTCAAAGTCCACTTACCAATGGTGTTTTTCACAGACTTAGAACAAAACAATTAAAAATTTTTGGAAACACAAAAAACCCCAAATTGCCAAAATGACCCTGAAGAGGAAGAAGGGAACTAGACGAATTATGCTTCCAAGTTCAGACTATATTACTACACAGTTGCAGTCATAAAACCAGTATAGTATGGACACAAAAACAGACATATAGATCAATGAAGCAGGACAGAAAGCCCACAAATAAACCCATCCATTTGTGATCAAGTAAGATAAAGGAGGAGAGAGTATACAATGATGATAAGATAGTCCCTTCAACAAGCAATGTTAGGAAAACTGGACAGCTACATGTAAAAAAATGAAACAAGTACATTCTCTAACACCATATACAGAAATAAACCCTAAAAGTCTGTTCTTTACATTTGTGTCTCTTTTGCTATCTCGCATACAGGGTTATCATTACCATCTTTCTAAATTCCATATATATGCGTTAGTATACTGCATTGGTGTTTTTCTTTGTGGCTTACTTCACTCTGTATAATCGGCTCCAGTTTTCATCCACCTCATTAGAAATGATTCAAATGTATTCTTTTCAATGGCTGAGTAATACTCCATTGTGTATACGTACCACAGCTTTTTTATCCATTCATCGGCTGATGGACATCTAGGTTGCTTCCATGTCCTGGCTATTATAAACAGGGCTGCGATGAACATTGGGGTACACGTGTCTCTTTCTATTCTGGTTTCCTCAGTGTGTATGCCCAGCAGTGGGATTGCTGGGTCATAAGGCAGTTCTATTTCCAGTTTTTTAAGGAATCTCCACACTGTTCTCCATAGTGGCTATACTAGTTTGCATTCCCACCAACAGTGTAAGAGGGTTCCCTTTTCTCCACACCCTCTCCAGCATTTATTGCTTGTACACTTTTGGATCGTGGCCATTCTGACTGGTATGAAATGGTACCTCATTGTGGTCTTGATTTGCATTTCTCTGATAATGAGTGATGTTGAGCATCTTTTCATGTGTTTGTTAGCCATCTGTATGTCTTCTTTGGAGAAATGTCTGTTTAGTTCTTTGACATATTTTTTGATTGGGTCATTTATTTTTCTGGAATTGAGCTGCATAAGTTGCTTGGACTCTGTGGGAGAGGGGGACGGTGGGATGATTTGGGAGAATGGCATTGAAACATGTATACTATCATGTAAGAAATGAATTGCTAGTCTAGGTTTGATACAGGATACAGGATGCTTGGGGCTGGTACACTGGGATGACCCAGAGAGATGATATGGGGAGGGTGGTGGGAGGGGGGTTCAGGGTTGGGAACTCATGTACACCTGTGGTGGATTCATGTCAATGTAGGGCAAAACCAATTCAGTATTGTAAATTAAAAAAATAAAATAAAATAAATAAAAATAAAAATACCATAAAAAAGAAACATGCAGTCCCTTACCTTGAAAAAAAAAAAAAAAGAAAGAAAGAAACCCCAAATGGAAAAAGAATTAAATGTAAGACCAGATAATATAAAACTCCCAGAGAAAAACATAGAACATTATATATATATAGCTATGATTTATCTATCCTTATATATTTATCTATATAAATAAATATATATATATATATTTAATTTGTCTCCTAGAGTAAAGGAAACAAAAGCAAAAATAAACATATGGGACCTAATTAAATTTAAAAGTTTTTGCACAACAGAAAATATTACCCAAATGAAAAAAACAACCTACTGAATGGGGAAAGTTATTTACAGACAATATTTTGTAAATCCCTTGTGACTGAGTGACTGACAAGGGATTATTTGCAAAATAAACAAATAGATCATACAGCTTAATATTTAAAAAAACCATAAAAAATGGGCAATGTGAAGGGAAGGGTGGGGGAAGGGAAAGTTAGGGAGTTTGGGATGGACATGTACACAGGTTGTACCTACTGTATAGCACATGGAACTCTGCTCAGTATCATGTGGCAGCCTGGATGGGAGGGGGTTTGGGGAGAATCACAAGCTAGATTCATGATTGCTGGTAGAAATTATCAGCAACCTCAGATATGCAGATGATATACTCTAATGGCAGAAATTGAAGTGAAGTGAAGTGAAAGTTGCTCAGTCGTGAGGGCAGGAGAAGATGGTGACAGAGGATGAGATGGTTGGATGATATCAGTGACTCAATGGACATGAGTTTAAGCAAATTCCAGGAGATAGTGAAGAACAGATAAGCATGGTGTGCTCCAGTCCATGGGATCTCAAAGAGTTGAACATGACTTAGTAACCGAACAACAATAGGGATCATCATATTAAATGAAGTCAGAAAGTCAACTATCATATGATATAACTTATATATAGTATCTTGGGCTTCCCTTGTGGTTCAGATTATAAAGAAATCTCCTGCCATGTGGGAGACCTGGGTTCATTCCCTGGGTTGGGAAACTCCCCTAGAGAAGGGAATAGCAACTCATTCCAGTATTCTTGCCTGGAGAATTCCATGGACATAGAAGCCTGGTGGATCCATGGGGTCACAAAAAGTTGGACATGACTGAGTGACACACACACACACACAAATATGTAGAATCTTAAAAAAATAATATAAATGAATTCATTTATAAAGCAGAAACAGACCCACAGACATAAAAAAAAAAAAAAAAACTTATGGTTACCAAAGGAAAGAGGATATGGAGCAATAAATTGGAAACAGTATTAACATATGTATACTATATAAACAGATACACAGTAAGGGCCTACTGCATAGCACAGAGAACTATATTCAATATCTTGTAATGAAATATTTTTTTACAATATTTTGTAAATTTGTGATTTACAGAATTACTTTTCAGTGCTCCTGTAACTAACACACCATTGTAAATCTATGTTTCAAATTAAAAAATCGACTTAACTTTTGTTTGCCATGCTCACCCCAAGAAGGAGTTTTACTTGTCAGTCTTATGTTATGCAAGTTGTTCACTAGTCCCTTCTAGCAATACCAGTCTCAATCTAGTAATTAAAATAGCCAACCCCGTAAAACTACCAACTGGCTTTAAAATAAAAACTCTTCCGTTGTTTCAGACAAAAAGACTGCAGATGGGGAAGTAGGTTTGATCAGTGCCTTAGACTTTCCAAGAATTCTACTTAAATTCCTTTCTACTTGGCTCAAAATAAGGGACAAGCACACCAATAGATCTCTCAAAAAATTTACCCTCAAATGATCAACTTTTTTATAATCTTGTGGGAGAGAGGATTAAGAATTGTGTAATTAAGTGGTTTTTATTTGACAATTTATTAGACAGTCCTGCATCCCTTTATATCTCCAGACTAATGTCTATTAAATGCTTGTGTTAGGCATGCACTGTGTTAGCACAAAGTATCTAAGATAAATGAAGTAGAGTTCTTATTCCCTTTGGAATGAGTGTCATAAAATTGGCACAAAATAAAATTACGAGAGGAGATAATTGGTAGCTGAAATACACAGGGTTGATTTCGTAGACATTGTGTGCTATGACTCAAGGATAAGATTGGTTTCTAACAGGTAGAAGTGAGAGAAAATGGCTTCTTAACTACTGAATGGAATATAACTGTGACCAAATGGTCAAAATGTAAAAAAGCCAGATGTTGTATAAAACATGTATTTATTTCAGTGCAATTTACTATATGCCTATCCTATTTCCCAGTCTGTAGGCTGTAGGAGGATAACAACTGTAGTGGACGTTTGCCCTTTGTGGCTACCCAGTATTCAAACTCAGTTTCTTGAAGGAGAACACGTGTCTTCCTTTGCTCTTGGTAGCTAGACTATAGGGACTTCATTGAATCACAATTGACTGTCTATTTCCCTTGGGAGTTTAACTGAAAACTAAAGTTAAATAAAGCAAAGATGCATCCAGAAATTCGGAAAACTTGCCAACAGCCACAGCATGCATCTCCTGGCAGAAATGTCAGTAAAAATTTCTAATGCTCAGGTCTAGTTCTATGCTGTGCTATGCTGTGCTAAGTCACTTCAGTTGTGTGTCCAACTCTTTGCAACCCTGTGGACCATAGGCTACTAGGCTCCTCTGTTCTTGGAATTCTCCCGGCAAGAATACTGGAGTAGGTTGCTGTGGCCTCCTCCAGGGGATCTTCCTGACTCAGGGATCAAAACTGCATCTCTAGTCTCTTCCATTGGCAGACAAGCTCTTTACTACCAGCACCACCTGGGAAGCTCAGGTCTAGTTCATTTCAGTCGAGTTGCTCACTCATATCCAACTCTTTGTGACCCCATGGACTGCAGCATGCCAGGCTTCCCTGTCCATCACCAACTCCCAGGAGCTTACTTAAACTCATATCCATTGAGTTGGTGATGCCATCCAACCATCTCATCCTCGGTCATCCCCGTCTCCTCCCTCCTTCAATCTGTCCCAGCATCAGGATCTTTTCCAATGAGTCAGTTCTTTGCATCATGTGGTCAAAGTATTGGAGTTTCAGCTTCAGCATCAGTCCTTCCAATGAATTTTTAGGACTGATTTCCTTTAGGATTGACTGTTTGGATCTCCTTCTTGTCCAAGGGACTCTCAAGAGTCTTCTCCAACACCACAGTTCAAAAGCATCAATTCTTCAGTGCTCAGCTTTCTTTATGGTCCAACTCTCACATCCATACATGACTACTGGAAAAGCCATAGCTTTGACTAGATGGACCTTTGTTGGCAAAGTTATGTCTCTGCTTTTTAATATGCTGTCTAGGTTGATCATAACTTCTTTTCCCAAAGAGTAAGTGTCTTTTAATTTCATGGCTTCAGTCACCATCTGCAGTGATTTTGGAGCCCCCCAAAATGCAGTACTTGGATGCAATTTCAAAAACAACAGAATGATCTCTGTTCGTTTCCAAGGCAAACCATTCAATATCACAGTAATCCAAGTCTATGCCCTGACCAATAAGGCTGAAGAAGCTGAATTTGAACAGTTCTATGAAGACCTACAAGACCTTCTAGAACTAACACCCAAAAAAGATATCCTTTTAATTATAGGGGACTGGAATGCAAAAGTAGGAAGTCAAGAAACACCTGGAGAAACAGGCAAATTTGGCCTTGGAGTACAAAATGAAGTAGGGCAAAGGCTAATAGAGTTTTGCCAAGAGAACACACTGGTCACAGCAAACACCCTCTTCCAACAACACAAGAGAAGACTTTATACATGGACATCACTAGATGATCAATATCAAAATCAGATTGATTATATTCTTTGCAGCCAGAGATGGAGAAGCTCTATACAGTCAGTGAAAACAAGACCAGGAGCTGACTGTGGCTCAGATCATGAGCTCCTTATTGCCAAATTCAAACTAATTTTTTAGAATATAAATTTATTTTAATTGGAGGTGAATTACTTTACAATATTGTATTGGTTTGGCATACATCAACATGAATCTGCCACAGGTATACACATGTTCCCCATCCTGAACCCCCCTTCCTCCTCCCTCCCCATACCATCCCTCTAGGTCGTCTCAGTGCACCAGCCCCATGCATCCTGTATCATTCATTGAACCTGGATTGGCGATTCATTTCATATATGATATTATACATGTTTCAGTGCCATTCTCCCAAATCATCCCACCCTCGCCCTCTCCCACAGAGTCCAAAAGAGTGTTCTATACATCTGTGTCTCTTTTGCTGTCTTGCATACAGGGTTAAATTGAAGAAAATAGGGAAAACCACTAGACCATTCAGGTATGACCTAAATCAAATCCCTTTTGATTATACAGTGGAAGTGAGAAATAAATTCAAGGGATTAGTTCTGATAGACAGAATGCCTGAAGAACTAAGGACAGAGGTTTGTCACATTGTACAGGAGGCAGTGATCAGGACCATCCTCAAGAAAAAGAAATGCAAAAAGGCAAAATGGTTGTCTGAGGAGGCCTTACAAATAGCTATGAAAAGAAGAGAGGTTAAAGGCAAAGGAGAAAAGGAAAGATATACCGATTTGAATGCAGAGTTCCAAAGAATAGCACAGAGAGATAAAAAGCCTTCCTCAGTGATCAAATCAAAGAAATGGAAGAAAACAATAGAATGGAAAAGACTAGAGATCTCTTCAAGAAAATTAGAGATATCAAGGGAACATTTCATGCAAAGATGGTCACAACAAAGGACAGAATTTGTATGGACCTAACAGAAGCAGAAGATATTAAGAAGAGATGGCAAGGATACACAGAAGAATGCCAGGAGCCAGCACGGGAGATCCCACCTATGACAAGGTCATGTGGAGAGGCCTGATGGGCAAGGTGAGTCAGGTCTCAAGGGATCCTCTGTCTGAGCATCTACGCTGAAACCAAAATCTGTCTGTTTACTGTCTGCTATACTATACTTTTCTGACATTACCACCTTTTCTCTGGAAAGAGTTAATTCAGAGCTCCAGTTAACAGTCTCCTGCATATAAATAGAATGTCTCAGTTTAAACCCCTTTGATGGCTTTCTAACTTATCTGACCGGTCTGCCTGGACTTTACAACTTGTAGATTGTTTACAGCCCCCAACTGTGAGAGGCACGAAGCCCAAAACATCTTAAAGATATAGAGCCTTTTAGAGCTAAGAATTAGTTTGGTGAAGGGTTCCATTGTTGAGTTAATGTTTGCCACCAGGCCTCCATATCCGTTATCTTTTAGGCACCTGGGAGGATATTAATGTAAACGGGATGCAGAAATAGGAATATAGTAGTTTTGATGTTAGCAATGCTAGACTTTTGAGTTAATTAATTTTCTCTTTGTTATAAATCACTACTCCACTCTCTAGTTATAAATTGGTGTATCCTTGCTATGTAAGAATGTGACTTTATTTAGTGCTTTCTGAGAGTGGCACCAGACTTTGGAAAGAACAACACTATTACCCTTATCAGAAAAGGGCTGTAAAATGTTAATTGGCCTTCTGGCCGGAAGATGATGTAAATCACCTAAGACTTATGTATACAACTAGTTATGCAGAGAGAAAGCCTGGTTTCGATAAGAGTCAGGTCTGTTGACACTGCATAATTTTGTATTATCCATTGATCTCTATGTACAACCAAAAAGTATAAAAAGCTTTTTGAACAATAAAGGATGGACTAGTTTCTCTGACCAGCTCCTCAAACTGGTTTCTTGGAAATCTGGCTCCCTCCATGTCGAGTCTCTCTCTCTCTCTCTTTCTCCCTCTCCCTCCCTCTCCTTTTCAGGCTGAATTCCCATCTGGGGTGTGGAGGCTCTCTGAGTCTACTTACTTGCCCTGGCTTTTAAGATCCACTCAAGAGGGAGCCTAAGGTGGGGCACCCTCCACTATTCAAGTGGGTGCCGGTGGCCTAATGCAGACTGTGCAAATTGCTTGTCTTGGAACTTTATTAGTTTTCTGCGAAAACCAAGTTATTCAGCATCTTTTCTCCACTAAATTTCCCACTATACTATTCTTTCCTAATCTCTCTTTTATATTTCTAAATAAGTAAGTTTTTCCTCACCTACTCTGTCTCCCCTTCAAATTACCCTGGATCCACCGGGGCAGGACCCTGGCAGAAGAACTATACAAAAAAGATCTTCAGGACCCAGATAATCATGATGGTGTGATCATTCACCTAGAGCCAGACATCCTGGAATGTGAAGTCAAGTGAGCCTTAGGAAGCATCACTATGAACAAAGCTAGTGGAGGTGATGGAATTCCAGTTGAGCTATTTTAAATCCTAAAAAATGGTGCTATGAAAGTGCTGCCCTCCATATGCCAGCAAATTTGGAAAACTCAGCAGTGGCCACAGGACTGGAAAAGGTCAGTTTTCCTTCCAATCCCAAAGAAAGGCAATGCCAAAGAGTGCTCAAACTACCACATGATTGCACTCATCTCGGGTCTAGTGTTAGAGGTCAAATTTATTTTGTGATGTCTTCATGGATGTTATTCTGGCAGACAAGCTTATGTTAGCTTCTGTGCATTTCCTGAAGTTGACTTTTAAGCCTTCCCAATTATTCTTGGAACTGTCCAATACCCTTCCAATAAAATTGGTTTCCACTTAATTTACCCAGGCTTTGTCTTTGTTATTTTCAGCTAAGGAACTTGACCAATAAATGTATCTCTATGTCTTGTTTTCTATTGTTGACAAAAGAAGCTCAGTTGTTGAGATGAATTGAACAGAAAAGTCCCCTGCCAGATTCTGAAAGGCATTAAAATTTTTTTGTTTGTTTGTTTTTGGAGTAGAGTTAATTCACAATATTGTGTTAGAGTATATAACAAAGTGAATCAGTTATACACATATCCACAGTTTTAAAGATTATTTTCCATATAAGCCATTACAGAGTATTGAGTTGAGTTCCCTGTGCTATACAGTATGTTCTTATTAGTTATATATTTTATACATAGTACTGTGTATATATCTATCCCAGTCTCTCAATTTATACTCTGGTAACCATAAATTTGTTTCCTATCTCTATAACTCCATTTATGTCATTTGTACCATTTTTTTTTTAGATTCCACATATAAATGATATCATATGACATTTGTCTTTCCCTATCTCCTTTCACTCAGTATACAATCTCTAGTCAATCTATGTTGCTGAAAATGACATTAATTTATACTTTCATGGGTGAGTAACATTGCACAGTATATATGTACCACATCTTCTTTGTCCTTTACTCTGTTGATGGACATTTCAGTGCTTCCATATTCTGGCTATTGTAAATAGTGTTGCAATGAACATTGGGGTGCATGTATCTTTTTGAATTATGGTTTTCTTTGGATATATGAACAGGAGTGGGATTCCTGGGTGATATGGGAGCTCTATTTTTAGTTTTTTAAGGAAACCCCCATACCATTTTCCATAGAGGCTGTACTAACTTACATTTCCACAACCCTGTAGGATGGTTCCCTTTTCTCCATACACTTTCCAGGAGCTATTGTTTGTAGATTTTTTGATGATGGTCATTCTGAGCAATGTGAGGTGATACCTCATTGAAGATTTTTAAATTTTTATTTTGTATTGGAGTATAGTAGCAATTCATGGTGTCGCAGAGTCATGACTGAGCGACTGAACTGAACTGAACTGATAGTAGCTTAACAATATTGTAACAGTTTCAGGTGTACACCAAGGACCTCATTGTAGTTTTGATTTGCATATCTCTGATAATTAGTGATGTTTAACATCTTTTCATGTGCTTTCTAGCCATCTATATCTCTGTTTGGAGAAATGTCTATTTAGGTCTTCTGTCCACTTTTTGATTGGGTTCTTTATTTTTTTGATGTTGAGCTGAAGGAACTGTTTGTACATTTGAAGATTAATCCCTTGTTGGTTTCTTCCTTTGCAAATATTTTATCCCATTCTGAAAGTTTTCTTTTAATTTTGTTGATTGTTTTCTTTGCTGGGCAAAAGGCTTTAAGTTTAAGTGTGTCCCATTTTTTTTTTTTTGGTTTGTTTTATTTGTTTTTATTTTCAGTCTTTATATCCAAGAGTGATGGGCCTGTTTTCTGCTAAGAGTTTTATAGCACCCACCTTATTTTAGGTCTTTAATCAATGTTCAGTATATTTTTATGTATGGTGTTAGGGAGTGCTCTAATTTCAATCTTTACATGTAGCTGTCCTGTTTTCCCATCACCACTATTTAAGAGACTGTCTTTTCTCCAGTGTGTATTCTTGCTTCCTTTGTCATGGATTAGTTGATCATAGGTACAATGTTTTAGTGGTGGACTTTCTGTCTTTTTCCATTAATGGATATTTCTGTTTTTGTGCCAGTACCATAGTGTTTTGATTACTGTAGGTTTGTAGTATAGTCTGAAGTCAGGGAGTCTGAAACTTCTAACTCCGGTTTTCTTTCTCAAAATTACTTTGGCTTTGCTGTTGTTCAGTTGCTCAGTCATATCTGACCCTTTGATAATCCGTGGACTGCAGCACATCAGGCTTCCCTATCCTTTATTATCTCCCAGAGTCTGCTCAAACTCATGTCCATTGAGTTGATGATGTCATCCGTCCATCTCATCCTGTGTTGCCCCTGTCTCTTCCTCCCTCAATATTTCCCAGCATCAGGGTCTTTTCCTCTGAGTCTGCTCTTTGCATCAGGTGGCCAAAGTATTGGGACTTCAACTTCAGCATCAGTCCTTCCAATGAATATTCAGAGTTTATTTCCTTTAGGATTGACTGGTTTGATCTCCTTGCTGTCTAAGGGACTCTCAAACATGTTTACCAGCACCACAGTTCAAAAGTATCCATTCTTCATTGCTCAGCATTCTTTATGGTAGTCACATCTCTACATGACTACTGTAAAATAATATTTGGGTCTTTTGTGTTTCTGTGAAAACTGTAAAGCTTTTTGTTATAATTATGTGAAAAATGTCAAATGTAATTTGACAGGGATTACACTGAATATGTAGATTGCTTAGGGTAGTATAGTCATTTTCACAATGTTGATGCTTTCACTCCAAGAACATGGTGTATCTCTCTATCTGCTTGTATTATCTTTTATTTCGTTTATTAGTATCCTATAGTTTTCTGAGTATAGGTCTTTTTGCTTCATTAGGTAGCTTTATTCCTAGGTAATTTATTGGTTTTTATGCAAAGGTAAATTGGATTGTTTTCTTAATTTCTCTACCTTTTCATTGGTAGTGTATATGTGCATTGGCAGGTGAATTCTTCACCAATGGGGCACTAGGAAAGTCCAGATTATTTTGTTTGTATTGTCATGTGTCTCTACATGTTTTTTATTTTCTCTTTGATTTCTTTGATGATCCATTGTTTTTTTAGTAACGTATTGCTTAAATTCCATGTGTTTTTTTTTAACAGTTTTTTCCCTCCCTGTAATTGATTTCAGGAAAAGATTCTTGATATAAGGTTGGAAAAGATGCTTGATATGATTTTAATTTCCTTAAATTTACCAAGGCTTGATTTGTGACCCAAGATATTATCTCTCCTGGAATATGTTACATGTGTCCTTGAGAAAAAGTGCGTTCTGCTACTTTCAGATGGAATGTCCTCTAAATATCAATTTAGTCCCTCTGTCCTAATGTATCACTTAAGACTTGTGTTTTCTTATTAATTTTATGTCTGGATGATCTGTTCATTGGTGTAAGGGCAGTGTTAAAGCCCCTACAGTTATTGTGTTACTGTTGATTTCTCCTTTTATGACTGTTAGCATTTGCCTTATGTATTGAGGCACTCCTATGTTGGGTGCATATATATTTACAACTGTTATACATTCTTCTTGGCTTGATCCTTTGATCATTATGTAGTGTCCTTCCTTGTCTCTCTCTTTTTAAAAATTTATTTATTTTTAATTTGAGGATAATTGCTTCACACTATAGTGTTGATTTCTGACATATATCAACATGAGTTAGCTATAAGTATACATATGCCCTTCCCTCTTAAACTTCCCTCCCAACTCCCAACCGCTCCCTCTCCTCTAGGTTGTCACAGAGCAACAGATTTGAGCTCCCTGCATCATACAGCAAATTTCCACTGGCTATCTAATTTTACATATGGTAATGAATATTTTCAATGATGTTCTTAATTCATTCCACCCTCTCCTTCCTCCCAGACTTGTGACCACAAGTCTGTTCTCTATGTCTGCATCTCCATTGCTGGCCTGTAGACAGGTTCATCAGTACCTTCTTTCTAGATTCCATATATATACATATTTGTTTTTCACTTTCTGATTTACTTCACTCTGTATAATATGCTGTAGGTTCATCTACCTTATTAGAACTGATTCAAATGTTCTTCAAATGTTTGAAGAAAAAATTCAGATGTTTTTACAGCTAATATTCCATTGTGGCTATGTGCCATAACCTTTATCTATTAATCTGTAGTTGGACATGTAGGCTGCTTCCATGACCTAGCTATTGTAAATAGTGCTGTGATGAACATTGGGATACATGTATATTTTTCAGTTATGGTTTCCTGAGGGTATATGGCCAGTATTGAGATTGTTGGGTCATATGGCAGTTTTCTTCCTAGTTTTTTAGGAATCTCCATACTGTCTTCCATAGTGGCTGTATCAATTTATGTTTCCACCAACATGCAAGAGGGTTCCCTTTTCTGCACAGCTTCTCCAGCATTCTTGTTTGAAGATTTTTTGATGATAACCGTTCTGACCAGTATGAGGTGATATCTTGTAGTTTTTTTTTTTTTTCAGTTGAAGGATAATTGCTTTACAGAATTCTGTTGGTTTCTGCCAAACATCAGCATGAGTCAGCCATAGGTATACACATGTCCCCTCCCTCTTGAACCTCCTTCTCATCTCCCTCCCCTTCCACCCCTCTATGTCGTTACAGAGCCCCTGTTTGAGTTCCCTGAGCCATACAGCAAATTCCCTTTGGCTATCTATTTTACATATGGTAATGTAAGTTTCCATGTTACTCTCTCCATACATCTCACCCTTTTCTTCCTCCCCACCCTCATATGTGTAAGTCTGTTCTGTATGTCTATTTCTCCATTGCTGTCCTGCAGAAAATTTCATCAGTACAATCTTTCTATATTTCATATATATGCATTAATATACAATATTTATCTTTATCTTTATGACTTACTTCACTCTGTATAATAGGCTTTAGTTTCATGCACCTCATTATAACTGACTCAAATGTGTTCTTTTCTATGTCTGAGTAATACTCTATTGTATATTGTACCAAAGCTTCTTTATCCTTTTATCTGTTGGTGGAAATCTAGGTTGCTTCCATGTTCTAGCTATTGTAAACAGTGCTGCAATGAACGTTGGGGTACATGTATCTTTATCAATTTTGGTTTCCTCAGGATATATGCCTACTAGTGGGATTGCTGGGTCATATGGTGGTTTTATTCCTAGTTTTTTAAGGAATCATCACACTGTCTTCCATTGTGGCTGTAACAATTTACATTCTAACCAACAGTGCAAGAGTATCCCCTTCTCTCCACACCCTCTCCAGCATTTATTGCCTGTATACTTCTTAATGATGGCCGTTCTGACTGGGTGTGAGGTGATATTTCAATGTAGCATACAGTACACTTTTCTACAACATAATGTAATCATTGTAGAAATGATTAGAATTTCTCTAATAATGAGAGAGATGTTGATCATCTTTTCAAGTGTTTGTTAGCCATCTGTATGTTTCTTTGAAGAAATGTCTATTTAGATCTTTTTCCCACTTCGTGTTTTGGTTGTTTGTTTTTCTGGTATTGACTTGTATGAACTGCTTATGTATTTTGGAAATCAATCCTTTGTCAGTTGTTTCATTTCCTATTATTTTTTCCCATTCTGAGGGCTGTCTTTTCACCTTTTCTTCTGCATTTGGATGGAATATCCTGAAGGTATCAGTGAGATCCATCTGGTCTAATGTGTCATTTATAGCTTGCGTTTCCCTACGAATATTCTGTTTTGATTATCTATCCATTGGTGTAAATAGGGTGTTTAAGTGCCCTACTTAATTGTATTACTGTCAGTTTCTCCTTTTATGTCTATTAGTGTTTGTCTTATGCAATGAGATGCTTCTGTATTGGGTGCATAAATATTTACAATTGTTATATCTTCCTCTTGGATTTATCCTTCGATCCTTATGTAATGTTCTTATCTCTTGTAATTTATTTTTCTATTTTAAGGTCTATTTTATCTATTATGAGGATTGCTACTTCAACATTCTTTTGATTTCCATTTGCAGGGGATGTATTTTCCCATCCTCTCACTGTCAGTCTATATGTGTCTTTAGGTCTGAAGTGGGTTTCTTGTAGACAACATATATATGGGTCTTGTTTTTGTATCCATTTAGCCAGTTTGTGTCTTTTGGTTGGAGCATTTAGTCCATTTACGTTTAAAGTTCCTATTGCTATTTTCTTAATTGTCTGGGGTTTGTTTACATAGGTAATTTTCTTCTGTTGTATTTCCTGACTATATAAGTCCCTTTAACATTTGTTTTAAAGCTGGTTTGGTGGCACTAAATTCTCTTAACTTTCACTTGTCTGTAAAGCTATTGATTTCTCCCTCAAGTCTGAATGAGATCCTTGCCAGGTAGAGTAGTCTTGATTGTAGATTTTTTTCTTTCAGTATTTTAAATGTATCCTGCCATCCCATTTTGGCATGCAGAATTTCTGCTGAAAGATCAGCTGTTAAACATATGGGGTTTCCCTTGTATGTTACTTGTTGTTTTCACTTGCTGCTTTTAACATTCTTTCTTTGTGTTTAAGCTTTGTTAGTTTGATTAGTGTGTGTCTTGGCTTGTTTCTCCTTGGGTTTATCCTGTATGGGACTCTTTGTGCTTCTTGAACTTAATTGACTATTTCCTTTCTCATGTTGGGGAAATTTTCTGCTATAATATCTTCAAAATTTTTCTTATACCCTATACCCGTTCTTTTTCTTCTTATTCTGGGATGCCTATATTTCAAATGTTGGTGTGTTTAATATTGTTCCAGAGATCTCTGAGACTATCCTCAGTTCTTTTCATTCTTTTTTCTTTATTTTGCTCTTCAGCAGATATGTCCACCATTCTATCTTCCAGCTCACTTATCCATTCTTCTGCCTCTGATAGTCTGATATTGATTCCTTCAAGAGTATTTTTAATTTCAGTAATTGTATTGTTTGTCTCTGTTTATTCATTAGTTTTCTAGGTCTTTGTTAATTGATTCTTGCATTTTCTCCATTCTCCATTTGAGGTTTTGGATCATCTTTACTGTCATTATTCTGTATTCATTTTCATATAGTTTGTATTCATTTATTTGAACTAGTCTGTTCCTAGGTTGTTCCTTCATTTATGCAGTATTTCTCTGCCTTTTCATTATTTTTTAAGGTTATTGTGTTTGAGGTCTCCTTTTTCCAGGCTTCAAGGTTGAATTCTATCTTCCTATGGGTTTCTGCCCTTCTAAGGTTGGTCTGGAGAAGGGAATGGCAAACCACTTCAGTATTCTAGCCTTGAGAACCCCATGAACAGTATGAAACGGCAAAATGAGGGGATACTGAAAGAGGAACTCCCCAGGTCGGTAAGTGCCCAATATGCTACTGGAGATCAGTGGAGAAATAACTCCAGAAAGAATGAAGGGAGGGAGCCAAAGCAAAAACAATACCCAGCTGTGGATGTGACTGGTGATAGAAGCAAGGTCCAATGCTGTAAAGAGCAATATTGCATAGGAACCTGGAATGGCAGGTCCCCGAATGAAGGCAAATTGGAAGTGGTCAAACAGGAGATGGCAAGAGTGAACGTCAACATTCTAGGAATCAGCGAACTAAAATGGACTGGAATGGGTGAATTTAACTCAGATGACCATTATATCTACTACTGTGGGCAAGAATTGCATAAAAGAAATGGAGTAGTCATCATGGTCTCCAAAGATTCCAAAATGCAGTACTTGGATGCAGTCTCATAAACGACAGAATGATCTGTTTGTTTCCAAGGCAAACCATTCAGTATCACAGTAATCCAAGCCTATGCCCCAACCAGTAACACTGAAGAAGCTGAAGTTGAATGGTTCTATGAAGGTCTTGTAGACCTTTTAGAACTAACACCCAAAAAAGATGTCCTTTTCATTAGAGGGGACTGGAATGCAAAAGTAGGAAGTCAAGAGATACCTGGAGAAACAGGCAAATTTGGCCTTGGAGTATGGAATGAACCAGGGCAAAGGCTAATAGAGTTTTGCCAAAACACCCTCTTCCAACAACACAAGAGAATACTTTACACATGGACATCACCAGATGGTCAACACCAAAATCAGATTGATTATATTCTTTGCAGCCAAAGATGGAGAAGCTCTATACAGTCAACAAAAACAAGACCGGGAGCTTACTGTGGCTCAGATCATGAACACCTTATTGCCAAATTCAGACTTAAATTGAAGAAAGTAGGGAAAACCACTAGACCATTCAGGTATGACCTAAATCAAATCCCTTATGACTATACAGTGAAAGTGAGAAATAGATTTAAGGGGCTAGATCTCATAGACAGAGTGCCTGATGAACTATGGACAGAGGTTCATGACATTGCACAGGAGACAGGGATCAAGACCATTCTCATGGAAAAGAAATGCAAAAAAGCAAAATGGCTGTCTGAGGAGGCCGTACAAATAGCTGTGAAAAGAAGAGAAGTGAAAAGCAAAGGAGAAAAGGAAAGATACAAGCATCTGAATGCAGAATTCCAAAGAATAGCAAGGAGGGATATGAAAGCCTTCCTCGGCGATCAATGCAAAGAAATAGAGGAAAACAATAGAATGGGAAAGACTAGAGATCTCTTTAAGAAAATTAGAGATACCAAGGGAAAATTTCATGCAAAGTTGGGTTCAATAAAGGACAGAAATGGTATGACCTAACAGAAGCAGGAGATATTAAAAAGAGGTGGTAAGAAGACACAGAAGAACTATACAAAAAAGATCTTCATGACCTGGATAATCACGATAGTGTGATCACTCACCTAGAGCCAGACATCCTGGAATGTGAAGTCAAGTGGGCCTTAGGAAGCATCATTAGAAACAAAGCTAGTGGAGGTGATGGAATTCTAGTTGAGCTATTTTAAATCCTAAAAGCTGATGCTGTGAAAGTGCTGTACTTCATATGCCAGCAAATTTGGAAAACTCAGCAGTGGCCAAAAGGACTAGAAATGTCAGTTTTCATTACAATCCCAAAGAAATGCAATGACAAAGAGTGCTCAAACAACCACACAACTGCACTCCTCTCACACTCTAGTAGAGTAATGCTCAAAATTCTCCAAGCCAGGCTTCAGCAATATGTGAACCGTGAACTTCCAGATGTTCAAGCTGGTTTTTAGAAAAGGCAGAGGAACCGAGGTCAAATTGACAACATTTTCTGGATCATAGAAAAAGCAAGAGAGTTCCAGAAAAACATCTTTTTCTGCTTTATTGACTATGCCAAAGCCTTTGACTGTGTGGATCACAATAAACTGTGGAAAATTCTGAAAGAGATGGGAATACCAGACCACCTGGCTTGCCCCTTGAGAAACCTGTATGCAGATCAGGAAGTAAGAGTTAGAACTGGACATGGAACAACAGACTGGTTCCAAATAGGAAAAGGAATATATCAAGGCTGTATATTGTCACCCTGCTCATTTATCTTATATGCAGAGTACATCATGAGAAACGCTGGGATAGAAGAAGCACAAGCTGGAATCAAGATTGCCAGGAGAAATATCAATAACCTCAGATATGCAGATGACACCACCCTTATGGCAGAAAGTGAAGAGGAACTAAAAAGCCCCTTGATGAAAGTGAAAGAGGAGAGTGAAAATGTTGGCTTAAAGCTCAACATTCAGAAAACTAAGATCATGGCATCTGGTCGCATCCCTTCATGGGAAACAGATGGGGTAACAGTGGAAACAGTGTCAGACTTTATTTTTGGAGGCTCCAAAATCACTGCAGATGGTGACTGCAGCCATGAAATTAAAAGATGCTACTCCTTGGAAGGAAAGTTATGACCAATGTAGGCAGCATATTAAAAAGCAGAGGCATTACTTTACCAACAAAGGTCCGTCTAGTCAAGGCTATGGGTTTTCCAGTGGTCATGTATGGATGTGAGAGTTGGACTGTGAAGAAATCTGAGCGCCAAAGAATTGATACTTTTGAACTGTGGTGTTGGAGAAGACTCTTGAGAGTCTTGGACTGCAAGGAGATCCAACCAGTCCATTCTAAAGGAGATCAGTCCTGAGTGTTCATTGGAAGGACTGATGCTGAAGGTGAAATCCAATATTTTGGCCACCTCATGTGAAGAGTGGACTCATTGGAAAAGTCCCTGATGGTGGGAGGGATTTAGGGCAGGAGGAGAAGGGGATGACAGAGGATGAGATGGCTGGATGGCATCACCGACTCAATGGACATGAGTTTGGATAAACTCTGGGAGTTGGTGATGGACAGGGAAGCCTGGTGTGCTGTAGTTCGTGGGGTTGCAAAGAATCAGATGTGACTGAGCGACTGAAATGAACTGAGCTGAAGGTTGGTCCAGTGGGCTTTGCAAGCTTCATGTAGGTTATGTCTTTTGATGGGAGGAGGTGGGTTTTTTTTTTCTTTGATAGGCAGGGCTGTTTGAGGTGGTAATACTGTCTGCTAATGACTGGGTTTGCATTTTTATCTTGTTTGTTGTTTGGATGAGGGCTTCCTGCAGAGGGTGCTCCTGGCAGTTGGATGATTCTGAGTCTCGTATACAAGTGGTTGCCTTTGTGGGCGTTCTCACTAATTAATACTCCCTAGGGTTAGGAGTTCTATAGTAGCCCAGGGTCTTGGAGTCAGTGCTCAGGGCTTGATCTCTGGCCAGAGAATGAAGATTCCACAGGTGGTTTGTTATGGCATTAAATGGGATTAAAACAAACACCCCAAAGCAAGAAACAAGATATACCCCAGACACATGGCAATTACAAAATCAGGCAAATAATAACTAAAATATTGGCATATACACACATAGATATACACCCATAAGCAAAAACAGTCCCCCCATCAAAATAAAACACAATATATTGACCCAATATATTGAACAAAGAAAGTAAAAAATGATATCCACTAGGTTAAAACAAAATGAAGTAAAACACAAACTGGCAAAAAAAAACTAAAGCAAGGTGCCAACTGGGGAATAAAGCACAACAACAAAACAAACAAACATGGTGAGGAAAAGAAAGAAAGAATAGAAATGTAGAGTTAAATAGAGGTAGATAAAGATTTATATATATATGAAAGATTAACTATGATAGGGAAAGACCAGTAGGAAAAGCAAACAAAAGAATAAATGTAGAAAAAAATAATAAATTTAAAAATTTAAATTAAAAAGGAGAGAAAAAGAAGAAGAAAAAAAGAAAACCCCACAGAACTGCAGAAGGCCAATGTAGAGGAAGAAGTATATAAAATAAATAAAAAGTGTGATTAAAAAAAATTCTCAAAGCTTAAATGGATTTAATAGTGCTAGTAAAATCAACAACTAAAACAATGAGGGGAGGGAGGCAAAAACAGAAAAAATCCATAAACAACTGCATAACAAGTCAAAATATAAGAATAATAAATGTTTTCTTGAGTCTCTGCTGTCAGTGTCCTTTCCCTCGCTGGGAGTCACAGTCCCCTTCACCTCCCTAGGATGCCCTCCAACACTGGGCTGGTCTCTTGACCAGTGCGGTTAGCTCAGACTAATCTGTTCCTATTTCTGTGTGTTCTTTCCTCCAGTGTACACAGCTGTCAGAACGAGTGCATTTTCTTTTGTGGGAACTCTCATTGTTCTTTTATATATTTCATAGACACAGAGTCTGCCTAGTTGATCTTGTGGATTTAATCTGCAGCTTGTATAGCTGGTGGGAAGGTTTTGGGTCCTCTTCCTTAGCCACTCTGCATATGAGTTGTTCACAGGGGTTTGCTTCTGAGTCTGCCCTGGAGGACTTGGGTCTGCCCCAGTGAGGGCCAGGTGTGGATGTGGCACAGCTGTTTGAGTCACAGCACTCTGGCAATATTAGGTGCTCAGGGGAGCTGGTGGCTAGGGCAGTAGGAAATATAGTGCCCTAAAGGGTATGGCAACCCACTCCAGCATTCCTACCTGGGAAATCCCATGGACAGAGAAGCCTGGCAGGCCACAGTCTACAGGGGTGCAGAGTCAGACACAACTAAAGTGACCCCACATGCACAGACACAGGATTTTTTCCTACCCTGTGGCAGCTCAGTTCCAATGGGGATCATCAGTTCCAATGGTGGCCTGGTTGCTTGGATCACAGGCACCCTGGCAATGCCGGCTACACAGGAATGCCAGCAGTTATTGTCACAGGAAATATGGTGCTATTAGTGCTTTTTGTAGCCTGTGGCAGCTCTGCCCCAGTGAGGATTGAGCGTGAAGGTGATGCAGCTGCTTGGGTCGCAGGAACCTTGACAATGCCAAGTCTGCAGGGACACTGACTGCCTCAGCCAAAGGAGCTATGGCCCTATCAGAGTCTTTTCCTAGACTCTGGCAGCTGGCGATCAGAAGGCCTCTTTGGCTGGTCCTTCTCTGTTGCTCTGCCAATTCAAGCACTTTAAGGGCCCCTTGGCTAGAGTCCTTCTCTGTCGCTTGGTGCATCAGGCACTTAAAGGTGCACCCTGGCTGAGGTTCTACTCTGTTAGGGACTTAAAGGGCTCCTTGGCTGGGGTCTTTCTCTGCTGTTTAGTGTGTCAGGTGCTTAAAGAACCAGCCCCTCTATTGGCCAGCTTCTGGTGCTGATGTGTGGGGAGAGACAGGTAACATTGATACCTCCACCCCCTATGCATGATTCAGCAGTATTGCCTTGCCTCCTTGACTGCCTGGTTTTCCTTCACAGGCATTTCCCACCAGTCTCCTCTCTCCCATCTCACTGGGCTGTCTCCCCACGGTCAATGGCAGACCTCACCCTGGGATTACTCCACAACCCTACACTCCAGCTCCCTTCTAGTGGACCCATGTCCCTGTCTGGGATACGTTTGGCTGCAGCAAGGATTGTTTATGTGATTCTCATTCTTTTAGACTGTCACAGATCAGCTGCTTCACTCTCAGGCTCAAATGTGTCTCTGACCCAAGCAATTGCCCCGATGTGAGGGTTGGACCCCTGTTTCAGTTCACCCACCCACCAAGGGAAGGTCCAATCCTACTAACTCTCCTCTTCCCCCCCCCCCACCCCTACTTCCTTCATCCTACAGAGTTTTATGTGGTTCTATATATTCTTTTCCAGTGGTCAGGTACTCCTGCCCACTCTCAGCTTGTGTTCTACAAGCTCTTCTGTATCTGAAAGTGTATTCTTGATGTACCCATGGAGAGAGATGTACTCCACATTCACCTACTCCTCTGCCATCTTGTTCCATCTCACTGTAGTTTTGATATTCATTTCTTTAATAATAAGTGATGTTGAGCATCTTTTCATGTGTTTATTAACCATCTGTATGTCTTTGGAGAAATGTCTGTTCACGACTTATGCTCACTTTTGAATGCTTCATTGGTTTTTCTAGTATTGAACTGAATGAGATTCTAGAATATTTTGGAGATTATTCCTTTGTCATTTGTTTCTTTTCTACCATTTTCTCCCATTCTGAGGATTGTCTTTTCACCTTATTTATAGTTTCCTTCACTGTTCAAAAGCTGTTAAGTTTAATTAGGTCCCATTTGTATATTTTAATTTTTATTTCTATTACTGTAAGAGGTGGATCAAAGAAGATCTTGCTGTGATTTATGTCAAAGAGTGTTGTCTATATTTTCCTTTAAGAGTTTTAGAGCTTCTGGTCTTACACTTGGACTTTAATCCATTTTGAGTTTACTATTTCTGTATGTGTTAGGCAATGTTCTAATTTCATTATTTTACACAATGCTGTCCAGTATACCCAGTACACTTACTGAAGGGACTATGTATTCTCCATTGTATGTTCTTGCCTCTTTGGTCAAAGATAAGGTGCCCACAAGTGCATGGATTTATCTCTGGGTTTTCTATCTTGTTCCATTGGTCTATATTTCTGTTTTTGTGCCAGTACCATACTGTCTTGATAACTGTAGCTTTGTAGTATTGTCTGAAGTCATGAATGTTGATTAATCTACTTCCATTGTTGTTTCTCAAGATTGCTTTGGCAATTTTGGAGTCTTTTGTGTTGCTCTACAAATAGTGAAATTTTGTTCCAGTTTGTGAAAAAACACAAAAAACAAAAAACAAAAAAAACCATTGTCAGTTTCATAGGGATTCCACTGAATCTGTAGATTGCTTTGGGGTAGTATATTCACTTTTCACAATATTGATTCTTCAATTCCAAGAAAATGGTATATTGTTGCAAATGTTTGTGTCAATTTTTATTTCTTTCATCAGTACACATGGACATCACCAGATGGTCAATATCGAAATCAGATTGATTATATTCTTTGCAGCCAGAGATGCAGAAGCTCTGTAAAAAGTCAGCAAAAACAAGACCAGAAGCTGACTGTGGCTCATATCATGATCTTCTTATTGCCAAATTCAGACTTAAATTGAAGAAAGTATGAAAAACCACTAACCATTCAGGTATGATCTAAATCAAATCCTATAAGATTATATAGTGAAAGTGACAAACAGATTCAAGGGATTATATCTGATAGAGTGCCTGAAAAACTATGGACAGAGGAGGCAGGGATTAAGACCATCCCCCAAAAAAAGAAGTGCAAAAAGGCAAAATGGTTGTCTGAAGAGGACTGGAAAAACACAAGCTGGAATCAAGATTGCTGGGAGAAATATCAATAACCTCAGATATGCAGATGACACCACCCTTATGGCAGAAAGTGAAGAGGAACTAAAAAGCCTCTTGATGAAAGTGAAAGAGAAGAGTGAAAAAGTTGGCTTAAAGCTCAACATTCAGAAAACGAAGATCATGGCATCTGGTCCCATCACTTCATGGGAAATAGATGGGGAAACAGTGGAAACAGTGTCAGACTTTATGTTTTGGGGCTCCAAAATCACTGCAGATGGTGACTGCAGCCATGAAATTAAAAGACACTTACTCCTTGGAAGAAAAGTTCTGACCAACCTAGATAGCATATTCAAAAGCAGACATTACTTTGCCGACTAAGGTCCGTCTAGTCAAGGCTATGGTTTTCCCAGTGGTCATGTATGGATGTGAGAGTTGGACTGTGAAGAAGGCTGAGCACTGAAGAATTGATGCTTTTGAACTGTGGTGTTGGAGAAGATTCTTGAGAGTCCCTTGGACTGTAAGGAGATCCAACCAGTGCATTCTGAAGGAGATCAGCCCTGGGATTTCTTTGGAAGGAATGATGCTAAAGCTGAAACTCCAGTACTTTGGCCACCTCATGCGAAGAGTTGACTCATTGGAAAAGACTCTGATGCTGGGAGGGATTGAGGGCAGGAGGAGAAGGGGACGACAGAGGATGAGATGGCTGGATGGCATCACTGACTCGATGGACGCGAGTCTGAGTGAACTCCGGGAGTTGGTGATGGACAGGGAGGCCTGGTGTGCTGCAATTCATGGGGTCGCAAAGAGTCGGACACGACTAAGTGACTGAACTGAACTGAACTGAAGAGACCTTACAAATAGCTGTGAAAAGAAGAGAGGCAAAAGGCAAAGGAGAAAAGGAAAGATATACCCATTTGAGTGCAGAGTTCCAAAGAATAGCAAGGAGAGATAAAGCCTTTCTAGTGATCAGTTCAAAGAAATAGAGGAAAACAATAGAGGAGGAATGACTAGAGATCACTTCAAGAAAATTAGAAATACAAAAGGAATATTTCATGCAAAGATGGGCACAATAAAGGACAGAAATGGTATGGACCTAACAGAAGTAGGAGATATTAAGAAGAGGTGGCAAGAAGACACAGAACTATACAAAAAAGATCTTCACGACCCAGATAATCATGATGGTGTGATCACTCACCTAGAGTCAGACATCCTGAATGAGAAGTCAAGTGGGCCCTAGGAAGCATCACTACAAAGGTAGTGGAGGTGATGGAATTCCAGTTAGCTATTTCAAATTCTGAAAGCTGATGATGTGAAAGTGCTGCACTCAATATGCCAGCAAATTTGGAAAACTCAGCAGTGGCCACAGGACTGGAAAAGACCCATTTTCATCCAATCCCAAAGAAAGGCAATGCCAAAGAGTGCTCAAACTACCACACAATTGCACTCATCTCACACTCTAGTAGAGTAATGCTCAAAATTCTCCAAGCCAGGCTTCAGCAATACATGAACCATGAACTTCCAGATGTTCAAGCTGGTTTTAGAAAAGGCAGAGGAACCATAGGTCACATTGACAACATTGAAATAGATGGGGAAACATTGGAAACAGTTCAGACTTTATTATTTTGTGCTCTAAAATCATTGCAGGTGGTGACTGCAGCCATGAAATTAAAAGATGGTACTCCTTGGAAGGAAAGTTATGACCAAACTTGACAGCATATTGAAAAGCAGAGAGATTACTTTTCCAACAAAGGCCCATCTAGTCGAGGCTATCGTTTTTCCAGTGGTCATATATGGATGTGAGAGTTGGACTATAAAGAAAGCTGAACACTGAAAAATTGATGCTTTTGAACTGTGGTGTTGGAGAAGACTCTTGAGAGTCCCTTGGACTGCAAGGAGATCCAACCAGTCTATCCTAAAGGAGATCAGACCTGGGTGTTCATTGGAAGGACTGATGTTGAACAGAAACTCCAATATTTGGCCACCTGATGTGAAGAACTGATTCATTTAAAAAGACCCTGATGCTGGGAAAGATTGAAGGCAGGAGAAGGGGACAACAGAGAATGAGATGGTTGGATGGTTTCACCGACTCAATGGTCTTAAGTTTGAGTAAACTCTAGGAGTTGGTGATGGATAGGGAGGCCTGGTGCTGCAGTTTATGGGGTTGCAAAGAGTTGAACAGGACTGAGTGACTGAACTGACTTGAACTGAACCTTAATTTTTTCTGTATAGAGGTCTTTTGTCTCTTTAGGTAGGTTTATTCCCAGGCATTGCCTTCTTCTTGCTGTGGAGAATAATTATGTCCTTAATTTCTCTTTCCCATATCTCATTGTTATTATATAAGAATGTAAGGGATTTCTGTGTGCTTTTTTATATCCTTCATCTTTGCTATATTCATTGATTAGTTCCAGTAATTTTCTGGTGGCCTATCTTTAGGGTTTTCTATGTATAGGATCAAATAATCCTCAAACAGTGATTTTTACTTCCTGTTTTCCAATCTGAATTCATTTTATTTCTTTTCCATCTCTGATTGTTGTAACTAGGATTCAAAAACTATTTTTAGTAATAATGATGAGAATGGGCACCCTTGTTTTATTCCCCATCTTACAGGAAATACTTTCAGTTTTCCACTGTTGAGAATAATGTTTGTTGTAGGGTTATTGTATATGGACTTTATTATGTTGCGGTATGTTCCTTCAGTGCCTACTTTCTGGTGAATTTTTATCATAAATGTGTGAAAAATTTTGTTTAAAGCTTTTTCTGCATCTATTGAGATGATTATATCATTTTTATCTTTTAGTTTGTTAGTATTGTGTATCACATTGATTGATTTACACATATTGAATAATCCTTGATCCCTTGGATATAGCCCAGTTGATCATGATGTACGATCCTTTTAATGTGTTGTTGAATTCTGTTCATTTGAATTTTGTTAAGGATTTTTGCCTCTATATTTATCAGTGATATTGGACTGTTGTTTTCTTTTTTATGCAGCATCTTCATCTGGAGTTGGTAACAGAGTGATGTTGACCTTGTAGAAAGAGTTTGGGTATCTTCCTTCATCTGCAATTTTCTGGAAGTGTTTGAGTAGGACAGGTGTTTCTCTAAACTTTTGGAAGATTTCATCATCTAGCCCTGGGCTTTTGTTTGAAATTTTTTTGTTACAATTTCGATATCCATGCTTGTGATTTGTCAGTTCATGTTTTCGATTTCTTTCTGGTTCAGTTTTGGAAGGCTGTACTTTTCTAAGAATTTGTCTGTTTCTTCTAGGTTGTCCACTGTATTGTTGTATGATTGCTTGTAGTAGTCTCTTGTGATCCTTTTTATTTCAGTGTTTTCTGTTGTGACTTCTCTTTTTTTCATTTCTAATTGTATTGATTTGGGTCTTCCTTTTTAAAATCGATGAATCTGGTTAATGGTTTGTCTATTTTATTTATCTTCTCAAACAACCAGCTTTTAGTTTTATTGATCTTTGCTATTGTTTCCTTTATTACTTTTTCATTTATTTCTGCTCTGATCTTCATGATTTCTTTCCTTTTATTAACTTTCATGTATTTCTGTTGTTTTTCTTATTGCTTTAGGTGTAAGGTTAGGTTGCTTATTATTGTTTCTCTCGTTTCTTGAGATAGGCTTGTATTGCTATAATCTTCCCTCTTAGCATTGCTTTTACTACATTACATAGGTTTTGATTGGCCCTGTTTTCATTGTCATTTGCATCTAGGTGTATTTTTATTTCCTTTTTTGATTTCTTCAGTGATCTCTTGGCTATTCAGAAGCATACTGTTTAACTTCCATGTGTGTGTGTTTTTCCTAGGTCCCCCCCTTCCCCCCCCCACCCCCTGCTCCTTGGTTAATATCTAATCTTATAGCACTGTGGACAGAAAAGATGTTTGAAATTATTTCAAGTTTTTTTTTTTTTAAAATTTATCAACACTTGATTTGTGACCCAAGAGGTGATCTATCCTGGAGAATGTTAAATCTGCTGTTTTGGGATGTAATGCCCTGTAGATATCAATTAGGTCCAACTGGTCCAATCTATCACTTAAAGCTTGTGTTTCCTTATTAATTTTCTGTCTAGATGATCTGACCATTGGTGTGAGTGGGGTATTAAAATCCCCCACTACTATTGTGTTACTATTGATTTCCCCTTTAATAGTTGTTAGCATTTGCTTTAGGTATTAATGTGCTCCTGGCTGCAGTCCATGGGGTCACTAGGAGTTGGACACAACTCAGCAACTTCACTTTCACTTTTCACTTTCACGCATTGGAGAAGGAAATGGCAACCCACTCCAGCGTTCTTGCTTGGAGAATCCCAGGGATGGGGGAGCTTAGTGGGCTGCTGTCTCTGGGGTTGCACAGAGTCAGACACGACTGAAGCGATTTAGCAGCAGCAGCAGCAGCATGCTGGGTGCATGTATATTTATAATATTTGTATCTTCTTCTTGGATTGTCCCCTTGATCACTATGTAGTGAGTGTCCTTCCTTGTCTCTTGTAATGTTCTTTATATCAAAATCTTTTTACTTAATATGAGTATCACCATATACTCTTGCTTTCTTTTGATTTCCATTCGCATGGACTATCTTTTTACAGCCCCCATTTTAAGTCTGTATGTGTCCCTAGGCCTTAGGTGGGACTCTTGCAGACAGCTTATATAGGGGTTGTTTTTGTGTCCATTCAGCCAATCTGTGTCTTTTGGTTGGAACATTTAGCCCATTTACATTCAAGATAATTATTGACATGTATGATACTATTATCATTTACTTTCTTTTGGGGATTTGTTTTTTTGGGGCTTTTCTTTCTCCTGTACTTCCTGTTTAGAGAAGTTCCTTTATCATTTCTGGTAAGACTGGTGTGAAAGTGGAAGTCGCTCAGTTGTGTTCGACTCTTTGTGACCCCATGGACTATACAGTGGATCAAACCCAGGTCTCCCACATTGCAGGCAGAATTTTCACCAGCTGAGCCACAAGGGAAGCCCAAGAATACTGGAGTGGGTAGCCTATCCCTTCGCCAGCAGATCTTCCTGACTCAGGAATTGAACCAGGGTTTGGTGGTGCTGAATTCTCTTTACTTCTGCTTGTCTGTAAAGCTTTTGATTTCTCATTCATATCTGAATGAGATCCTTCCTAGATAGAGTAATCTTGGTTATAGGGTTTTTCCTTTTATCACTTTAAGTATACCCTGCCACTCTCTTCTGGCCTGCAGAGATTCTGTTGAAAGATCAGAAAGACTTTCCTCAGTTGACAACAGTCTCTGAGACCATCCCCATTTCAGTTAGCTTTTTAGAAAGACCCTTAAATATTATTTGTTGCTTTTACTAATTTTTTTTGTGTATTTTCATTAGTTTGACTAGTATGTCTCTTGGTATGTTTCTCTTTGAGTTTATCCTGCAATGGACTCTTTGGGCTTCTTGGACTTGGGTGGCTTTCCCATGTTAGGGAAGTTTTCTACTATAATCTCCTCAAATATTTTCTCATACCCTTTCTTTTTTCTTGTACTTCTGGGATGCCTATAATTCTAATGTTGGTATGCTTAATGTTATCCCAAAGGTCTCTGAGACTCCTGATTTCTTTTTATATATTTTTTCTACCCTGCTCTGCTTCAGTTATCTCCACCATTCTATCTTCCAGGTCCCTTATCCATTCTTCTATCTCAAATAGCCTGCTAGTGGTTGCCTCTAGTGTACTTTTTACCCTCAGCTATTGTGTTGTACATTGCTGATTATCTATTCTTTAATTCTTCCAGATCCTCATCAAACATTTCTTGCAGCTTCTCAACCCATGCTTCCATTTTATTTCCCAGATTTTGGATCAACTTTCCTATCATTACTCTGAATTCTTTTCCAGGCAGACTGTTTATTTTCTCTTCATTTGTTTTGTCTGTTCAGTTTTTACCATTTTCCTTCATTTACTACGCATTTCTCTGTCTTTTTATTTCATTTAATTTACTGTGTTTGGGGTCTCCTTTTGGCAGGCTCAAGGTTGTGGTTCCTCTTAATTGTGGAGTCTGTGCACTGTGGGTAGTGTTGGATTAGTGCCTTGTGAAGGTTTCATGGTTGGGAGGACTTGTGCCTGTGCCTGGTAGATGGACTTGCTTCTTGTTTCTCTGAAGGGCAGTGCTGTGTCCAATAGTACATTTTGGGGCATCTATGGCATTGGTGTGGCCTTGGGGAACCTTTCTGCTAATGGACAGGTTTGTGTTTCTGTTTTGCTAATGGTTTGGTGTGAGGTGTCTGAAATTGGAGCTTTCAGTCTTTGTGTGGAGTTTGGTCTCACTATGATAATGGAGGCCTTTGGGAGAGCACTCATCAATTAATGTTCCATGGGTTTGGGAGTTTTATGGTGATCAAAAGTCCTGGACTTGAATCTCCTACCTTGGGAGTTCAGGGTCAACCCCTTACTGTAGCACCAAGACTTCACAGCTCTCACTGCACAATAGAAGAAGCCCTAAGACGAATGGTGAAACCAAAACTCAATATCTGAGACCACTAGAAGAAATTTGCACACTTACAAAGAGAAAACAAGGGAGAGAAAAGAGGAATAAAAGGATAAAAACAGAAGATAAAAAAGCAGAGAGCAATCAAGCCAATAAACAAACCCCTAAACAAATAGATGGGGAAACAGTGGAAACAGTGTCAGACTTTTTTTGGGGAGGGCTCCAAAATCACTGCAGATGGTGATTGCGACAATGAAATTAAAAGACTCTTCCTCCTTGGAAGGAAAGTTATGACCAACCTAGATAGCATATTAAAAAGTGGAGACATTACTTTGCCAACAAAGTTCCGTCTAGTCAAGGCTATGGTTTTTCCAATGGTCGTGTATGGATGTGAGAGTTGGACTGTGAAGAAAGCTGAGCGCCAAAGAATTGACGCTTTTGCACTGTGGTGTTGGAGAAGACTCTTGAGAGTTCCTTGGACTGCAAGGAGATCCAACCAGTCCATCATAAAAGAGATCAGTTGTGGGTGTTCATTGGAAGGACTGATGCTGAAGCTGAAACTCCAATACTTTGGCCACCTCATGCGAAGAGTTGACTCATTGGAAAAGACCCTGATGCTGGGAAGGATTGAGGGCGGGAGGAGAAGGGGATGACAGAGGATGAGATGGCTGGATGGCATCACCGACTCAATGGGCATGAGTTTGAGTGAATTCCAGGAGTTGGTGATGGACAGGGAGGCCTGGCGTGCTGCGATTCATGGGATTGCAAAGAGTCGGACATGACTGAGCGACTGAACTGAACTGAACTGAAATGAAAATGAATACTAAAAACTAGACTAGCAAAACTACAAAATCCAAAACATGGCAAACGATGTAATATAGCTAAGTAATAGTGTAAAAATTGGGAAACAAATAAATAAAATGAATTTACTTAAAAATAAGGCGTTTTAAAAATGGGAAAAAAAAGTTGTAAGAAAGGAATAAAAGAAAACATGAGAACAACATGAAGAGGAAAAGGGGAGAAAGGGGGGGTGAGTGGAGAAATATATAGAGAGAGTGGTAGTAACACCTCCACCTCCTTAGGAGGCTCTCCAATACTGTACTGTTTTCTGGATCTGCTGTGGGGACAGCACAGACTCTAATCTGGCCCTACTCTGTATGTACTTGCCTGTAATGTCCGTGATTGCCAGAGCTAGAATTTTTTGTGCAAATGCTCACTGTCCTTTTGTATATCCCATAGACAGAGTCTACCTATTTGGTCATGTGATTTTTGATGATTATAGAATGTGATAATTGAAGCCAGACTGCCCAGATTCAAATTCCAGCACCATTGTTCCCCACCAGCTCTCTGACTTTAGCCACACAGAGAGTATTTCTCTGTCCCTCAGTTTCTTCATCTCTAATACCTCAAGGCTTATTGAGAAGATTAAATGAGTTTATATTCATACAGCACTTCTAAGAGGGCCAATAAAATAGTATGATATCAGTAAACATTAAAGATAATGTATTTCTCTTTTCACATTATTAAAAACAAAAGCATATTTTAAGAGACATAAGAAAATAAGATAAAAAATAGAAAAGCAAGTTTGTTAAAGCTAGTTCTTACAGAAAAGGAGATGATAGAACAGTCTAGATATTTACGTTGGATTTTTCACATGGATATGGCACCTTTTATCTAAGGCTCAGAGGAAGAGAAAAGCAGTTCATAGAATATATTCATAACTCCAGGGTGGAGAGGATGATGTGATGAACATGTTGTATTAACCAATCCATATGTTGTTCTGCATTGGCAGAGAAAGCCAGGGGATGAAGAACTGATCACAAAATAGAAGGATTTTTAAAATCTTTACTGAGATTCATAACAATCACTTTGGTCTCAGCCAAAGCGAGAGAAATGTAAGTGGTGATTTCACACACAGACCACCCATTTTTCAGCATTTAGATCATCCCCTGTTCCTGAAGCAATATGCATGCCAACATCCCAGGACCTCAAAATAAGCTTCTATGCTTTGACACTTGCCCCTGTTTGTCAAATATGTAGTATACAGATAGTAGTAACAGAGGGATAGAGTAAGGGATAAATCTAGAGAAGGGCCCCCAATTTTTATTTAAAACCTTCTCCCAATATGGTTTGGAAACATTTACACACTCCAGATAGGTATGTAAACTGGAGGATTACATCACTTTGCAGACAGATGTACACTCTGTCTACTCTGGGGATGTCTCTGATTTTACCCTTCGCACCAGCGAACTTTGCCCAGGAACTTCTGAGAAGTAGACATGTCATGGGCCTTAGAAGGGGAAGTAGTGCTCCCTCTATGTTCCAAGGCTACAAGTTAGACTTGAGCCAAATATAGGTCTTGGGATCCCTTCCATTCTAGACTTCAGTTTCTCAGAGACCAACTGCTATGACCTATTCCTCTGTGGAGACTAGTTACTAAAATGGTGGTACAATACAGTGGAAATTGTGAATAATTAAAAACAGTGCCTTCTGAGTTAGAAAATTGCTAACTTATTTGAGAATCTTCAGTTCAGTTCAGTCGCTAAGTTGTGTCTGACTCTTTGCAACCTCATGAACCATAGCATGCCAGGCCTCCCTGTCCATCACCAACTCCCAGAGTTCACCCAAACTCATGCCCATTGAGTTGGTGATGCCATCCAGCCACCTCATCCTCTGTCGTCCCTTTCTCCTCCCACCCTCAATCCTTCCCAGCATCAGGGTCTTTTCCAATGAGTCAACTCTTCGCATGAGGTGGCCAAAATATTGGAGTTTCAGCTTCAACATCAGTCCTTCCAATGAACATCCAGGACTGATCTCCTTTAGGATAGACTGGTTGGATCTCCTTGCAGTCCAAGGAACTCTCAAGAGTCTTCTCCAACACCACGGTTCAAAAGCATCAATTCTTCAGCACTCGGTTTTCTTTATAGTCCATCTCTCACATCCATAGATGACCACTGGAAAAACCATAGCCTTGACTAGACGGATCTTTGTTGACAAAGTAATGTCTCTGCTTTTGAATACGCTTAGCATCTGTCTATTTCATTTCCCTCTAACAATAGCCCAGCTAGTTGAAAGAGATAGGTATAATAAGCCCCATTTTATAAGTAAGATAACTGAGGTCCAAGGACACTTAAAGTCTTCCCATGGTATACATAATGCTCCATGACAACTTCCATGAAATGAGTTCGGTTTCTACTTCTGCAAAGCTTAACTAAACAGGAAAATTCAATACCTACTAAAATATCTTGATAATTATGATGATAAGCAATTGTAAGTTAATTATCTTTTTAAAAAATTTATTTATTTTAATTGGAGCCTAATTACTTTACAATATTATAGTGGGTTTTGCCATACATTGACATGAATCAGCCATGGGTTTACATGTGTTCCCCATCCTGAACCCCCCTCCCACCTCCCTCCCCATCTCACCCCTCTGGGTCATCCCAGTGCATCAGCCTTGAGCACCCTGTCTCATTCATCGAACCTGGACTGGCAATCTGTTTCACATATGATAATATACATGTTTCAATGCTATTCCCTCAGCTCATCCCACCCTCACCTTCTCCCACAGAGTCCAAAAGACTCTTCTATACATTTGTGTCTCTTTTGCTGTCTCGCATACAGGGTTATCATTACCATCTTTCTAAATTCCATATATATGCATTTGTATACTGTATTGGTGTTTTTCTTTCTGGCTTACTTCACTCTGTATAATAGGCTCCAGTTTCATCCACCTCATTAGAACTGATTCAAATGTATTCTTTTTAATGGCTGAGTAATATTCCATTGTGTATATGTACCACAGCTTTCGTATCCATTTGCCTGCTGATGGACATCTAGGTTGCTTCCATGTCCTGGCTATTATAAACAGTGCTGCGATGAACACTGGGGTTCACGTGTATCTTTCAATTCTGATTTCCTCGGTGTGTATGCCCAGCAGTGGGATTGCTGGGTCATATGGCAGTTCTATTTCCAGTTTTTTAAGGAATCTCCGCACTGTTCTCCATAATGGCTGTACTAGTTTGCATTCCCACCAACAGTGGAAGAAGTTCCCCTTTTCTCCAAAGTTAATTGTCTTTGAGTTTTCAGCATCTACCCCAATAGTTGGCATTGAATACTCACTAAGGTAGATTTCAAATATTTGAATATATCAAGACCAAATACAATAGAGTAGTTTATTTTATTCCTCTTTGGGAAATGCTTGTTATTCTTATCTCA
This sequence comes from Capricornis sumatraensis, assembly GCF_032405125.1. Taxonomy (NCBI): domain Eukaryota; kingdom Metazoa; phylum Chordata; class Mammalia; order Artiodactyla; family Bovidae; genus Capricornis; species Capricornis sumatraensis. The sequence goes on from NC_091089.1 coordinate 46,725,477, forward strand.
GCTAAAATGAACATGCTTGATTTCACTGTATTAAATAAACCCAAGGGCTACCAAGAGCCAATTGTAATAACAGGTAACTTTATTTTAAAAATTTATTTGTTCTTAATTAATTAATAAAATACATTTATTCTTTTTTCATTGTCATCATTGTCTTTTATTTTTTATTTATTTTTTTCAGATTTTATTTTATTTTAATCTAAGTCTGCAGCTATTTCTCTAAGGATAGGTAAAATGCACAGAATATACTCCCTTTTAGAAATTCTCCAAGTACAGGAATTATGCCATCTACTTTTCATAGTACTCCTACACGTTACAGAAACTTCTGCAAATTTTGGGACAAAATACGTGAAAGTGAAGTCGCTCAGTCATGTCTGACTCTTCGCAACCTCATGGACTGCAGCCTACCAGGCTCCTCCGTCCATGGGATTTTCCAGGCAAGAGTACTGGAGTGGGTTGCCATTGCCTTCTCCAAAATAGTTCTAGCTGACTGAATTTGTAATAGTGCTCTTTTCATGACTTAGAACCCAACCAAATCATAAAACTATAAATAATTTCTCAGCAAAGGCAATATACAAGATTTTGTGTGAGGAGCTGAAGGAGATATAAGATTTTCAAGTATTTTCTCTCTCTATGATTATTTGATATAGAAATAATGTTTATATACATATAAGACAAGAAAAAAAAGTACAGGTATGGCTTAGAAAGGTCCTTCAGAAAAAGAAGTTGACATGTACAGTGGTCAGGGATTCACTGAAAAAGTGGTGCTTGGTGCTCATCAAGAAGGATGCAACATCAAGGTGGTTGTTCTCAGTCCACATTCCTTATTAGCCATCTTCATCCTGAAGATATATATGCCCTGAAAGAGTTGATGATCCTTTCATGAGTCACAGCCTTGTTGTGGTAAAAGGGTTTGCATAACACAATGAAACTATGAGCCGTGTCATGCAGGGCTATCCAAGATGGGCAGGTTGTAGTGAAGAGTTCTGACAAAGTGTGGTGCATAGGAGAAAGGAACAGCAAACCCCTCTAATCTTCTTGCTGAAAGAACACTAGGAACAGTAAGAAAACGGAGAAAGATATGACACTGGAAGACAAGCCTCCCAGGTCAGAACATGTCCAATATGCTACTGGGGAAGAGCAGAGGGCAATTATTAACAGCTTCAAAAAAAAAAAAAAGTGGCTGGGCTGAAGGGAAAACAATACTCAGTTGTGGATGTGAAAAGTAAAAAGCAAGGGAGAGAGGCAAAGATATACCCAACCAAATGCAGAGCTCTAGGGAACAAGGAAATAAGAAAGTCTTAAGTGAATAATGTAAAGATGTAGAAAAATACAATAGAATGGGAAAGTCTAGAGATCTCCTCAATAAATTTGGATATATCAAGGGAAAATTTCATGCAAGAATGGGCACAATAAAGGACAGAAATAATAAAGACCTAACAGAAGCAGAAAAGATTAAGAAGACACTGCAAGAATACACAGAAGAACTATATAAACTTAATAAACTATACAAACGTATACAAACTTATCCCAGTCTTAATGACCAGGATAATGACAGAGTTGCCACTTACATAGAGCCAGACATCCTGTAGTGTGAAGTCAAGTGGGCTTTAGAAGCATTGTTATTGTTGTTGTCCAGTCACTCAGTCATGTTCAACTCTTTGAAACCCTGTGGACTGCAGCATGCCAGGCTTCCCTGTCCTTCACTATCTCTCAGAATTTGCTCAAACTCATGTCCATGATACCATCCAACCATCAGTGATACCATCCAACCATCTCATACTCTGTCCTCTCCTAGCATCAGTGCATCAAATGAATACTCAGGGTTGATTTCCTCCAAGATTGACTGGTTTGATCTCTTTGCTTTCTGAGGGACTCACAAGAGACTTCTCTGATACCACATTTCAAAAGCATTAATTCTTTGGTGCTCAACCAAAGAATTTCTTCATGGTCCAAATCTCAAATCCACACACGACTACTGGAAAAATCATAGCTTTGACTATATGGACTTCTGTCGGCAAAGTGATTTCTCCACTTTTTAACATGCTATCTAGGTTTGTCATAACTTCTCTTCCAAGGAGCAAGCATCTTTTAATTTCACGGCTGTTGTCACTGTCTACAGTGATTTTGGAGCTCCCCAAAATAAAAACTGTCACTGTTCCCATTGTTTCCCCATCTGTTTGCCATTAAGTGATGGGACTGGATGCCATGATCGTTGTTTTTGGAATGTTGAGTTTTAAGCCAGCTTATTCACTCTCCTCTTTCACCTTCATCAAAGGCTTTTTAGTTCCTCTTTTGTTTCTGTCATAAGGGTTTCTGTGGTCTGCATATCTGAGTTTATTGATATTTCTCCCAGCAATCTTGATTCCAGCTTGTGTTTTATCCAGCCTGGCATTTCACATGATGGGACTTCCCTGGTGGCTCAGTGTAAAGAACCCGCCTGCCAATGCAGGAGACACAAGAGCTGCAGATTTGATCCCTGTGTTGGGAAGATTCCCTGGAGAAGGAAATGGCAAACCATTCCACTATTCTTGCCTGGAAAATCCCATGGGCTAGAGGACCCTGGAGGGCTGCAGTCTATGGGATCACAGAGTCACATGACTTAGCAACTAAACAACGAAACAACCAGTTTGTAAAAATAGGCAGGGTGACAATATACAGTCTTGATGTACTTCTTTCCCAATTTGGAACCAGTCCATTGTTCCATGTCTGGTTCTAACTGTTGCTCCTTGACCTGCATACAGTTTCTTAGGAGGCAGGTAAGGTGCTATGATAGTCCCATCTCTTTAACAATTTTCCACCATTTGTTTTGATACACACAATCAAAGGCCATAGCATAGTCAATGAAGTAGAAGTAGATGTTTCTCTGGAATTCTCTTTCCTTTTCTATGACCCAACAGATGTTGGTAATTTGATCTCTGGTTCCTTTGCCTTTTCCAAATCCATCTTGTACATCTACAGCAAAAGAATCTGCCTGCCTTGCAGGAGATGCACATAAGATGCAGATTCGGTCCTTGGGTTGGGAAGATCCCCTGGAGAAGCAAATGGCAACCCACTCCAGTATTCTTTCCTGGGAAATCTCATGGACAATAGAACCTAGTGGGCTACAGCCCATGGGGTCACAAAGAGTCATATACGACTTGGCAACTAAACAACAACAAGAATTCTTAACAGCATCCAAGGTTGTTAAGGTGAGAGTGACCACTTTCATTAGGGAGGCCACAGTGACAGATTTTCTAAGCAAACCCATTACACACTCACAGGGAAATCCCACAAACTTGCAAGAGGCTGAAGTTCTCCATTCTTGTTGGAAGTAGAAAAAAAAAATCCATTAAAAATCTAACTTTCCTTATTAGAAAATCTCTTCTCTCACCTGGGTGGGAATAAGTTGTTTATTTCTTTTTTTTTTCTCCCAGGTCATTGAAGGTCCCAGTTCACAAACATTTCCCATATTGGTGCGCCATCAATTAAAAAAAAATATTCCTCTACCTTCTTATTGGCAGTCAATTAACTCTAGGTTAGAAAGGAATATTTAGGTGCCCAGATTGAAATTATTTATAATGAATTCAACCACACTATAGATATTGACAATTTATCTGTAATGATCATATTAAAAATAATTATTTGCAAAATCAGCAGCTACAAAGTAATAATTAGGATGGTTTGATTTTTCAGTGATTTAGGGTATTTAAAGTAAATAGAAACACATGCATATGAGGCTGTTGATACTCAATCCTCTCTTGGTTCTCTCTGACTTGAAAGCTTAAAATTCACACTAAGTCCTCCACTTGACCCCAGAGCTGTAAGAAAACCCCACTGCTTTTTCCACAAAAGAAAATCCAGTGATAGGAGTACACTTCACTCCCCTCCACCCAAGTTCAGTATCCAAAAATCCACTTGCTTCTTCCACAGAAGAAAATCCAGTACTAACAGTACCTTTCACTCCCCTCCACTGAAGCTCAGTTTCCAAAGGCCAACACAAAAGGCATATTATATGTTCAGCTCCATGGCCTGAAGGTACCTGACTGGAACTGGGAGCCTGTCCAGTCCAGACAGGAGGAAAAGATTACCTTTCTATTTAACAAGGCAGTGGTGAAGGATTAATCATTAAGTAAATAGCAGTAAGCCTGGAGATTCGCAGGAGGGGCAGAGGCCCACCCTATGTTCTCAGTTTTTCTGGGATTTAGGATGGAAAATATTACAGGAATAGTTTGGAAGTGGCTGTAGTAACAACCACCTTCCAGGGAAAGAAAGAACAATATGTGAAATCTCAGGCCTGACCCAGCTGAACGGGGTGTTTATACCCAGAAGCCTCCATGGAGTATAAGTCCATTTTGTCTAATAGTTGGCATTCATGCATAGAGTTGATAAAACCTGAAGAGTATCCATGACCTGGCCGAGTATTGCTATGTAACTTTAAATTAGTCATTTAAACTTTCTCAGCCTTGGCTTTACCAATTTAAAAATGGATATTTTTCTCCTATTGTAGAGAATTTTGTAATTAGACAAAGATAGTAATTTCTAGAACAGTCACCTGCAATGCTTAAGTGTCTTTGAGTCTCCCCACTGTGAAGCTTGGGCTTCACAGTGGCTCACCTGTTAAAGAATTGGCCTGTGAAGCATATCAAAAAGCAGAGACATCATTTTGCTGACAAAGGTCCATATAGTCAAAGCTATGGTTTATTCATCAGAAGAATTGTTGCTAAAGCTGAAACTCTAATACTCTGACCACCTGATGTGAAGAGCTGACTCATCGGAAAAGATTCTGATGCTAGGAAAGATTGAAAGCAAAAGGAGAAGGGGGAGACAGAGGATAAGATGGTTAGATAGTAACATTGACTCATTGGACATGAATTTGAGCAAACTCAAGAGATGGTGGAGGACCAAGGAACCTGTGAGCTACAGTCAGTGTGGTCATAAAGAGTTGGACATGATGTAGTGACTGAACAACCATAAAGATAGACCCAAATAAGAGCTGCTTCTCTCCAGAAAGGAAAAAATTTTGCAGTCTGAGCCAGAGCACCTGAGGTATTTGTCTGAGCAAAACAGGGCATATGCCTTATTTTAAAAACTAAATCAGGCATTGCCTCATAAATGGCCTTACCTTGGTGTTGCTTTATATATGGAACAACCACAAATGACTACATGATGTTAATAATATACAGATATTTCATGAAATGTATTATCAAAGATGATTCCTTACTTTCAAAAAAGGAGCTTGGATAAAAGTCTTTATTTGTGATTGGATTTAATCTGTCTCTTGTTATAATCTGTACCTTTTAATTTATTATAACAAAACAAATTTTCCTAGACATTTAAAGTGTGCTGAGCTCAGTGCTCAACAGAATATTAAAAACCACGAGACATTGGGAGAATGGCATTGAAACATGTATGCTATCATGCAAGAATAGAATCACCAGTCTATGTCCGATGCAGGATACAGCATGCTTGGGGCTGGTGCACAGGGATGACCCAGAGGGATGTTGTGGGGAGGGAGGTGGGAGGGGGGTACATGTTTGGGATCGCATGTACACCCGTGGTGGATTCATGTCAATGTATGGCAAAACCAATACAGTATTGTAAAGTAAAATAAAGTAAAAAAATAAAATAAAAAATAAAAACCATGAGACACAATCTGTGAATTTACAACACAGTCAAGATATAGCTAAGGGGAGAAAAAGCACAAACACTATGTAAATCAATATATAAGACCAAATTTGGATGGAGGGATTAGAACTACAATGTTTGCAGCATCTGACACCCATGACCTTGTTTTTCTGAATCTGTCTAGGGTGCCATGAGTAGTGAAGTATGACCCCCTCCCCATTATGGTTGTGCTAATTTCATGTTGGAAACCAGAATGCCACATAGAATTGCTTAGGGAATCAAGGTATGTGGTGAAGCACATGTGAACATACATGAGATCCATTTCCTCAAGAATTCATTGGAAAATGGAATCTCAGACTATGACTTGATCCAGCTAAACGGGGATCCTATAATCCTAGGCTCAATCCTGTACTCCTGATACTGAGCCAGATGGAGAGGTACAACAAAGAATCTTTGCTAGAAAGTACCCATCAGGAATGAAAGGGACTACTCATTGGTGTTGAGATCTGCTAATTTCCTTTGTACAATCTCAAATGTTTGATGTGTAATTGAATTGCTATGTCTTGGTGAAAGACTCACAAATCTTTGTCAGTGTTAGGTACTGCACAACTCATGATGAAATGATCCCTATGAGAAATAGAAAAATGTAGCTGAGGGCAGGGGCAGGAGTTGACATTCACTGGGAAACACTACACCAGGTTTGTCAAAGGGGTACCATAACAATTCCAAAGTCCATTCACTCTACATCATGACAGGGATGGTGAATGACATACCAAAGCTACTGCCTTATCAAGGAATGAGGCAAAAAAAAAAAAAAAGAAGAAGAAGAAAAGAAAAGAAAGAAAGAAAGAAGAGAATGTGAAAAGTCTAATCCAAAAGTCTAAGAATGTGAAAAAGCGAAAGTGAAAGCTCTAATCTCAAAAGACACACCAAAAAGAATCAGGTTCATCTGCTGTCTTCTCTCCCCAGTGTCTATGTCTCAGACAGAAACAAACTCATTTTCTCATTTTACCAGTCCTAGTGGCCTTAGGGATCTACATTCTAGCTCTTTTTTGACTACTGGTTGTGAAATCAAAGTGCCATCCAGAAGAGAGTGAATGAGTATGGAAAAGAAAACAATAGAGCTGATTTTTATTTCTATATTTTTCATAATCATTAACCAAAAAGAAAAAAAAATTAAGGAAGGTTAATGCACACACACACAAACATATATATGTATATATATTTAAGTTTAAGCAAGGCTATAAAATGAAATGAATGGGTCTCATATTGTGAAATGCGAATAATAACCAAGCAGAACATAGTGTCCAGTTCCTGGACCACAGCCTCTGACTCCTTCCCCTCATTCCCCTTTTGCCTTCTCCCTCTTGCTTCCATATTCATATCAGGTTGGCAGGATGGTTTCCCAGGACACTTAAGTCAGGAAGGCCTTTTGTCCTAGCAAAAGAGGCCTCATATAATCCTTCAGTACTTGCTTATCATTTTCTATCTTTGCTAAATCTTAAGTGTTATCAGGTGAAGGATGTGCTATGTCCACAGGTATACAACCTGAACACAATAGTGCTTAGCACACAACAGGTTTTTAATTTATTGAATAAATAAGCAGATGATTATCAGATTCTCAAGAATGAGATCCAGTCTCAAAGAGTGACATTACAAATACGAAGATGAAAAATATGCTTTAAGTTCTCAAAAACTGAGAGTCTTAGTGTGGTGGGATGGAAACATGCATAAGATAAATTGTAAGATGTTATAAAGAGTGACACTTGGACTTCCCTGGTGGCTCAGACAGTAAAGCATCTGCCCGCAATCGCAATGCAGGAGGCCTGGGTTCCATCCCTAGGTCAGGAAGATCCCCTGGAGAAGGAAATGGCAACCCACTCCAGTACTCTTGCCTGGAAAATCCCATGGATGGAGGAGCCTGGTAGGCTACAGTCCATGGGGTCACAAAGAGTCAGACACGACTGAACGACTTCACCTTCACTTTCATGAAGAGATTAATAGACACACATTGTGCTGTTTAAAGTATGAAAAAAGTCATCAGTCCTGCTAGAATAGTCAGGGTATGTTTCATAGAGAAGGTGAGCACTTTGCTGAGTCTTAAAGGATGGGAGGAATACTCGTGATTAAGCTAGCAGAAAATAAAGCTGAGATTTTGAAATATGAGTAGTGGAGTAAGTAGTAGACTAAATTAGAGCTCAGAGCTGCTTTGAATTTCACCCTTTTTTAATCCACAGAAAGTCACAGTCAGAGCATATTGTCACGAGTTAAAGTCTAAATTGCTTTAGATAGCAAATTCCCAAAGGGAAAAGACCATGTCTTTGGTGTGTTCTCTCAGAATTTCATGCCTTCTGCACTGTGGGTGTTCAATAAATATTTAATAATAAAAATGAGTTGATTAATTGAGAGCATTCATGTTCCATATGCACGGGTAGAGCCTTCTTTTCACTTTAATTATATTGCTTTAATCATCACTAAATAGAATTTTTTAGATAGTAATTTGATTCATTGTTAAACACACAGGCTGCCTAAGTTCCTGGCCTTAAGGTAAATAGCAATATCAGAGAATAATCCTCTTTACACTGGTAAGTGATTTTGTGATACTGCCTACATAAAATGAAAGCAGTGGAATTCTGAAAGGGTACTTATTGAGAGATAGCACCTGAATGAGTGTTAGAAGGGACTCCTGAAACTGGAGAGTGAAGGGAATACCCCAGCAGGAATCAGAAACTGAGTGAGCAGTTTATTACATTGTGGAGGCTAAAGTAAAACCAGAAAGAGAACTTCCAATAAATGTGGCAATAAATGGGCTCTTGGCTTGATAGTGGCACCCAGGGAGTGAATCATCCAGACAGTGTAGCAACTGGTGAGTGAGTGTGCTCTAGACTGAAGGAACACAACAGGCTGAAGTGGAGAATAGAAATACACTTGTATGTCTGAATATTGCTGCTAGCCGGATCATCAATGACCAGACTGTCTCAAGTTGCAAAAAGGTAATCTTATTTCAGCTGAGCCAAACGTAAAAGGCATCTGTGACTCAGCCTAGCAGGAGCCTAAGTTAAATTAAGTGAAAGTTGCTCAGTCATGTCCAGCTCATTATGATACCATGGACTATACAGTCCATGGAATTCTCCAGGCCAGAACACTAGAGTGAGTAGCCATTCCCATCTCCAGGGGATCTTCCCAATCCAGGGACTGAACCTGGGTCTCCTGCATTGCAGGCAGATTCTTTACCATCTAAGACACCAGCAAAGGCGTAAGTCCACTTGGGACAACAATAAACACACCACACTGACCTTTGTATTTATAGGAGTCCCAGAAGAAGAGAGAAAAAGGTACTGAAAAAATATTTGAAGAGATAACATCCAAAAACATCTCTAACATAGGAAGAGAAACATTCACAAAAGCCCAGGAAGCAGAGAGTCCCACATAAGATATACTCAAGGAGGAACATGCCAAGACACATAATCAAATTGATAAAAATGAGAAAATATTAAAAGCAACAAGAGAAAAGTAACAAATAATATACAAGAGAATCTCCATAAAGTTATCAGCTAATATTAATATTTCAGCAGAAACTCTGTAGGTCAGAAGGGAGTGGCATAATACATTTAAAGTAATGAACAGTAAAGACCTACAAATAAGAATACTCTGTACATCAAGGCTCTTGTTCAGATTCAACAGAGAAATAAAAATTTTTACAGACAAGAGCTAAAATCTTGGAGATCTCATCACCACCAAACCAGCTTTACAAGTGCTAAAGAATCTTCCCTAGGCAGAAAAGAAAAGGCCACAACTAGGGGAAAAAAAAAATTATGAATGGAAAAGCTGACTGATAAAGCAAGCATACAGTAAAGTTAGAAAACTATCCACATGTAAGTAGGATATCAAAATCAGCAACTTGGAGAAGAGGAGACTATAAATGCAATATATTGGAAATGCATTTGAAATTAAAAGGCCAAAAACTTAAAATAATATCATGTATATATATATATTTATATGTAATATATAACATATTATATATATATATATATAATATATATAGACTACTATATCAAAACTTCACAGGAAGCACCTAGCAAAATTCTACAATAGATACAAACACAAAAAAGTAATAGCAATCAAAACACATCAAATCATAAGAGAAAAGAACAAAAAAGAAGTGGAAGAAAAAATACCTACAGAAACAGTTCAGTTCAGTTCAGTTGCTTAGTCGTGTCTGACTCTTTGTGACCCCATGGACTGCAACACACCAGGCTTCCCCCACCCATCACCAAATGAAACAAATCTAAACTAATTAACACAATTGGAATAATAAAATATGTATTGATAATCACCTGAAATGAAAAATAATTAAACGATGCAACCAAAAGACATAGACTGGTTGAATGGATACAAAAATAAGACAAGCATATATGCCATCTATAAGAGACCAACGGCAGATCTAAGGACACATGCTGACTGAAAGTTAGGGGATGGAAAAAGGTATTCCATATAAACAGAAATCGAAAGAAAGCTTGAGTAGTAATACTTATGTCAGACCAAATAGACTTTAAAAAGAAAGATACTACATAATAATCAAGAGATCAAGAAGACACAATAATTGTAAATATGTATGAACCCAACATAGAAGCACCTCATTATATAAAGCAAATACTAACAGCTATAAAGTGAGAAATCAACAGTCACAATAATAGTGGGGGATTTAACACTCAACTTACATCAATGGAAAGATCATCCAGGCAGAAAATCAATAAGGAACCACAGGCCTTAAATAACACAACATTAGACCAGATGTACTTAACTGTTATTTATAGAGAATTCCATTTGAAAGCAGCAAAATATATGTACTTCTCAAGAACACATGGACTATTCTCCAAACAGATTTTATGCTGGGCCACAAAACAAACTTTGGTAAATTTATGAAAATTGAATCATATCAGACATCTTTTCTGACCACAATGGTATGAAATTAGAAATCAACTACAAGAAAAAAAATCTGTTAAAAATACAAACACATGGAGGCTAAAGAAAATGTTACTAAATAATCAATAGATCACTGAAGAAATCAAAGAGGAAATAAAAATATGCCTACAGACACATGAAAATGAAAGCATGATTCAAAATCTATGAGATGCAGTGAGAACAGTATCAAAGGGAAGCTTATAGCAATACAATCTTAGCTCAAGAAACAACAAAAAAATTTTCAAATATGGGAGGGGGTTCAGGATTGGGAACACGTGTACACCAGTGGCGGATTCATGCTGATGTATGGCAAAACCAATACAATATTGTAAAGTAATTAGCCTCTAATTAAAATAAATAAATTTTTTAAAAAAAGTCTAACCTGACATTAAATAATGCCATTTGCCACCCACTCCAGTGTTCTTGCCTGGAGAATCCCAGGTACGGGGGAGCCTGGTGGGCTGCTGTCTCTGGGGTCGCGCAGAGTTGGACACGACTGAAGTGACTTAGCAGCAGCAGCAGGAGCAGCATCAGATGAACTTGAAGATTATCATACTAAATGAAGTAAGTAAAAGACAAATATATATCATTTATATGTGGAATCTTTTAGAAATGATACAATTGAACTTATTTACAAAACAGAAACAGACTTAGAAAATAAACTTAGGGTTACCAGAAGGAGAAAGCAGGAGGGGTAGACTGGGAATTTGGGATAGACATGCACACACTGCTATATTTAAAAAAGATAACCAGACGGTTCAGTTCAGTTCAGTCGTTCAGTCGTGTCCGACTCTTTGCGACTCCATGAATCGCAGCACTCCAGGCCTCCCTGTCCATCACCATCTCCCGGAGTTCACTCAGACTCACGTTCATCGAGTCAGTGATGCCATCCAGCCATCTCATCCTCGGTCGTCCCCTTTTCCTCCTGCCCCCAATCCCTCCCAGCATCAGAGTCTTTCCAATGAGTCAACTCTTCGCATGAGGTGGCCAAAGTACTGGAGTTTCAGCTTTAGCATCATTCCTTCCAAACAAATCCCAGGGCTGATCTCCTTCAGAATGGACTGGTTGGATCTCCTTGCAGTCCAAGGGACTCTCAAGAGTCTTCTCCAACCCTGCAGTTCAAAAGCATCAATTCTTCAGTGCTCAGCCTTCTTCACAGTCCAACTCTCACATCCATACATGACCACAGGAAAAACCATAGCCTTGACTAGAGGGACCATAGTCGGCAAAGTAATGTCTCTGGTTTTGAATATACTATCTAGGTTGGTCATAACTTTTCTTCCAAGGAGTAAGCGTCTTTTAATTTCATGGCTGCAGTCACCATCTGCAGTGATTTTGGAGCCCCAAAAAATAAAGTCTGACACTGTTTCCACCGCTTCCCCATCTATTTCCCATGAAGTGATGGGACCAGATGCCATCATCTTCGTTTTCTGAATGTTGAGCTTTAAGCCAACTTTTTTGCTCTCCTCTTTCACTTTCATCAAGAGGCTTTTTAGCTCCTCTTCACTTTCTTCCATAAGGGTGGTGTCATCTGCATATCTGAGGTTATTGATATTTCTCCCAGCAATATTGATTCCAGCTTGTTTCTTCCAGTCCAGCATTTCTCATGATGTACTCTGCATATAAGTTAAATAAGCAGGGTGACAATATACAGCCTCGACATACTCCTTTCCCTATTTGGAACCAGTCTGTTGTTCCATGTCCAGTTCTAACTGTTGCTTCCTGACCTGCATACAGGTTTCCCAAGAGGCAGGTCAGGTGGTCTGGTATTCCCATCTCTTTCAGAATTTTCCACAGTTTATTGTGATCCACACAGTCAAAGGCTTTGGCATAATCAATAAAGCAGAAATAGATGTTTTTCTGGAACTCTCTTGCTTTTTCCATGATCCAGCGGATGTTGGCAATTTGACCTCTGGTTCCTCTGCCTTTTCTAAAACCAGCTTGAGTTTTAGAGTTCACGGTTCATGAATTGCTGAAGCCTGGCTTGGAGAATTTTGAGCATTCCTTTACTAGCATGTGAGATGAGTGCAATTTTGCAGTAGTTTGAGCATTCTTTGGCATTGCCTTTCTTTGGAATTGGAATGAAAACTGACCTTTTCCAGTCCTGTGGGCACTGCTGAGTTTTCCAAATTTGCTGGCATATTGAGTGCACCACTTTCACAGCATCATCTTTCAGGATTTGAAACAGCTCCACTGGAATTCCATCACCTCCACTAGCTTTGTTCGTAGTGATGCTTTCTGAGGCCCACTTGACTTCACATTCCAAGATGTCTGGCTCTAGATTAGTGATCACACTATCATGGGTATCTGGGGCGTGAAGATCTTTTTTGTACAATTCTTCTGTGTATTCTTGCCACCTGTTCTTAATATCTTCTGCTTCTTTTAGGTCCATACCATTTCTGTCCTTTATCGAGCCCATCTTTGCATGAAATGTTCCCTTGGTATCTCTAATTTTCTTGAAGAAATCTCTAGTCTTTCCCATTCTGTTGTTTTCCTCTATTTCTTTGCATTGATTGCTGAAGAAGGCTTTTTTATCTCTTCTTGCTATTCTTTGGAACTCTGCATTCAGATGCTTATATCTTTCCTTTTCTTCTTGGCTTTTCACCTGTCTTCTTTTCATAGGTATTTGTAAGGACTCCCCAGACAGCCATTTTGCTTTTTAGCATTTCTTTTCCATGGGGATGGTCTTGATCCCTGTCTCCTGTACAATGTCACGAACCTCATTCCATAGTTCATCAGGCACTCTATCTATCAGATCTAGGCCCTCAAATCTTTTCTCACTTCCACTGTATAATCATAAGGGATTTGATTTAGGTCATACCTGAATGGTCTCCTGGTTTTCCCTACTTTCTTCAATTTGAATCTGAATTTGGTAATAAGGAGTTCATGATCTGAGCCACAGTCAGCTCGTCTTGTTTTTGTTGACCATATAGAGCTTCTCCATCTTTGGCTGCAAAGAATATAATCAATATGGTTTTGGTGTTGACCATCTGGTGATGTGCATGTGTAGAGTCTTCTCTTGTGTTGTTGGAAAAGGGTGTTTGCTATGACCAGTGCATTTTCTTGGCAAAACTTTATTAGTCTTTGCCCTGCTTCGTTCCGCATTCCAAGGCGAAATTTGCCTGTTACTCCAGGTGTTTCTTGACTTCCTACTTTTGCATTCCAGTCCCCTATAACGAAAAGGACATCTTTTTTGGGTGTTAGTTCTAAAAGGTCTTGTAGGTCTTCATAAAACCGTTCAACTTCAGCTTCTTCAGCGTTACTGGTTGGGGCATAGACTTGTATAACTTTGATATTGAATGGTTTGCCTTGGAGAAGAACAGAGATCATTCTGTCGTTTTTGAGATTGCATCCAAGTACTGAATTTCAGACTCTTTTGTTGACCATGATGGCTACTCCATTTCTTCTGAGGGATTCCTGCCCACAGTAGTAGATATAATGGTTATCTGAGTTAAATTCACCCATTCCAGTCCATTTTAGTTCGCTGATTCCTAGAATGTCGACATTCACTCTTGCCATCTCTTGTTTGACCACTTTCAATTTGCCTTGATTCATGGACCTGACATTCCAGGTTCCTATGCAATATTGCTCTTTATAGCATCAGATCTTGCTTCTATCACCAGTCACATTCACAGCTGGGTATTGTTTTTGCTTTGGCTCCCTCCCTTCATTCTTTCTGGAGTTATTTCTCCACTGATCTCCAGTAGCATATTGGGCACCTAATGACCTGGGAGTTCCTCTTTTGGTATCCTATCATTTTGCCTTTTTATACTGTTCATGGGGTTCTTAAGGCAAGAATACTGAAGTGGCTTGCCATTCCCTTCTCCAGCGGACCACATTCTGTCAGACCTCTCCACCACAACCCGCCCGTCTTGGGTTGCCCTGCAGGCATGGCTTGGTTTTATTGAGTTAGACAAGGCTGTGGTCCTAGTGTGATTAGATTGACTAGTTTTCTGTGAGTATGGTTTCAGTGTGTCTACCCTCTTGCAACACCTACCATCTTACTTGGGTTTCTCTTACCTTGGTCGTGGAGTATCTCTCCATGGCTGCTTCAGCAAAGCACAGCCTCTGCTCCTTACCTTAGACGAGGGGTATCTCCTTACTGCCGCTGTTCCTGACCTTCAATGTGGGATAGCTCCTCTAGGCCCTCCTGAACCTGTATACCCACTGCTCCAGTTGCTCCTCCTGGCTGCTGGCCCTGGCCTCGGGCGTGGGTGGCTCCTTCCAGCTGCTGCCCCTGGCCTCGGCCCGGGGTGGCTCCTCAGGGTCAATGCCCCTGGCCTCGGGCGTGAGGTGGCTTCTCCCCGCCACCCCTGACCTCGAACGCGGGGTGTCTCCTCCAGGCCGCCACTGACCTTGGACGTGGGGTAGCTCCTCTCGGCTGCTGCCCCTGACCTCGGATGCGGGGTGTCTCCTCCAGGCCGCTGCCCCTGACCTCGGACGTGGGGTAGCTCCTTCCAGCTGCCACTGACCTTGGATGCGGGGTAGCTCCTCTTGGCCATTCCTGTCCTATTGCAGCCTGGCACTCTAGGCCGCTGCCCCTGATCTCGGACATGGGGTAGCTCCTCTCAGCTGCGCTCAGTGCTCTGGCTCACCGCTGCCTGCCCTACTATAAAAAAAATTAAATTTAAAAATTTAAAAACATATGAAAATAAAAAATAAACTAGAGAAACAGAAACAAATCTCATAGCAGAAGGAAAGAAATCATAAAAATAGAGAAGAAATAAACGAAAGGGAGTTGAAGAAATCAATTAAAAAAATCAATGAAACTAAACGCTAGTTCTTTGAAAAGAGAAACAAAATGGATAAATCTGGTGCTTACTTAAGCACAAGGAGGGAGGGGTTAGATTACTTGACTGGCTTTGTGAAACCTCAGGAGATCAAAAACAGACCTCAGAAATCTAAGAGCAAAGTCTCTTCTTGGGATTTAAGAAGCAGGAATCATCAGAATAACCAGCTTCAATCATTTCTGGTCCACGTATCATTCTACATAAAGACAGATTCCAGAAAGTCTTGTTTGCTTAACCTCAGTTCTATGCCCACCCCTTTTCCAGGGAGAGCAGACCACCATATAGCCTATTGTTCAGACTGCAAAAAATCAAAGTGATAACACTAAATTGATAAGTGAAAATGAGAAGTTGTTGCCAGACAGAATAACAAGTGTCTATAAGAAAAGCTAAAACAGACTGGGAGAAGACTCCTGTGATGAAATGGACAAGAGCAAAAATATTAAAGAAAGTACAAGGTTAGTATAGTGGGTATACGAGAAAAAGGAAGGAAAAGAAAGGTACTCTGGGCTTCAAGGAGTAGCAACAAAAGGGAGAAGGTGTAGTCAGAAGCCAGATTATTGAAGGAACCCCTTGTCTTCTATGTAATGAGGGTATAGAAAAGAAGATGAAAGAAAACCACTCAAAAAATTGAATTTAAGACTCAGTGTGACAGCAGTGTAAAGGGGTCAAGATTTAAGGTAGGAGAAATAGTAAGTATAAAATGATCCGCAGTGCCAAGCACATGATTAATGCTTAGTATTAGTCTCATTATCATTACAATAAGAGAATTGGAGTTTTTAGTGCCTTCTTCATAGACTTATCTGAGAACTCAGGGAGACAAGGGATGTGAAGTGAATGATGTAAGGTAATTATGTTTCCAGTTCCCACTTCCATCCCATTCTTAAGTTTCTTCTGCTGAAAATTGAATAACTGAACAAGAACAGAGGGACTCTAAGGGGAACAGTTAGCTATAAGGCCCAAGGAAAGGAAGGAGTCCTGCCAGGTTCCTGATGAGGGAGATGCAGTGCATGTTGGCGTTATTCAGTAAGATGGGAAATATGGATTTTGAAGAAGAGGAGATACACTTAGTTGAGGCATTTTGAGGGTGAACTTTATCACCTATGGCTTTATGTTGGATTTGGATGACAGAAGTGTTCCATGAGTGGTGGCCCTGAATGGTACGGTCTCTCCAAGCCTGCCAACATGTATAGGAGTGAATGACCAGAGTGAGGATTGTGGTGCTGAAGCACAGATCTGCAAACTGACCACAAGGGGACCACAACGTATGGCCTGCTCTGATATGGATCACACTTATGCTTATCACCAATCCTTTCTCTACACTGCATTTCCTAAGACACCCCATCTCTTTATTTAAAATCCCTGTGGAAACCTCCCATTTGATGATGTCTCTCCTAAATAAACTCTTTTCAAAAGAAATGGAGAAAGGGAAAACTAAAAAAAAAAAAAATTGAGAGAACTTTTAATGTCTGAAAAGCATTTCCCTCTGGTCACCTGAGGTTTCTGGGATATGAATAGTTTCCAGGCCCCTTAAAACTAGTCAGGAGGCCCTGAATCCTGTGGCCAACTGAGCCACGTCCAATCTCAGCACTTGACACGGTGATAAGTCACCAAGAATGGAGGGGGAGTCAAATTGAGACTGTCACCAAGTCCAAGGAGTAATTGTTTCTCTTCCTTATAACATATTTCAGATCTCACAACATTGGCTTGTTTAAACTTCAGCTGGGGATTTAACTCTTAAGTTTTTAAAATTTTAACTGTATTTAACTGTACAGTTCAGTGGCACTAAGTACATTCACATTGCTGTACAATTCTCACCATCGTCTGTCTCCCAAATTTTTCACCTTCCTATGAATGTTTTTTGTTTCTTTTGGTAGAAAGATTTCCTGATTTCTTATCCTTAATTCATGTTTTCCTGTGCATCCTAACTTTTTTCCTGACTAATTTTACATATCTTTAATCTCCTAATTGCCTGGAGAATCCCAGGGATGGGGGAGCCTGGTGGGCTGCCGTCTGTGAGGTTGCACAGAGTCGGACACGACTGGAGTGACTTAGCAGCATTCTCCTAATAACCTTCTGGCACATGTATCATCTTCTTCATTTGAAACTGTATGTCACAAAGACTAGGTGATTTGCTCAGCAACACAGGATGGTTGCACAAGTTAGGAGGAACTAGATGCTGGTGCTCTTGATTCGCAGAGCAATGCTCCTTCAGCAGCTCTCACCCATGTCTTTTCTTGGAGCCTTTCCTTCTCCAAAGACAGACTCTCATCAAGCACACACTCTGCTAACAGGTAATGCAGTGAGGAGGCTCTTCACATCTACCTGCTTTCTTGTCCAGAGAATATACTGAGCAGCTCAGGGCATCAGTGATTACCAAGGTCCAGTAGCCAGCATATGCCTGGAGAGCTTTGCAGAGTATGCAGGTAAAGAAGCAACTGTTAGAACCAGACATGGAATGATGGACTGGTTCACAACTGGGAAAGGAGTACATCAAGGCTATATATTGTCACCCCAATTATTTAACTTCTATGCAGAGTATATCATGTGAAATTCTGGACTGGATGAAGCACAAGCTGGAATCAAGATTGCCAGGAGAAATATCAATAACCTCAGATATGCAGATGACACCACATTTATGGCAGAAAGTGAAAAGGAACTAAAGGGCCTCTTGATGAAGGTGAAAGAAGAGAGTGAAAAAGCTGGCTTAAAATTTAACATTCAAAAAACTAAGATTGTGGCATCCGGTCCCGTCACTTCATGGCAAATAGATGAGTAAACAATGGAAACAGTGACAGATTTTATTTTCTTGGGCTCCAAAATCACTGTGGACAGTGACGACAGCCATAAAATTAAGACACTTGCTTCTTGGAAGAAAAGCTATGACAAACCTAGACAGCGTAAACAGAGACATCACTTTGCTGATGAAGGTCCATATAGTCAAAGCTATAGTTTTTCCAGTAGTCATGTATGGATGTGAGAGTTGGACCATAAAGAAGGCTGAGCACTGACGAATTGATGCTTTTGAAATGTGGTGCTGGAGAAGACTCTTGAGAGTCCTTTGGACATCAAGGAGATCAAACCAGTCAATCCTGAAGGAAATCAACCCTGAATATTCACTGGAAGGACTGATGCTGAAGCTGAAACTCCAATACTTTGGCTACCCGATGCGAAAAGACAACTCATAGGAAAAGACCTTCATGCTGGGAAAGATTGAGGGCAAGAAGAGAAGGAGACACCAGAGAAGGAGGTGGTTGGATGAACATGAGTTTGAACAAACTCTGGAAGACAGTGAAGGACAGGAAATCCTGGTGTGCTACAGTCCATGGAGTCACAAATAGTAAAACATGACTGACTGACTGAACAGCAACAGAATCATGTTCAGGCTCTTTCCTTCCTCTTAGAACTTTTCGGTTTGATCAAGGTAACATGTTCAATATAAGTTGACTTCCCAGATGACTGTAGCTCTGTGTTCACAGTACTAGAGGTCTTCAAGAAAATTAGAGATGCCAAGGGAATATTTAATGCAAAGATGGCCACAATAAAGGACGGAAATGGCATGCACCTAACAAAAGCAGAAGATATTAAGAACAGGTGGCAAGAATACCCAGAAGAACTATGCAAAAAAGATCTTCAGGACCTAGATAATCATGATGGTGTGATCACTCACCTAGAGCCAGATATCCTGGAATGTGAAGTCAAGTGGGCCTTAGGAAGCATCACTACGAACAAAGCTAGTGGAGGTGATGATATTCTAGTTGAGCTATTTCAAATCCTAAAAGATGGTGCTGTGAAAGTGCTGCACTCAATATGCCAGCACATTTGGAAAACTCAGCAGTGGCCAGAGGACTGGAAAAGGTCAGTTTTCATTCCAACCCCAAAGAAAGGCAATGCCAAAGAACGCTCAAACTACCTCAAAATTGCACTCATCTCATATGCTAGCAAAGTAATGCTCAAAATTCTCCAAACCAGGCTTCAGCAATACATGAACCATAAACTTCCAGATGTTCAAACTGGATTTAGAAAAGGCAGTGGAACCAGGGATCAAATTGCCAACATCTGCTGGATCATCGAAAAACCAAGAGAGTTCCAGAAAAACATCTATTTCTGCTTTATTGACTATGCCAAAGCCTTTGACTGTGGATTACAACAAACTGTGGAAAATTCTTCAAGAGATGGGAATACAAGAACACCTGACCTGCCTCCTGAGAAATCTGTATGCAGGTCAGGAAGCAACAGTTAGAACTGGACATGGAACAACAGACTGGTTCTAAATCAGGAAAGGAGTACATCAAGGCTGTATATTGTCACCCTGCTTATTTAACTTATATGCAGAGTACATCATGCAAAACGCTGGGCTGGATGAAGCACAAGCTGGAATCAAGATTTCTGGGGGAAATATCAATAACCTCAGATATGCAGATGACACCACCCTTATGACAGAAAGCAAAGAACTAAAGAGCCTCTTGATGAAAGTGAAAGAGGAGAGTGAAAAAGTTGGTTTAAAACTCAACATTGAGAAAACTATGATCATGGCATCTGGTCCCATTACTTCCTGGCAAAGAGATGGGGAAACAGTGGAGAGAGTGAGAGACTATTTTTTTGGGCTCCAAAATCACTGCAGATGGTTACTGCAGCCATGAAATTAAAAGATGCCTGCTCCTTGGAAGAAAAGTTATGACCAACCTAGACAACATATTACAAAGCAGAGACATTACTTTGCCAACAAAGGTCTATCTAGTCAAAGCTATTGTTTTTCCAGTTGTCATGTATGGATGTGGAGAAGGAAATGGCAACCCACTCCAGTGTTCTTGCCTGGAGAATCCCAGAGACAGAGGAGCCTGGTGGGCTGCTGTCCGTGGGGTTGCACAGAGTTGGACACAACTGAGGTGACTTAGCAGCAGCAGCAGCAGCATGTATGAATGTGAGAGTTGTACTATAGAGAAAGCTGAGTGCTGAAGAAATGATGTTTTTGAACTTTGGTGTTGGAGAAGATGCTTGAGAGTCTCTTGGACTGCAAGGAGATCCAACCAGTCCGTCCTAAAGGAAATCAGTCCTAAATATTCATTGGAAGGACTGATGCTGAAGCTGAAACTCCTATACTTTGACCACATGATGCAAAGAACTGACTCATTGGAAAAGACCCTGATGCTGGGAAAGATTGAAGGTGGGAGGAGAAGGGGACCACAGAGGTTGAGATGATTGGATGGCATCACTGCCTCAATGGACATGAGTTTGAGTAAACTCCAGGAGTTGGTGATGGACAGGGAGGCCTGCTGTGCTGCAGTCCATAGGGTTGCAGAGTCGGACCTGACTGAGCAACTGGACTGAACTGAACTGACTATATTCCTTCTATTCACCTGTAGGGCTTCCTAGGTGGCACTGGTGGTAAAGAACATGCCTGCGGATGCAAGAGACCTAAGAGACATAGGTTTGATTCCTGGGTTGGGAAGATCTCCTGGAGGAGGGCAAGGCAACCCACTCCAGTATTCTTGCCTGGAAAATCCCATAGATAGAGGAGCTTCACAGGCTATAGTCCATAGGGTTGCACAGAATTGGACACCACTGAGACAACTGAAGCGACTTAGCATGCACACATTCACCTGTACCTAACTTAAAAGAAGTACAAATAGGAAATTCTCTATCATGGTGTAGCCTAAGGAATATATACTCTTGCTCCCAAATATCCCCACCAGTATAAAATCAAAGCGTCTAAAATTTCAAATAAGAAATTTGATTCTTTTAATTCTTAAAAGGTCTTTGTCTTTTAAGAACCTCCTGATGAACCATAAATTCTCTAAAAAGGGAAAGGAGATGAACCCAAGAAAGCAGAGGCCACTGGAAAAAAAGGTAAATAGCAGTGGAAAAGGACAGAACCATCAGAAACCCCATTCATATGCTTTATCTGTTATTAACTTTTACTTAACACTTAATATATATGAGGCACTAAGATAGATTCAGGGGAAACAAAATTAATAAGGCATGGTCTCTGCTGTCATGTCCAAGGGTCACTAGCCAAGCGGGGGAAAGAGATGTGAAAAATCAAAACACTTTTCAAGTAAGTTTTTAAGTATTTCAATTAAGTACATAGTGTTATTCTGAGAGAATAGATAACAGCTACCTAAATATGCTGTGATATATGTTGTAGTTCAAAACTCCATCCTTCTATATGTCTGTGGAAGTTATTAAAAAGCAAAGTTAGGTGAAATCACTTACCTAACAACAGACTGTTCCACAAACAAAAATTCTATCAGTGCAAACCTACATAGGTTCCCCTGAAGCTTTCGACAGAAGCAAAAAGATCCCATTCAGTTCAGTTGCTCAGTCGTGTCTGACTCTTTGTGACTCCAAGGACTGCAGCATGCCAGGCCTCCTTGTCCCTCAACAACTCCCGGAGTTTACTCAAATTCATGTCCATTGAGTCGGTGATGCCATCCAACCATCTCATCCTCTGTCATCCCCTTCTCCTCCCACCTTCAATCTTTCCCAGCATCAGGGTCTTTTCAAATGAGTCAGTTCCTCGAATCAGATGGCCAAAGTATTGGAGTTTCAGCTTCAACATCAGTCCTTCCAATGAATATTCAGGACTGATTTCCTTTAGGATGGACTGGTTGGATCTCCTAGCTGTCCAAGGGACTCTCAAGCGTCTTCTCCAACACTACAATTCAAAAGCATCAATTCTTCGGTGCTCAGCTTTCTTTATAGTCCAACTCTCACATCCATACATGACTACTGGAAAAACCATAGCTTTTACTAGACAGACTTTTGTTGGTAAAGTAATGTCTCTACTTATTAAGAAAGATCCCATAGGAGGTAGAAAACTGTGAGATCAACTTCTTCTATATGGAAACCTATGGTAGCATTGACTGTCCCTGAAGTAGGGCCTCATTTGAAATTAGCCTTTTTCCAGGTACAAGTTTGTGACTAGGCCTGAAAATGACTTAAAAAGCCATCAGTCCCTCTTTCAGTTGCTGCATGACTTGTCACTACCTTCTTTCTTTATTTATGTGTTCATTCATCCATTGAACCAATGGATTTTAATAAGACTTTTGCTAATTAGTGAAAAGGAAAAAGAATGTGGTACCTGAGCTATCACTTCATGTAAGTAATTAGGTGACTTAGATAATTACCTCATATAATTACTAGACTAGACAAAAAGCTACAATTGCTTCTGTAGTTTTTCTAGACCAGTGCTAGAATTATTGAACAAACTTCAGACTTCCAGTTCAGTTGTGACACAACCTTCTTCATGCATATTAATCCCCAAATTCCAAAAAGGACTCATATAGAAACTGTACCTTGGTTATCTACAAAACGTAGTGATCGAACTCAGTTAGAGTAAAATAAAAACTGTCATTATTTGGGTGGGTAAGAAGAAAGTACATGGACTAGAACCATATGTGCTCAAAAATCAATGGACTGGCTGACCAAATTTAGTGCTTCGGGTTCTTAACCAGACAATCTTCTTCTATGTGAATATTATGAATCCAAAATATAATGTGAACTTCTAAACTGTATTTTTATTTTCTGGATTTTTAAATATTTCATATACTTCCACAGTTTTGGAGATCAGCCCTGTAATCCTTGAACAAGTTCTAAAAAATAATAAGTACCATTTCCAACCCGAGTGATTGTTCTCAGTTTCACAGCTTGTGGTCTCTGCCAGGAAACAAAGCAAATGTTCCCTCTTTCAAAGCAGGTGCAGCAATCTGACAATAATCCAATAAAAAACCTATTAGCTGGGTCTCTATGACACTCCTGGTATCCATGGGACCCACAATATCTTTAATGTAGATAATAAATCCAAGCCATTTCCTTCTGCAATTGCTCCCAATATGATTCTACTTCTAGGACTGTTACACTAACCTTTTGTTGCTACATTTTATCATGAATGCTGAATCACTCTTTAATATTTGCCATGAAACAGGAGTGGTTCCACTCAGTAAAACAGATCAATCTGCTTGTGTTGTGAATTGCATCTGCCTACTAGGCAATATCTGCAGATTGCAAAAAGCAGGCCTAATACTGACCAAGTTGTAGATTATCAGTCATAACTTTGGTCGTTATGTGATGATGGGTAAAGAGAACACATTGGAACCACTGCATATGTCTCTGAGTAATCCTATACATGTAAACTCTAGAATAGGTCAATATGTTAACTTAAAATTTGAGGAAAAGATATTCCAGTTCATCCTACATATTTCTTTCCCTCAATATTCCCATTATTATACCTTATCTCAATTCAGAAATCTTCTATAGCAGCCCACAAAAACTGAGACTTTATTCCACCTGGGATTTGAGATTTTCACCATTAGGCACCCTCCATATATCTAATCCCATCTCTTATTATCTTCATTTTAACACTGTTTAAGGAGGCAAAATGCCTCACTGTTAAATATGCATGATTGTTACTGTCCTTCACTTGCTGGATATAATCTCTGTAAGGGCAGAAGCCAAATTTGCCTTTCTAACTCTCATATCCCTAGCATTAAGCACAGTACCTGACATCTAGTGCACACTTAATATTTACTGAAACAATAAATAAAATTGCTTGTGACCTTTTGTTCTCTAAAATAAATATTTGTTTCCTCCTATTTATTTATTTTCCTAGTCCCCAAGACTCTGATTAAACTTTTGCCTGTCCTGAAAGATTTTCATAGGCCATTCTTGACTATATTGAACTTAAAAAAAAAAAGTCTAATTTTGCTGTAGAACTCATGTGTTTCTTACTCTTGACTTGGGAAATGTTAGGAATTTAAGAAACTTTAGATGGACCAATGTTTTCTTTCTTTCTTTTTTCATAATTGAGAAATCTAAAGCCAAAGAAAATGTATCATTTATACAAATGTACATAGTACATCACAACCAAGACTAGAAATGGACATAGTTTTTGCACAATGCCACCTCTGTCATAACTTGATCTTACCTATATCAGGAGGCTGTCATTCCTGAAAGACTTGTGGAGTGCCAACCCCTCCATGTGCACAGGGCAGATTCTAGCTGATATTTGATGAGTTTTGTTAAATGGCATATTTCTTTTCTAATTTAAAAATTTCAGCTTTAAACAATAGAAAAATGTGAGATCAATCATGGATAATAAGAAAGTTGTTACATTTCTTTGTTTCATGTTTAATAGAAAATTAGAGTCACTACAGGTTGGTAATGATCTTAAACCAATAAAAACACCTGAGTAGCTTTGTCTTGCAAACTGTATCAAATCAACAGCCACTCAGAATCAATAGTTCTTCTGGGAAACAATTTCTTCTCACCAATTACTCTGCAAAATGTAACTAAAGTATTATAGTAAAAACCTTGAAAAGAAGTCCTGTAGCCACTTCTGAGGTTTCCAAATTTGCTGACATATTGAGTGTAGCATTTTCATAGCATCATCTTTCAGGATTTGAAATAGCTCAACTGGAATTCCATCACCTCCACTAGGTTTGTTTGTAATGATGTTTCGTAAAGCCCACCTGACTTCGCATTCCAGGATGTCTGGCTCTAGGTGAGTGATCACACTATCGTGATTATCTGGGTGGTGAAGATCTTTTTTGTATAGTTCTTCTGTGTATTCTTGCCACCTTTCTTAATATCTTCTGCTTCTGTTAGGTCCATACCATTCCTGTCCTTTAGTGTACCCATCTTTGCAAGAAATGTTCCCTTGGTGTCTCTAATTTTCTTGAAGAGATCTCTAGTCTTTCCCATTCTATTGTTTTCCTCTATTTCTTTGCATTGATCACTGAGGAAAGTTTTCTTATCTCTCTGTTCTATTCTTTGGAAATCTGCATTCAAATGTGTATATCTTTCCTTTTCTCCCATGCTTTTCGCTTCTCTTCTTTCCACAGCTATTTATAAGGCCTCCTCAGACAACCATTTTCCCTTTTTGCACTTCTTTTTCTTGGGGATGGTCTTGATCCCTGCCTCCTGTACAATGTCACAAACCTCCATCCATAGTTCTTCAGGTACTCTGTCTAACAGATCTAATCCTTTGAATCTATTTCTCATTTCCACTGTATAATCATAAGGGATTTGATTTAGGTCATACCTGAATGGTCTAGTAGTTTTTCTTACTTTCTTCAATTTACATCTGAATTCGGCAATAAGGAATTCATGATCGAGCCACAGTCAGCTCCCAGTCGTGTTTTTGCTGACTGTATAGAGCTTCTCCATCTTTGGCTGCAAAGAATATAATCAATATTACTTTGGTATTGACCATCTGGTGATGTCCACGTGTAGAGTCTTCTCTTGTGTTGTTGGAAGGGGGTGTTTGTTATGAGCAGTGTGTTCTCTTGGCACGACTCTATTAGGGTTTGCCCTGCTTCATTTTGTACTCCAAGGCCAAATTTGCCTGTTTCTCCAGGTATCTCTTGACTTCCTGCTTTTGCATTCCAGTCCCCTATAATGAAGAGGACATCTTTTTTTTGTTGTTAGTTCTAGAAGTTCTTGTAGGTCTTCATAGAAAGTAGATAATAGAGAGTAAAGCCGATTCTGAGACAATCCCTGAAGCAGGAACTTTGTTTGTAGGGCAACAATGATTTCTGGAGACAGTAAATCTGGGTGGGGGAAACTAAAAATGTCAAACCTCTGACCTAATGTTTTTGTCAAAATATAAAAGAAAACCTGAAGCTTGAAATAAACATGTAGTTCCATACTATGAGTCAGAGGCTACATCATCATCCGCCGACACCGCTCACCCCTTCAGGCTGATTCTCTGGTTGCTGGATCTGGACTCCGGCACCTCTCACATCCATACATGACCACTGGAAAAACCATAGCCTTGACTAGACAGACCTTTGTTGGCAAAGTAATATCTCTGTTTTTCAACATGTTATCTAGTTTGGCCATAAGTTTCCTTCCAAGGAGTAAGCGTCTTTTAATTTCATGGCTGCAGTCACCATCTGCAGTGATTTTGGAGCCCCCCAAAATAAAGTCTGACACTGTTTCCACCGTTTCCCCATCCATTTCCCATGAAGTGATCGGGCCAGATGCCATGATCTTTGTTTTCTGAATGTTGAGCTTTAAGTCAACATTTTACCTGTCCTCTTTTCACTTTCATCAAGAGGCTCTTTAGATCCTCTTCACTTTCTCCATAAGGGTGGTATCATCTGCATATCTGAGGTTATTGATATTTCTCCCAGCAATCTTGATTCCAGCTTCTGCTTCTTCCAGCCCAGCGTTTCTCATGATGTACTCTGCATATAAGTTAAATAAGCAGGGTTACAATATACAGCCTTGATGTACTCCTTTTCCTATTTGGAACCAGTCTGTTGTTCCATGTCCAGTTCTAACTGTTGCTTCCTGACCTGCATATAGGTTTCTCAAGAGGCAGGTTAGGTGGTCAAGTATTCCCATCTCTTTCAGAATTTTCCACAGTTTATTGTGATCCACACAGTCAAAGGCTTTGGCATAGTCAATAAAGCAGAAATAGATGTTTCTCTGGAACTCTCTTGCTTTTTCCATGATACAGCAGATGTTAGCAATTTGATCTCTGGTTCCTCCCTTTTCTAAAACCAGCTTGAATATCTGGAAGTTCACAGTTCACGTACTGCTGAAGCCTGGCTTGGAGAATTTTGAGCATTCCTTTACTAGCATGTGAGATGAATGCAATTGTGCGGTAGTTTGAGCATTCTTTGGCATTGCCTTTCTTTGGGATTGGAATGAAAACTGACTTTTTCCAGTCCTGTGGCCACTGCTGAGTTTTCCAAATTTGCTGGCATATTGAGTGCAGCACTTTCACAGCATCAGCTTTCAGGATTTGAAATAGCTCAATTGGAATTCCATCACCTCCACTAGCTTTGTTCATAGTGATGCTTTCTAAGGCCCACTTGACTTCACATTCTAGTATGTCTGGCTCTAGGTGAGTGATCACACCATCGTGATTATCTGGGTCATGAAGCTCTTTTTTGTACAGTTCTTCTGTGTATTCTTGCCACCTCTTCTTAATATCTTCTGCTTCTGTTAGGTCCATACCATTTCTGTCCTTTATCGAGCCCAACTTTGCATGAAAAGGATATTTTTCTTGAAGAGATCTCTAGTCTTTCCCATTCTGTCATTTTCCTCTATTTCTTTATATTGATTGCTGAGGAAGGCTTTCTTATCGCTCCTTGCTATTCTTTGGAACTCTGCATTCAAATGTGTATATCTTTTCTTTTCTCCTTTGCTTTCGCTTCTATTCTTTTCACAGCTATTTACAAGGCCTCCCCAGACAGCCATTTTGCTTTTTAGCATTTCTTTTCTGTGGGGATGGTCTTGATCCCTTTCTTCTGTACAATGTCACAAGCCTCCATCCATAGTTTACCAGGCACTCTGTCTATCAGATCTAGTCCCTTAAATATTTTTCTTGCTTCCACTGTATAATCATAATGGATTTGATTTAGGTCATACCTGAATGGTCTCCTGGTTTTCCCCATTTTCTTCCATTTAAGTCTGAATTTGGCAATAAGGAGTTCATAATCTGAGCCACAGTCAGCTCCTGGTCTTGTTTTTGCTAACTGTATAGAGCTTCTCCATCTTTGGCTGCAAAGAATATAATCAATCTGATTTCAGTGTTGACCATCTGGTGATGTCCATGTGTAGAGTCTTCTCTTGTGTTGTTGGAAAAGGGTATTTGCTATGACCAGTGCATTCTCTTGGCAAAACTCTATTAGCCTTTGCCCTGCTTCATTCCATACACCAAGGCCAAATTTACCTGTTACTCCAGGTGTTTCTTGACTTCCTACTTTTGCATTCCAGTCCCCTATAATGAAAAGGACATCTTTTTTGGGTGTTAGTTCTAAAAGGTCTTGTAGGTCTTCATAGAACCATTCAACTTCAGCTTCTTCAGCATTACTGGTTGGGGCATAGACTTGGATAACTGTGATATTGAATGGTTTGCCTTGGAGACGAACAGAGATCATTTTGTCATTTTTGGTATTGCATCCAAGTACTGAATTTCAGACTCTTTCATTGACCATGATGGCTACTCCATTTCTTCTAAGGGATTCCTGCCCGCAGTAGTAGATATAATGGTCATCTGAGTTAAATTCACCCATTACAGTCCATTTTAGTTCACTGTTTCCTAGAATGTTGATGTTCACTCTTCCCGTATCCTGTTTGACCACTTCCAAGCTGCCTTCATTCGTCGACCTGACATTCCAGGTTCCTATGCAGTATTGCTTTACAGCATCAGACCTTGCTTCTATCACCAGTCACATCCACAGCTGGGTATTGTTTTTGCTTTGGCTTCATCCCTTCATTCTTTCTGGAGTTATTTCTCCACTGATCTCCAGTAGCATATTGGGCACCTACTGACCTGGGGAGTTCCCTTTTCAATATCCTATCATTTTGCCTTTTCATACTGTTCATGGTGTTCTTAAGGCAAGAATACTGAAGTGGTTTGTCATCCCCTTCTCCAGTGGATCACATTCTGTCAGACCTCTCATTCACGACCCTCCCATCTTGGGTGGCCCCGCACGACATGACTTAGTCTCATTGAGTTAGCCACGGTTGTGGTCTGTTTGATCAGATTGGCTAGTTTTCTGTGATTATGGTTTCAGTGTGTCTGCCCTCTGATGCCCTCTCGTAACACCTACAGTCTTATTTGGGTTTCTCTTACCTTGGACTAGGGGTATCTCCTCACGGCCGCCCCTCCTGACCTTGAACGTAGAGTAGTTCCTCTTGGCCCTCCTGCCCCCACACAGCCACTGCTCCTTGGACTTGGGGTAGCGCCTCTCAGCTGCCTCTCCTGACCTCAGGCGTGTGGTATCTCCTCTCGGCCACTGCCCCTGACCTGGGGCAGTGGTAATTTGCTGTATGATGCAGGGAACCCAAAGCCAGTGTTCTGTGACAACTTAGAGGAGTGGGAAGGGGAGGGAGGCAGAAAGGAGTTTTTAAGAGGAAGGGGACATGTTTATGCCTGTGACAGATTCATATTGACATATGGCTGAAACCATCCAATATTGTAAAGTAATTATCCTCCAGTTAAAAATAAAATTTAAAGAACAACAAAAGAATGGGATTAGTGCTCTTCTAAAAGAAAACCCAAAGGGCTCCCTCATCCATTCCATCTAGTGAGAATATAGTGAGAAGAGGTGACTGCCACCTATGAACCTGGAAGAAGGCCCTCACTAGACACTGATTGTACAGGCACCTTGATCTTGAACTCGCCCACCCCCAGCACTATGAGAAATAAATTTCTGTTATATAAAAGCCACCCAGTGTTTGATACTATGTGATAGCAGCCCAAACCAAGACATGCCCTATGTGAAGTCTGCCTAGCTAGGATTTTAAAGACATTGAACTATCTCAGGAATTTCAAAAGGGACTTCATCTGTGTTTTTGATTTTTGTTTCTTAATTTGGGTGATGGGCACATGGGTATCCATCATTTTATCCTATATGTCTGAAATTCATTAAAAATAGTTGTTCCAGATTAAAAAAATTCAAGTTACTAAACTAAAAAATAAAGAAAAAATCATAAATGCATTTTTAGATTATCATATAGGCTTCAAAATAATACTTTTAAAAATAATTGCAGAATAATCCATCGAATGAATTAACACTTTATACATAGCTCAATATCTTTCCCACAGAGAATATCTGATATTTTGTTTCTTTAAATAGTTTTAGTGAGATATAATTCACATTACAATTCTCTAATTTGAAGCATACAATTCAGTAGTTTTTAGTATACTCACATGTGACCAACATATGAACTAGTATGTGCAACCAACATCTCGATCAATTTTAGAGCATTTTTATCACCTCAGAAAGAAAGACCTTTAGCTATCACCCTTCTACTTACCACCCCTCATTCCCTGCTTACTTCCCTAAACAACCACTAATCTACTTCCATTCTCTATAAATTTCCCTGTACTGGACCTTTTATATAAATGAAATTATAATATGTAGACTTTTGTGGCTTCTCTAATCTAGCATAATGTCTTCAAGACCCATTCAAGTTGTGGTGTGTGTCTTACATCATTTTTTATGACTGTCATAGTAATTTTATAAAAAATTTATCTCGAATACTGGTGCTTGAGGAGAGGTAATTTGATTAGAGGTAAATGAAAAGAAATACTTCTCTGGAGATTCTAAAAGAACTTCAGCTATATCCAAGATCTCTGGAGGTTGCTGACACAGTCCTCATTCCAGAATCTGGCTTAACTTTCTAATACTGGGAATGTTAAGCTATAGATTAGATTTTTGCTCCCAGTTCAAAGAGGCAAAGAGTGGAAGAAGAGTTATTTTACTGACAAAAACAAATGAAAGAAAGAGACACGTGACTCATTTCTTTCATAACAGAAGTTTGTACCTCTTAATCTCCCTCACTTATTTCACTCCTACCACCTGGCCTCCTCTCCTCTGAAAAATACCTATTTATTCTCTATATTTATGTCCTCTGTTTCTGTTTAGTTATGTTTATTCATTTGTTTTGGTTTTTTAGATTTCGCATATGAGATCATATAATATTGGTCTTTGACTGGCTTCACTTACCTGAAGAGGGGCCTGCAAACCTACTTCAGTATTCTTGCCTTGAGAATCCCATGGACAGAGAAGCCTGGCAGGCCACAGTATATGGGGTCACAAAAGAATCAGACACGACTTAGCATATAAACAACAATATTCCATTATATATATATATTATTTACATGTTATAGATAATTATTTATCAACATAAATATTTGCTCTTATTATAAACATATTTATTTATCAACATAAATATTTGCTCTTATTATAAATTTATTGCTCTTTATTTAGTATATGTAAATAATGCTGCAATGAACAGAAGGTTGCATGTATCATTTCAAATTAGTGTTTTTATTTTCTTTGGATAAATGCCCAGGACTGGAATTCCTGGATCATATGATAGTTCTATTTTTACACTTTTGAGAATCCTCCATACTAGTTTCCACAGTGGCTGCACCAAATTACATTTCCACCAACAGTGCACAAGGGCTGCGATTTCTGCACATCCTTGCCAATACCCAATAGTTGTCCTCTTGATAATAGCCATTGTGGCAGGTGTGAGGTGATACCTCACAGTGGTTTTAATTTACATTTTCCTGATGATTAGTGATGTTGAGCATCTTTTCATGTGCCTGTTGACAGATGTGTATGTCTTTTTGGAAAAATGATATCAGAATAGTTCTAGAAACCATGGGTTGAAGGTGACAGAGTTGCCATTAACCTGAGTTCCTGAATGATTGGGTATAAAAGAATCATCCTGCCAACCTAAATATTAGCCCTAGAAGTTGTTAACATGTAATCCACTGAAATTTGAGAAGCTATTTGTTACTGTAGGTTAATATGTCCTAACCAATCAAAACTCATTTCCATGTTGCAAGATTGACATAAAGTAGAAACTTACTTTGAAAATTATAGGAATATGATAAAGATCAGAGGGGGATAATTTGTCAGAATTACATATAAATAAATTGTCCTTTTACCCTGACTTTGCATGTTTTTTAAAAAAGACACATTACTATAAAATAACCCTTTATGCTAATAAATAGGAATAGAATTTTAAATATAAAATTTCTCAGGTCATGGATATAAAATTCCTTCAGTGTTTTTATGATTTCAGAAATAAATCAGATTTGAAACAAATTATATAAACAAAATTTCCAGTCTTTATACTGACTGGCTAGTGTAAATCTTGACCAAACGAAAGAAGCAGACCTAAAAAATCTAATCAAAGAATTTGTGCAGAAGTTTCCAAGAACTGTCACCATTTTCTATAGCACTGGATTTTGACAAGGCAGAGAGAATTGCTTCTCAGTTCTTCAAATAACAGTACATGGAATAAGACTCTAAAAGTATTTTTTTTTGGTTAATACCTTTATTTGTAAATTGGTGATGCATTTCAAAGTCAGCTCTTCCAGAACATCTTAATCTAGTAGGCAACACAATGGTGACAAACACTTTCATGATAATTCATAATCTAAACATTCTCAGATTTTCCATTTCAGCTAATGGCATCACTACTGGGCTTTCAAAATTTAGCTTGAATCTTGACCAGTTGTTTTTAGTTTCACACTATTTCTGAATCCCATCATTTGTTTTCCATTTTCAATATCCAACATCCAGACAAACACTTTAAGCCCCATGTCCAGATTTCTAAACAAAAAATATTTTTAATTGCTCTTAGCTCAAATATTTTCTTTCTGTTCCACCTACCAAAGCAGATGCCCTAAAATATTGTTTTCATATAGGAATAGTTATCTTCCTCTGAATATTTACTAAGTGCTAGAATCTCTGCTAAATACTTTTTTTTAAGTCACTCAGTTGTGTCCAACTCTTTGCAACCCATGGACTATACAGTCCATGGAATTCTCCAGGCCAGAATATTGGTATGGGTAACTGTTTTCTTCTCTGGGGAATCTTCCCAACCCAGAGATTGAACCCAGGTCTCCCGCATTGTAGGCAGATTCTTTACCAGCTAAGTCACCAGGGAAGCCCAGGAATTTTGGAATTGGTAGTCTCTCCCTTCTCTAGCGGATCTTCCCAACCCAGCAATCAAACTGGTGTTGCCTGCATTGCAGGCTGATTCTTTACCAACTGAGCTATCAGGGAAGCTCAGCTATCAGGGAATACATTTTACACATATTATTTTACTCCTGCAACTACTCTATGTAGTAGATGTTATTTTTTTCCTACACATAAAAAATAAGGAGACTAAGGCTTAGAGAGGTAAAGTAACTTTATTTGCAGTCTTCAGTGGAAGGGACAAAATTCAAATCCTGGCATATGTAACTTCAGAGTCTGACATTTTGGTTAATATTATAGTGCCATTGGAATAATAATAAAAGTCCCTGAATCCATTTGTTAGTCTTTAGTAGAAACTCCTCTTGTGACTCCACCCTTTCCTATATTCAAGAACTCAAAATGGCTCTCTACTGTATGTTGAAACATATTCCCATTTTCCAGCAAAATTCACATGTGTCCTTAGTATATTCCATAGACATCTCTTTGGCTATATTTAACAGCCATTTCAACCCTACTTTTCTCTGGGTGTGTATAATATGTATGTGTGTAGATAGATGAAAAAATATATGAGATATATAAATTAATATAAAGACATAAAAAGAATATATATATATATCTCTTCAGAGAGAGAATATATAAATTTTATTTCCTGATATTCCTGCATCAAGTTTGATCACCTTGTGACATTCTTGTCCAACAACTCTTCTTTCTTCTCTGTCCCTGAAACTTTCTTTCTCCATTCTTTTCAGAGGCCAGATTCACACACACACATACTTGCCCACAAGAGTGCGAAAATATTTTGTTGAACACAAACCAACTGTTGGGCAGGGTCTTTTCTAGGCTCTAAGACAACAGGTGTGGACAAAATAAAAAGAGTTCTTGTCCTTGAAGAGCTTTCATTTTAGCTGCATGTATGTGTGCATGCATAGTTGTGTCCAACTCTCTGAGATCCTGTAAACTGTAACTTCCAGGCTTCAGTGACCATGGAATTTTCCAGGCAAGAATAGTGGAGTGGGTTGCCATTTCCTTCTCCAGGCTATCTTCCAAACCCAGGAATTGAACCCGCATCTCTTGTGTCTCCTGCATTGGCAAGTGGATTCATTAGCAATTCACCACTTGGGGAGATTTGTTTTAGTAGGAGACACTAGTAATTAAAGCATGTTATCCATATCCAATGTTTCCATATTTGTGGATTCAAACAGTTGGAGATCAAAAATATTTTTTTTAATTCCAGAAACTTCAAAAAGAAAAATTTGCCACCTTTTAGAAATTGTTTACATAACACTTATATTGTACACACAACTATTTATATAGTATTTGCATTATTTTATTATATAGTTGTTTACATTGTAGTAGGTATTAAAAATAATCTAGAAATGATTTGAAGAATTCAGGAAGATTGCATAGGTTATATGCAAATACTGAAACAGGTTATATAAGGCACTTGAGTATCTGCAGATTTTGGTATCCAGGAGAACTGGAACTAATTCCCCATGATTACAGAATGACAACTGTGCTTTATGAACAAGTAAATAAGAAAAATGTGGGGGGGGGAATGTAAAGGTGTTACAAAGAAGATAAAATAGAATGGGCTGATAGAGAATGACATTAGGGGAGATTATTGTTCTAGCCTTCAGTTCAGTTCAGTCGCTCAGTTGTGTCCGACTCTTTGCGATCCCATAGACTGCAGCACGCAGGCTTCCCTGTCCATCACCAACTCTTGGAGCTGCTCAAACTCATGTCCACTGAGTTGATGATGCCATCCAACCATCTCATCCTGTTATCCCCTTCTCCTCCTGCCTTTAATCTTTCCCAGAATCAGGGTCTTTTCAAATGAGTCAGTTCTTCACATCAGGTGGCCAAAATATTGGAGCTTCAGCATCAGTTCATCTAATGAATATTCAGGACTGATTTCCTTTAGGATTAACTGGTTTGATCTCCTTGCAGACCAAGTGGCTCTCAAGAGTCTTCTCCAACACCACAGTTCAAAAGCATCAGTTTTTCAGTGCTCAGCTTTCTCTATGGTCCAGCTCTCACATCCATACATGGCTGCTTTGACTAGATTGACCTTTGTTGGCAAAGTAATGTCTCTGCTTTTTAATATGCTGTCTAGGTTGGTCATAACTTTTCTTCCAAAGAGCAGGTGTCTTTTAATTTCATGGCTGCCCTCACCATCTACTGTGATTTTGGAGCCCCCCAAAATAAAGTCTCTCACTCTTTCTATTGTATCCCCATCTATTTGCCATGAAATGATGAGACTGGATGCCATGATCATAGCTTTTTGAATGTTGAGTTTTAAGCCAGCTTCTTTGCTCTCCACTTTCACTTTCATCAAAAGGCTTTTTAGTTCTTCTTCACTTTATGCCATAAGGGTGGTGTCATCTGCATATATGAGGTTATTGATATTTCTCCTGGCAATCTTGATTCCAGTTTTTACTTCATCCAGCCCAGCATTTCGTCTGATGTACTCTGCATATAAGTTAAATAAGCAGGATAACAATATAGAGCCTTGATATACTCCTTTCCCAATTTGGAACCAGTCAGTTTTTCCATATCTGGTTCTAACTCTTTCTTCTTGACCTGCATACAGAATGTCTCAGGCAGCAAGTAAGGTGGTCTGGTATTTCCAACCCTTGAAAAATTTTCCAAAGTTTTTTGTGATCCACATAGTCAAAGGCTTTGGTGTAGTCAATAAAGAAGAAGTATATATTTTTCTGGAACTCTCTTGCTTTTTCAATTTTTAAACGGATGTTGGCAATTTGATCTCTGGTTCCCCTGCCTTTTCTAAATCCAGCTTGAATATCTGGAGGTTCATGGTTCATGTACTGTTGACCTGGCTTGGAGAATTTTGACCATTACTTTGCTAGCATGTGACATGAGTGCAATTCTGCAGTAGTTTGAGTATTCTTTGGCATTGCCTTTTTTTGGGATTGGAATGAAAACTGACCTTTTCCAGTCCTCTGGCCACTGCTGAGTTTTCCAAATTTGCTGGCATATTGAGTGCAGCACTTTCACAGCACCATCTTTTAAGATTTGAAATAGTTCAACTGGAATTCCATCACCTCCACTAGCTTTGTTTGTAGTGATGCTTCCTAAGGCCCACTTGACTTCATATTCCAAGATGTCTGGCTCTAGGTGAGTGATCACACTATCGTGATTATCTGGATCGTGAAGATCTTTTTTTGTATAGTTCTTCTGTGTCTTCTTGCCACCTCTTCTTAATATTTTCTGCTTCTATTATGTCCATACCATTTCTGTCCTTTATTGTGCCCATCTTTGCATGAAATATTCCCTTGGTATCTCTCATTTTCTTGAAGAGATCTCTAGTCTTTCCCATTCTATTGTTTTCCTCTATTTCTTTTCACTGATCACTGAGGAAGGCTTTCTTATCTCTCTGTGATATTCTTTGAAACTCTGCATTCAAATGTGTATATCTTTCCTTTTCTACTTTGCCTTTCACTTCTCTTCTTTTCTCAGCTATTTGTAAGGCTTCCTCAGACAACCATTTTGCCTTTTTGCATTGCTTTTTCTTGGGGATGGTCTTGATCCATGCCTCCTGTACAATGTCATGATCCTCTGTCCATAGTTCTTCAGGCATTCTGTCTATCAGATCTAATCCCTTGAATCTATTTGTCACTTCCACTGTATAATCGTAAGGGATTTGATTTAGGTCATACCTGAATGGTCTAGTGGTTTTCCCTACTTTCTTCAATTTAAGTCTGAATTTGGCAATAAGGAGTTCAAGATCTGAGCCACAGTCAGCTCCCAGTGTTATTTTTGGTGACTATATAGAGCTTCTTCATCTTTGGCTGCAAAGAATATAATCAATCTGATTTCGATACTGACCATCTGGTGATGTGCATGTGTAGAGTCTTCTCTTGCATTGTTGGAAGACAGTGTTTGCTATGACCAGTGCATTCTCTTAGCAAAACTCTATTAGCCTTTGTCCTGCTTCATTTTGTCCTCCAAGGCCAAATTTTCCTGTTACTCCAGGTATCTCTTGACTTCCTACTTTTGCATTCCAGTCCCCTATAATGAAAAGGACTTCTTTTTGGGGTGTTAGTTCTAGAAGGTCTTGTAGGTCTTTATAGAACTGTTCAAATTCAGATTCTTCAGTATTGCTTATCACGGCATAGACTTGGATTACTATGGTGTTGAATGGTTTGCCTTGGAAACAGAGATCACTCTGCCATTTTTGAGACTGCATCCAAGTACTGCATTTTGGACTCTTTTGTCGACTATGATGGCTCTTTCATTTCTTCTAAGGGGTTCTTGCCCACAGTAGTAGATATAATGTTCATCTGAATTAAATTTGTCCATTCTCGTCCATCTTAGTTCACTGATTCCTAAAATGTCAATATTCACTCTTGCCATCTCCTGTTTGACCACTTCCAATTTACCTTGATTCATGGACCTAACATTGCAGGTTCCTATGGAATATTGTTCTTTACATCACCAGACTTTACGTCCTTTACCAGTCACGTCCACAACTGGGTGTTGTTTTCACCTTGGCTCTGTCTCTTCATCCTTTCTGGAGTTATTTCTCCACTGTTCTCCAGTAGCATTTTGGGCACCTTCCAACCTGGAGAGTTCATCTTTCACAGTGTCATATCTTTTTGCCTTTTCCTACTCTTCATGGAGTTCTCAAGGCAAGAATACTGAAGTGGTTTGCCATTGCCTTCTCCAGGGGGCCACATTTTGTCAGAACTCTCTGTCCATCTTGAGTAGTCTTATACAGCTTGGCTCATAGTATCATTGAGTTAGACAAGCCTGTGGTCCATGTGATCAGTTTGATTAGTTTTCTGATTGATTAGTTTCTAGCCTTAGCAAGCAGGAAACGACTGTCAGAAGATGTGGCATCTCTGGATAAGACCAAAATAATGCAAGAGTAAGCCATAATGATATTTGGAGAATACATTTCAAATCAAGAGAACAATTGTGCACTAGTGTTGCTAAATCAAACTTGTCTCTGCTCATCTAGCTCATAACAAAGCCAATCTATTGATAATAGGTGGTTGTGGTAAAGGGAAGTATGTTTGTGTGCTAAGTCACTTCAGTCGTATCTGATGCTTTGCAACCCTATAGACTGTAGCCCACCAGGCTCCTCTGTCCATGGGATTCTCCAGGCAAAAATATTGGAGTGCGTTGCCATGCCCTCCTCCAGGGGATCTTCCTTACCCAGGGATCCAACCTGTGTCTCTTATGTCTCCTGCATTGGCAGATTGGTTCTTTATGACTAGCACCATCTGGGAAGCCCAGATTTTGATTACCTGGAGTTCATAAATCAAAAGAAGAAGCATGAGCTGTATTCAGTGCTGGTAGGGAGAGTAGTAGATGTTAAGCTAGGTTTTCCATTTTTATAGAAGCCTTTCTGTGTGTTATGTGGAGAATGGACTGCAGAGGTGGCAGTAGTGGAAGGGGACATATTGGATCTATGCAGTGTCCTGAAGGAGAGATGTTTATTATGCAGACTAAAGTTTTGTCTGTGACAATGAAAAGAACTGAATGCACAGCAAAGAAACCATCAACAAAATGAAAAAGTAATTTATAAATAAGAGAAAATGTTTGCAAATCACACATCCAAAATATTTATATAGAACACATACAACTCAAAAGCATGATGGAAATGTAGACTGGTGCAGCCACTATGGGAAATAAAAACAGTATGGAGAGTTCTCAAAAAACTAAATATAGAACTACCGTATGATCCAGGAATTTCACTTCTGGGTATTTATCCAAAGAAAATGAAACACTAACTCAAAAAGACATATACACTTCTATGTTTATTGCAGCCTTATTTACAGTAGTCAAGATACAGAAAGAATCTAAGTGTTCATTGATGGATTAATGGATAAAGAAAATGTAATTTCTCTCTCTCGATATATAATTATATATATAATTAATATATATATAATATATTATATATAATTTTTAATTATATATATTATGTATAATTATATATAATATGTATTATATATTTAAATTTTAAATTAATTTTATTATATATATTTATTTTTTAATATCTATATGATATATATAATTTATATAATATATATAATTTTTTTAAAAAATGAGGAAGTCCTACATTTGCAACAACATGATAGGAACCTAAGTAAGATAAGTCAGACAGAGAAAGACAAATACTGTACAATCTTACTTATATGGAGAATTTTAAAAGCAACCAAACCCCCAAACTTATAGATACAGAGAACATATTGGTAGTTGTCAGAGATGGAGGGTGAGGGATGGGGAAAAAGAGCCAAGGAAGTCAAAAGGTAAAAACTTCCAGTTATAAAAATAAATAAGTGATAGGGATACAATGTATAGTTTGGTGACTGTGGTTAATAATACTATATTTTATATTTGAAAGTTGCTAAGGGAGCAGATCTTAAAAGCCATTACGAAAAAAAAATTTTAACTAAGTATTGTAACAGATGTTGATTAACCTTGTGATGATCAATTAACAATACAATTTGCTTCCCTGGTGGCTCAGATGGTAAAGAATCTTCCTGTAATGCAGGAGACCCAGGTTTGATCCCTGGTTCAGGAAGATCCCCTGGAGAAGGGAATGGTAACCCACTCCAGTATTCTTGCCTGGAGAATTCCATTCTTCCTCCATGGAGGAGCCTGGTGGGCTACAGTTCATGGGGTCACAAAGAGTCAGACACGACTGAGTCTGGTCTAACACAATAGACTAACACAATAATATTGTATTATTATGTCATACAACTAAAATGAATATAATGTTGTCTGTCAATTATACCTCAATTTATTTATTTATTTATTTTGGATTTTATTTAAATTTATTTGTTTTAATTGGAGGCTAATTACTCTACAAGATTGCAGTGGGTTTTGCCATACATTGACATGAATCAGCCATGGGTGTACATGTGTTCCCCATCCTGAACCCCCCTCCCACCTCCCTCCCCATCCCATCCCTCAGGGTCATCCCATTGCACTGGCCCTGAGCACCCTGTCTCATTCATCAAACCTGGATGGGCGATTTGTTTCACATATGATAATATACATGTTTCACTGCTATTCTCTCAAATCATCCCACCCTCGTCTTCTCCCACAGAGTCCAAAAGACTGTTCTATACATCTGTGTCTCTTTTGCTGTATCACATATAGGGTCATTGTTATCATCTTTCTAAATTCCATATATATGCATTAATATACTGTATTGGTGTTTTTCTTTCTGACTTACTTCACTCTGTATAATAGGCTCCAGTATCATCCACCTCATTAGAACTGATTCAAATGTATTCTTTTTAATGGCTGAGTAATACTCCATTGTGTATATGTACCACAGCTTTCTTATCTATTCGCCTGCTCATGGACATCTAGGTTGCTTCCATGTCCTGGCTATTATAAACAGTGCTATGACGAACATTGGGATTCCCGTGTCTCTTTCAGTTCTGGTTTCCTCGGTGTGTACGCCCAGCAGCGGGATTGCTGGGTCATATGGCAGTTCTATTTCCAGCTTTTTAAGGAATCTCCACACTGTTCTCCATAGTGGCTGTACGAGTCTGCATTCCCACCAACAGTGTAAGAGGGTTCCCTTTTCTCCACACCCTCTCCAGCATTTATTGTTTGTAGACTTTTGGATCGCAGCCATTCTGACTGGCATGAGATGGTACCTCATTGTGGCTTTGACTTGCATTTCTCTGATAATGAGTGATGTTGAGCAGCTTTTCATGTGTTTGTTAGCCATCTGTATGTCTTCTTTGGAGAAATGTCTATTTAGTTCTTTGGCCCATTTTTTTGATTGGGTCGTTTATTTTTCTGGAATTAAGCTGCAGGAGTTGCTTGTATATTTTTGAGATTAATTCTTTTTCAGTTGCTTCATTTGCTATTATTTTCTCCCATTCTGAAGGCTGTCTTTTCACCTTGATTATAGTTTCCTTTGTTGTGGAAAAACTTTTAAGGTTTTTTTAGCTTTTAAGCAAAAAAAAAAAAAAAAAAAACCAAACAAACCTGAAGCAAAAGCTTTTAAGTTTAATTAGGTCCCATTTGTTTATTTTTGCTTTATTTCCATTACTTTTGAAGGTGGGTCATAGAGGATCCTGCTATGATTTATGTCAGGCAGTGTTTTGCCTATGTTCTCCTGTAGGAGTTTTATAGTTTCTGGTCTTATGTTTAGATCTTTAATCCATTTTGAGTTTATTTTTGTGTGTGGTGTTAGAAAGTGTTCTAGTTTCATTCTTTTACAAGTGACTGACCAGTTTTCCCAGCACCACTTGTTAAAGAGATTGTCTTTTCGATATCTCAATTAAAAAAAAAGAATTGGATGTATTGTATTTGGTATATATGTTCTCTCCTCTACCTTTTTGACTTTTAACTCTCTCCTCTCAATGTACAATCTATATATTTTACAAGCTTTATTTAAATCTTAACTTTATTCCACCCTCTTTTCCTTTCTCATCCTGAGAATCACTTCAATATATGAGTGCCCAATGTAGTGAGCATCTGATCTGCATAAGTTAACATAGTAATCATTCAACAATATTTGAATTGTCAATATATGCATGAATCTGGCTAACTTGCATTGTTTTCTATCTCACATGTGCTTAGGCTTAGGCTTATTTTAGTCTTGACCTTCAGTAAAATTATAATAATCCTCTCAAGGGATAAAACTATGTCCTTCTTTTTTGGAGGGAAGGAGATGGGGAGGAGGAAGGCTAAATGTGATGTGATGAATTTTGCTGTTATTTTTGTTAATGTGACAGAAACAGCGGAAGCAGGAGTTCAGATATGCTATTGTATAAAGGAGTTTTTAAAAGTCAGGTTAGCTAAATATGCTAAGGATACATGATTAACGACTTCAAAAAATGGTAACACTCATCCTGAAAGCAAAACAGAGAAGTTTTCTAAACAGGCAAATCATATGAGCAAAGCATTAACTTAGAAATGTTCATCTGGTGGGAGGGTTCAGGATGTACTGATGATGGAAAACTTTGAAATAAGACAAAGCAGTAAGAGGCTATCACAATAATGTGTGTTTAAGGTAGAATAAAAGATAACTGATATATTTCCATGACCATCGTGTTCTTATAACATGTCAAGAATGGCTATAAACTTTATATATTAATATATAATTTCATATTATTCTTTAAAATAGTAAGCTAATCATTCCCTCAGTATTATTCAGAGAGAATTTGAAGCTAAGGAATTTATGTAGTATCCAAAGTAACAGAAGTACTATTACTGTTGTTTCAAAGATATGGGTATAGATAT
This sequence comes from Capricornis sumatraensis, assembly GCF_032405125.1. Lineage (NCBI taxonomy): Eukaryota > Metazoa > Chordata > Mammalia > Artiodactyla > Bovidae > Capricornis > Capricornis sumatraensis. The sequence goes on from NC_091089.1 coordinate 46,767,532, forward strand.
TGAATGTGAAGGTACAAGGTAAGCTAAAAATCTCTACAAACATTAAATCCTATAATGCTAGAAAATGAGAAGTTGCCATTTATGGGTAAGAATTAAAGTTAGTGACATGGAACCAATTTTCCATTTATTTACTACATGTCTTAGATTAATTTTGTAGAGAACTGACATCTTAGTAATAGTCCCTCTATTCTCAACAAAAATAGTTTTACCATATTTGTTTACAAATGGTCATTGTTTATAAATATCCAATGCTTCCTCCAAACATAATAATTTACTACCACCAAGAGTGAAATAATCTCTGTATATTTCTTTTCTAGTTGAATGTTCATGAAGAGTTTGGATTGCAAACTTAAGTTGCAAAATTTTAGTACATATAGAATTTAGTATAGGGAATAAAAAATTATAGGCATTGCATAGATTTTATGATTATTATTGTTACTTTTTCTATTGTTATTTTGCAAAATTGATTGCAAATTTAGAAGTTATAGTTTATTCTTGTTCTTTATCCTTTTTAAAATCTTTTGTGCACATTTAAATTTGTAACATAAATCTGGACACCTAGTATGTGCTTAATAAATATGAATCACTGTTGCTTTTAAAGAAATCTTTAATTTGTAAATACAGTATTTCTTCTCCCTCAATAAGGATCAGTTACCATTCTCACTTTACAAGTGGAAAAATATTATCCATTGTCTTTCTCCTAAACCAGGCAGCCTCTAAGCCTGGACTAACATTTTTCTCAATTAAAATTATATACATTAATTACAACTGTTTTCCAGTATGTGGATAGGGTAGAGAACAGTTGTCCTTAATGTGAAGGAGGACAACCACAGAGAATGACAACAGGAAGCATCTTTCAGGCAATTTACAACTTGAGGCCAAGGCCACATCTGCTCTGACAAATAGGAAAGGGGATTGGGTAATTACCTATGCGGCTGATCCCTGTAGATAGCTACTCTCCCTACACCCCGCAAATCACTTTGCCCTTGAAAGCATTTCCTTCCTTCTCTTACCCTCACATTTTCTGACTGATTATATAGTAAATACTGTGAGGGCAGAGACAGGGTCTTCCATGTCCCACATAACTGGACTGATTGGCTCATTTGGTACTAATGAGCATAAAGATGTCATTAGGGTCAAAAAAGAGGAAAAACAATATGTTATATTGGAAACTGCCTTGGTTTACAAGGGTTGGATTCTGATTTATAGCAGCTACTGGGTGAGTATGGATTTCCCTAACTTCCTGACAGGCCAAATTCAACCTGTTCTTCAGTGTCAAATCAGTTCAACTTTCTCCATGAAGCTTGCCCTGAATATGCCAGTTTGATTTCTGAGTTTAATAGAATCCCTCATATGATTCTTTAGCCCTAAATCGTATCCTAATTTTCACTGTTATTTAATTACATCCTTTGCATATGTTGTTGTTTAGTCACTAAGTTGTGTCCAACTCTTTACAACCACATGAACTGCAGCACACCAGTCTTCCCTGTCCTTCACTATCTCCTGGAGTTTGCTCAAACTCATGTCCATTGAGTCAGTGATGTTATCTAACCATCTCATCCTCTGCTGCCCCTTCTCCTTTTGCCCTCAGTCTTTCCCAACATCAGTTTCTTTTCCAGTGAGTCAGCTGTTTGCTTCAGGTGGCCAAAGAATTGAAGCTTCAGCTTCAGCATCAGTCCTTCCAATGAATATTCAGGACTGATTTCCTTTAGGATTGACTGGTTTGATCTCCCAGCTGTCCCAAGGGACTCTCAAGACTCTTCTCCACACCACAATTTGAAAGCATCATTTCTTTGGCAGTCAGCTGTCTTTATGGTCTAACTCTCACATCCATACATGACTACTGGAAAAACCATAACTTTGACTATATGGACCTTTGTTGGCAAAGTGATGTCTCTGCTTCTTAACACACTGCCTAGGCTTGTCATGGTTTTCCTTCCAAGGAGCAAGCATCTCTTAATTTCATGGCTGCAGTCACCATCCACAGTTATTTTGGAGCCCAAGAAATTGAAATATGCTACCATTTCCACTTTTCCCCCATTTATTTGCCATGAAGTGTTGGGACTGGATGCCATGATCTTAGTTTTTATATTGTTGAGTTCAGGCCAGCTTTTCCACTCTTCTCTTTCACCCTCATCAAGAGACTTTTTAGTTCCTCTTCATTTTCCTCCATTAGAGTGGTATCTTCTGCACATTTGAGGTTGTTGATATTTCTCTGTGAAGAAATATACCTCCTTGCACATACCTGTCTCCAAATTAAAATGAAAGGACAAGGACTGTCCATTAAAAAATTTTTTTTATGTCCACCCCCACTCCACTTCTTACTCTATCCTCATCCTCAACCAATGTGAGGATCTGGCACAGGATGGTAGTCAAATGAAAAATCACAATGTGAATGATTCATATAAATATGGTGGGACTTAACAATGCAAACAAACACTCTTCGCTTCCAAGGAATTCTTATGAAAAGCTTAGCAAATTGCTGCCCTTGAAAACTATTCTTCTCCCAGGTAGGTTTATCCTTTATGGGGGAGATATCTGATGGTTACTTTATTCTGTGTTAAATAATTTTTCCTTTCCTATGTTTGTCCTAACCAATAGACTCAGGATACTTTCCTGGTTGGGAATCCTTCCAGCCTGAAGCATTCTAGTTGGGATTATAATAGTGAGCCAAGTGAAATGTTAAATGGTAGCCTGAAAGGTACATAACAAAATTGTTGAATGTCTTTATATTCTTCACTCCATATACAGAGCAGGTCTTTCCCCTTTAGAGCCCCATTGTGTTGAGAACTCCAACAAAGCATGGCCCTAGATCCTGTAGCAGTGAGTTGCCTCATCCCTGCCTGGCTGGACAGGTAACAGGCATTACTCTTTATTCTTTACATCAAGACTCAGTATAACATCTTAATTAGTAAATCCAAAATAAAAAAATTAGCTCTTCAAAAATTGTTTCTGTTGCAATGCTAAAAGAATTCAGAGAAGATGTTGAATAAACTAGATTTGAGAAGCCAGACAAGGCTTCATGGCTCACAAAGGACTTGAAATAGACTTCAGTGGTTGTGTTATTGACCAGGGTTCTTGGCCTTTGTTAATCAACAGAAATTGATAAAAGGCCAGACAAAAAAATTAAGAAAAGTTTTACTGGGATCCCTGTTGCAGTAGCAGGGAACAGAAACAAGTAACAGTTTCCCTTGCTTATTTCCCAAGACAGGGGAAAGCTGGTTTCCTTATATATGATGAGGTTAGGGGATGAGTCCAGGGGCAGGCCAGAGGGACAGCTTAGGTGGTTTGCCCACCCCTTTGGTGGTGTTATGTGCAGAGGGCATGTGCAGTACCCTGGTTTTGTTCCTGGCTTTTGAGAAGTGGTAGTTCAGTTTTTGGTCTTTTTATATCTTCTTGTCCATAATTTGCCCCAACTGCTCATGCACACAGTTATTTTCAGTCCCTTATAGTGTCTTTGTATTTTGTTGCTTGAGAAGACATTTGTTCAGGTGCAAGCACTTCAGTAAGTGATCCCAGATCCCAGATCCCAGTGTGTCTCCATTGAATAAAAGATAGGAAGAGGAAGGAGGGCATTACAGAAGATTGCACAGACAAAAATACTGATAAAATGTCTATTCAGTGTCTTCAAAGAGGTTGTAGCCTATTTCACCAACACTACCCTAAATAAATCAAGATAATCTCTATAAATATTGTTCAACCAATAAATCGTCTCCATTTGGTAAAAATGTTTCAATGTGAGGATGACCACACCTTTAAAAGGAATGCTATTAAAGACACTAGTTATATCTCTTTGGAAAATCAATTAAACTTCCTAGCCCTTATTTCCTTATCTTTACAACTGAAATAATGATGCTTGTCCTGTCTCTCTTAGGGTGAAGATGAAGGTCAGATGAGATAATATATGTGAAACACTGGGAAAGAACTGGGGTAAGTGTAAGAAATTATTATCTTATTTGTCTGCTATATTAGAAGGAATTGCAGCTGTTACCTAAAAATGTGTGTGACACTCATGTGAGTTACTTGTTTTTCAACTCTCTTTCACGCAAGGCCAAAGCTTCTGTATATAAAATCACCAAGTAGGTGTAAAAAAGATGATTCTCTTTCCCTTTATTTCTCTTTCACTTTCCAAGATTTTGATCTAAGAAATGCTCAAAACAACTTGAAAATATCTACTTAGAGCTACTCTCTCTTTTATGTTGGAAGAAGCACAATTTACTTATCGTTGTTTCTTAAAGTCTAATACAGAAAAAGAAGTTAAAATTTTTGATAAATGAATGAATGAAGTTACAAACAACAAAGACTTGGAATTTATTCATTATTTAACTTAGTAATTTGTACCCAGAATGTATTCAGGTCATTTAAAAAATGGTTCCTTTCCCTTGTGATTTAGATCCACTAGTTAATTGGTTTCTCTGCCTGGCTGATTGTCACTTGAGATGTCTACATTGCTTATAATGTCCATAAACAGATCAAATTTATTAATTTAATCTGCTTCAGTTGGTGGGAAATGTGTGGGAACTAGCCTGTGTGCACAGGATTCCCTCGGGTTTGTTTGTTTGTTAGATTACCACCTCAGAGAAAGCCAGGCTGTATCTGTCTACACAAAACCCACATGACTGGACTACTTATGCTGTGTAGCCCACCAATTCATTGATTCATTGGCAAGTGTAAATTGCTTGACTGTATTTCTGGTTGCCTAATACTTGATTAATTTGAATTGGTTGATTCAATAATGCTGTGAAGATAGATTCTTTTATTTATTTTTCATGGAAAATATGTATTTCTTTACTTGGAAAGACTAACGATTAGTTTTAACCATCTTCACAAAAAATAATCAGCCTAGACTGATATGAAATATCCTAGTTTAACAGGCAAAAGATCTATAGTCTCATCTAGTACTTCTCTCTTTACCTAATGAAGATACTAGATGACAGTGTCTAGGAACTCTTGTCCTGGAGAAGGGAATGGCAACCCACTTCAATATTCTTCCCTGGAGAATTCCATGGACAGAGAATCCTGGCTATAGTCCATGGGGTTGCAAAGAGTTGGACACTACGGAGTGACTAACACACACACACAGAAACTCTTGATCTTAGGAAATGCCTTTCAACCTCACACCCCACCTCTTCTCTCTACCATGTATTCGAACTCAACTTCTACTTCCAGCTCAATATTACATAAATGTAAATGAAAATTTTAAATTGGTAGATCTCAAATATGGGCTTCATAATACTGCCTTCCTCAAATAGAATCCTTGCTTATATAGCCTTCACACATCTAACTACTTGAGACTCATCTCTATTGTAGAGTTATAATAATGAGAGAGGACCTTCCTGGTGGTCTAGTGGTTAAGAATCACCTGCCAACGCAGAGGACATGGGTTCAATCCCTGGTCTGAGATGATCCCACATGCCTCGGGGCAACTAAGCCTGTTGTCACAACTACTGAGCCAGCACACTAGAGCCCATGAGCCACACTGAGCCCATGTGCCACAAATACTGAAGCCCATGCACCTAGAGCCTGTCTTCCCCAACAAGAGAAGCCACTGCTATAAGAAGCCCATGCACCAAAATGCAGAATAGCCCTTAGTTGCCACAACTAGAGAAAGCCCATGGGCAGCAATGAAGACCCAGCCTATAGCCAATAATAAAAATAAATAAATAATTTCTTTTTTTTTAATTTTTATAATTTTTTTAAATTTTAAAATCTTTAATTCTTACATGTGTTCCCAAACATGAACCCCCCTCCCACCTCCCTTCCCATAACATTTCTGTGGGTCATCCCCATGCACCAGCCCCAAGCATGCTGTAGAAAGTATATTATGAGAGATTCTATTCAGAGAAATGAAGAGCACAAACAAGGCTTCCCAATGGAGTTGAAGTGTAAGCTTCATGTTAGGCTATGGGTAGAAGCTAGATTAGTAAGTAACTGGAAAATAAAAGGAAAGGCTTCAGACAAAGGCAGAACTATGAGCAAAGGAAGGGAGAATATAAGAAACTGCAATGCTTCTATAGAAGTGGATGTTGTTCAGATTACCTTGAGTATAAACAGGGAGATGAGGCAAATCGGATAATTCAGTTCAGTTCAGTCGCTCAGTCGTGTCTGACTCTTTGCGACTCCATGAATCGCAGCACGCCAGGCCTCCCTGTTCATCACCATCTCCCGGAGTTCACTCAGACTCACGTCCATCGAGTCCATGATGCCATCCAGCCATCGCATCCTCGGTCGTCCCCTTCTCCTGACCCCAATCCCTCCCAGCATCAGAATCTTTTCCAATAAGTCAACTCTTCGCATGAGGTGTCCAAAGTACTGGAGTTTCAGCTTTAGCATCATTTCTTCCAAACAAATCCCAGGGCTGATCTCCTTCAGAATGGACTGGTTGGATCTCCTTGCAGTCCAAGGGACTCTCAAGAGTCTTCTCCAACACCACAGTTCAAAAGCATCAATTCTTCAGTGCTCAGCCTTCTTCATAGTCCAACTCTCACATCCTACATGACTACTGGAAAAACCATAGCCTTGACTAGACAGACCATAGTCGGCAAAGTAACGTCTCTGCTTTTGAATATACTATCTAGGTTGGTCATAACTTTTCTTCCAAGGAATAAGCATCTTTTAATTTCATGGCTGCAATCACCATCTGCAGCAATTTTGGAGCCCCCCAAAATAAAGTCAGCCACTGTTTCCACTGTTTCCCCATCTATTTCCCATGAAGTGATGGGACTGGATGCCATGATCTTCGTTTTAACTTTTTTGCTCTCCTCTTTCACTTTCATCAAGAGGCTTTTTAGCTCCTCTTCACTTTCTGCCAGAAGGGTGGTGTCATCTGCATATCTGAGGTTATTGATATTTCTCCCAGCAATGTTGATTTCAGCTTGTGTTTCTCCCAGTCCAGCATTTCTCATCATGTACTCTGCATAGAAGTTAAATAAACAGGGTGACAATATACAGCCTTGACGCATTCCTTTTCCTATTTGGAACCAGTCTGTTATTCCATGTCCAGTTCTAACTGTTGCTTCCTGACCTGCATACAGATTTCTCAAGAGGCAGGTTAGGTGGTCAAGTATTCCCATCTCTTTCAGAATTTTCCACAGTTTATTGTGATCCACACAGTCAAAGGCTTTGGCATAGTCAATAAAGCAGAAATAGATGTTTTTCTGGAACTCTCTTGCTTTTCCCATGATCCAGCGGATGTTGGGAATTTGACCTCTGGTTCCTCTGCCTTTTTGAAAACCAGCATGAATATCTGGAAGTTCACGGTTCACGTATTGCTGAAGCCTGGCTTGGAGAATTTTGAGCATTACTTTACTAGCATGTGAGATGAGTGCAATTTTGCAGTAGTTTGAGCATTCTTTGGCATTGCCTTTCTTTGGGATTGGAATGAAAACTGACCTTTTCCATTCCTGTGGCCACTGCTGAGTTTTCCGAATTTGCTGGCATATTGAGTGCAGCACTTTCACAGCATCATCTTTCAGGATTTGAAACAGCTCAACTGGAATTCCGTCACCTCCACTAGCTTTGTTTGTAGTGATACTTTCTAAGGCCCACTTGACTTCATTTTCCAAGATGTCTGGCTCTAGATTAGTGATCACATCATGATTATCTGGGTCGTGAAGATCTTTTTTGTATAGTTCTTCTGTGTATTCTTGCCACCTCTTCTTAATATCTTCTGCTTCTGTTAGGTCCATACCATTTCTGTCCTTTATCGAGCCCCTCTTTGCATGAAATGTTCCCTTGGTATCTCTAATTTTCTTGAAGAGATCTCTAGTCTTCCCAGTCTGTTGTTTTCCTCTATTTCTTTGCATTGATCGCTGAAGAAGGCTTTCTTATCTCTTCTTGCTATTCTTTGGAACTCTGCATTCAGATGCTTATATCGTTCCTTGTCTCCTTTGCTTTTCGCCTCTCTTCTTTTCACAGCTATTTGAAAGGCCTCCCCAGACAGCCATTTTGCTTTTTTGCATTTCTTTTCCATGGGGATGGTCTTGATCCCTGGCTCCTGTACAATGTCACGAACCTTATTCCATAGTTCATCAGGCACTCTATCTATCAGATCTAGGCCCTTAAATCTATTTCTCACTTCCACTGTATAATCATAAGGGATTTGATTGAGGTCATACCTGAATGGTCTAGCGATTTTCCCTGTTTTCTTCAATTTAAGTCTGAATTTGGCAATAAGGAGCTCATGATCTGAGCCACAGTCAGCTCCTGGTCTTGTTTTTGTTGCCTGTATAGAGCTTCTCCATCTTTGGCTATAAAGAACATAATCAATCTGATTTCGGTGTTGACCATCTGGTGATGTGCATGTGTAGAGTCTTCTCTTGTGTTGTTGGAAGAGGGTGTTTGCTATGACCAGTGCATTTTCTTGGCAAAACTCTATTAGCCTTTGCCCTGCTTCATTCTGCATTCCAAGGCCAAATTTGCCTGTTACTCCAGGTATCTCTTGACTTCCTACTTTTGCATTCCAGACCCCTATAATGAAAAGGACATCTTTTTTGGATGTTAGTTCTAAAAGGTCTTGTAGGTCTTCATAAGACCGTTCAACTTCAGCTTCTTCAGAGTTACTAGTTGGGGCATAGACTTAGAATGTGGTCCACTGAAGAAGGGAATGGCAAGCCACTTCAGTATTCTTGCCTTGAGAACCCCATGAGCAGTATGAAAAGGTGAAATGATAGGATACCAAAAGAGAAACTCCCCAGGTCATTAGGTGCCCAATATGCTCCTGGAGATCAGTGGAGAAGTAACTCCAGAAAGAATGAAGGGATGGAGCCAAAGCAAAAACAGTACCCAGTTGTGGATGTGACTGGTGATAGAAGCAAGATCCGATCCTGTAAAGAGCAATATTGCATAGGAACCTGGAATGTCAGGTCCATGAATCAAGGCAAATTGGAAGTGGTCAAACAAGAGATGGCAAGGGTTAACGTCAACATTCTAGGAATCAGTGAACTAAAATGGACTGGAATGGGTGAATTTAACTCAGATGACCATTATATCTACTACTGCAGGCAGGAATCCCTCAGAAGAAATGGAGTAGCCATCATGGTCAACAAAAGAGTCTGAAATTCAGTACTTGGATGCAATCTCAACAACGACAGAATTGGATAATTGGCTTGAACTAAAAAGCCTCTTGATGAAAGTGAAAGAGGAGAGTGAAGAAGTTGGCTTAAAGTTCAACATTCTGAAAACGAAGATCATGGCATCCGGTCCCATCACTTCATGGGAAATAGATGGGGAAACAGTGAAAACAGTGGCTGACTTTATTTTTTGGGGCTCCAAAATCACTGTGGATGGTGACTGCAGCCATGAAATTAAAAGACGCTTACTCCTTGGAAGAAAAGTTATGACCAACCTAGATAGTATATTCGAAAGCAGAGACATTACTTTGCCGACTAAGGTCCATCTAGTCAAGGCTATGGTTTTTCCAGTAATCATGTATGGATGTGAGAGTTGGACTATGAAGAAGGCTGAGCGCCGAAGAATTGATGCTTTTGAACTGTGGTGTTGGAGAAGACTCTTGAGAATCCCTTGGACTGCAAGGAGATCCAACCAGTCCATTCTGAAGGAGATCAGCCCTGGGATTTGTTTGGAAGGAATGATGCTAAAGCTGAAACTCCAGTACTTTGGACACCTCATGCGAAGAGTTGTCTCATTGGAAAAGATTCTGATGCTGGGAGGGATTGGGGGCAGGAGGAGAAATGGACGACCAAGGATGAGATGGCCGGATGGCATCACGGACTCGATGGACATGAGTTGAGTGAACTCTGGGAGTTGGCGATGGACAGGGAGGCCTGGGGTTGCTGCAATTCATGGGGTTACAAAGAGTCAGACACGACTGAGCGAATGAACTGAACTGAACTATGGTGTGGTGGCTCTTGCATTAATTCGATAAATGATAGGTTCTAAAATTTTTCAACATTTGTTTAAGTAATGACAAATACTCCTACAATGGGGCTTAAATTATAAGCCTGGTTTATTGATGGCTCAGGACACAGAATTGGTGCCAATGTGGTTGAAAGGAGGAAGAGTTTTTGTTAAAACATGAATACCAGTTGGAAAGCTGTCATAGCCAACTAGGTGAGAAATGAGGACTTAAACTGAAAGGCAGTGAGGTGGGTTTAGAAAAAGAATTATTTCACTTGGCAAGGATACTGTCCAAGAAATAATGGACAAGAGGTCCGTCCCACCACTGCCTACTATCTCCACAGGCCAGTGCAGTTCTCTTGTGCTAATTTAGGATTGTGGTTAGAATATATTTTACTTTATTTATTTTTAAGCTTCTTATGAAAACCTGTCATAGCTGCACACCAATTAATGAACTGAAGGCTGGCCTCAGATTTTATTAGAGGCTATAGGAGATTTCTTGGCATGACAGCCAAACTATTTTCTGCATTCAGAGATGATTCCTCATCTGTATAATGGCCAGCATCCCTGGCAAAGTTGCTTTCCTTGCTCAATAGCCATCCATATCACAGTAGTGTGTTCTGGGAACTATCAGAGTTAAGATCATTCCCCTGCCTTTTACCAGTCATCCATGTGTGTTCTCAAGAGAGAAAATATGGTATATACAACCAGTGTAAGACAAAGCGCAAGTCTGAAGGGAGGTTGCTTCTCTTTGAGCTGTTTCTGCTCACTTATCAGCCCTGTGATTGTGCATGAATCCTGGACTCTTTCTATATCTCAGCTTCATCTATAATATGGGTAAATACTACATATATTCCATATAATGTTTAAAATTAGAGCAGGAAGCTCACACAGCTACTTTAGAGAGTTGGAAAACAAGGTTGTTTTGTGTATCCAGGGATATAAGATGTTATACAAAAAACCTGTGCCAACTATAAAGCATTACACATTCACTTATAGTATTGCTATATAAGTACTGTACGATGGTTTTGTTTTTCAGTTCAGTTCAGTCGTTCAGTCGTGTTTGACTCTTTGCAACCCCATGAACTGCAGCACACCAGGCCTCCTTGTCCATCACCAACTCCCGGAGTTTACCCAAACTCATGGCCATTGAGTCAGTGATGCCATCCAATCATCTCATCCTCTGTCGTCCCCTTCTCCTCCTGACCTCAATGATTCCCAGCATCAGGGTCTTTTCAAATGAGTCAGCTCTTCACATCAGGTGGCCAAAGTTTCAGCTTCAGCATCAGTCCTTCCAATGAACACCCAGGGCTGATCTCCTTTAGGATGGACTGGTTGGATCTCCTTGCAGTTCAAGGGACTCTCAAGAGTCTTCTCCAATACCACAGTTCAAAAGCATCAATTCTTCACGACTCAGCTTTCTTTATAGTCCAACTCTCACATCCATAACATGACCACTGGAAAAACTATAGCCTTGACTAAATCAAAGTAATGTGTCTCCTTTTGAAGTTGGTATCTCGGTCGGTCATAACTTTCCTTCCAAGGAATAAGCATCTTTTCATTTTATGGCTGCAGTCACCATTTGCAGTGATTTTGGATTCCAGAAAAATAAAATCAGCCACTGTTTCCACTGTTTCCCCATCTATTTGCCACGAAGTGATGGGACAGGATGCCATGATCTAGTTTTCTGAATGTTGAGCTTTAAGCCAACTTTTTCACTCTCCTCTTTCACTTTCATCAAGAGGCTTTTTAGTTCCTCTTCACTTTCTGCCATAAGGGTGGTGTCATCTGCATATCTGAGTTTATTGATATTTCTCCCAGCAATCTTGATTTCAGCTTGGGCTTCTTCCAGCCCAGCGTTTCTTATGATGTACTCTGCCTGGAAGTTAAATAAGCTGCTGCTGCTGCTGCTGCTAAGTAACTTCAGTCGTGTCTGACTCTGTGCAGCCCCATAGATGGCAGCTCACCAGTCTCCCCCGTCCCTGGGATTCACCAGGCAAGAACACTGGAGTGGTTGACATTTCCTTCTCCTATGCATGAAAGTGAAAAGTGAGAGTGAAATTGCTCAGTCATGTCCAACTCTTAGCGACCCCATGAATTTCCCAGGCAAGAGTACTGGAGTGGGTTGCCATTGACTTTTCCGAGTTAAATAAGCAGAGTGACAATATATAGCCTTGATGTACTCCTTTTCCTATTTGGAACCAGTCTGTTGTTCCATGTCCAGTTCTAACTGTTGCTTCCTAACCTGCATACAGGTTTCTCAAGAGGCAGGTCAGGTGGTCTTGTATTCCCATCTCTTTCAGAATTTTCCACAGTTTATTGTGATCCATACAGTCAAAGGCTTTGGCATAGTCAAGAAAGCAGAAATAGATGTTTTTCTGGAACTCTCTTGCTTTTTCCATGATCCAGTGGATGTTGGCAACTTGATATCTGGTTCCTCTGCCTTTTCTAAAACCTGCTTGAATATCAGGGAGTTCACGGTTCACATATTGTTGAAGACTGGCTTGGAGAATTTTGAGCATTACTTTACTAGCGTGTGAGATGAGTGCAACTGTGTGGAAGTTTGAGCATTTTGTTCTTTATTGTTGTGCAAAAAAACCCCAAAAGTTAGATATACAAACCAATATTTATTACCACTCTCAATTCTGTGGATTATCAATCTGGATGGTTTCATTTTTGCTTGCCACAATCAGCCATATGGCTATAGTATCTGATACCATGTCTGAATATCTGATAGCTTGCTGGCTAGCATCTGTCATGCTTCCTTTGGAAGAATGCTCATTCTTCAATAGGATAAACTAGACCTCTTCAGAACTTGGAGCTCTTAAAGTTTTAAGAGTGAAAGCAAAAATTCTGATGCCTTTTAATGTTTAACTTTAGAGGTCACAAAGCATTATTGGGCATATTCTATTTATTGGTCAAAGCAAATCACAAGATAAGGTTCAAGGGAGAGGGAAAAATATGCTCCATCTTCTTATTTGAGGAGTGACAACGTCATGCTTCAAGGCACATAGGAGGAATTTCTACAGTAATCTTTGAAAATAATATACCACATATAAATATAATATACATAAAAACATGGTCCAGGCTAGATCAGACACATGGCTCAGGAGCATCAAGATCAAAGCCTAGAATTTCATTTTTATACTTGCTCCTATGTTTCATGTCTATGAGCACCTAAGCCCTCTCTTCAAGAAATTCCATATATAGGTCTTTAGTTTCTTTAGGTAGATATATATAGAAAATTATAAAACACTGATGAAAGAAATTAAGGAGGACACTAATAGATGGAGAAATATACCATGTTCACGGATCAGAAGAATCAATATAGTGAAAATGAGTATACCACCCAAAGCAATCTATAGATTCAATGCAATCTCTGTGAAGCAACCAGCGGTATTTTTCACAGAGCTAGAACAAATAATTTCACAATTTGTATGGAAATACAAAAAACCTCGAATAGCCAAAGCAATCTTGAGAAAGAAGAATGGAACTGGAGGAATCAACCTGCCTGACTTCAGGCTCTACTACAAAGCCACAGTCATCAAGACAGTATGGTACTGGCACAAAGATGGAAATATAGATCAATGGAACAAAATAGAAAGCCCAGAGATAAATCCACACACCTATGGACACCTTATCTTCAACAAAGGAAGCAAGAATATACAATGGAGAAAAGACAATCTCTTTAACAAGTGGTGCTGGGAAAACTGGTCAACCACTTGTAAAAGAATGAAACTAGATCACTTTCTATCACCACACACAAAAATAAACTCAAAATGGATTAAAGATCTAAACGTAAGACCAGAAACTATAAAACTCCTAGAGGAGAACATAGGCAAAACACTCTCTGACATGAGTCACAGCAGGATCCTCTATGATCCACCTCCCAGAATATTGGAAATAAAAGCAAAAATAAACAAATGGGATCTAATTAAAATTAAAAGCTTCTGCACAACAAAGGAAACTATAAGCAAGGTGAAAAGACAGCCTTCTGAATGGGAGAAATTAGTAGCAAATGAAGCAACTGACAAACAACTAACCTCAAAAATATACAAGCAACTCATGCAGCTCAATTCCAGAAAAATAAACGACCCAATCAAAAAATGGGCCAAAGAACTAAGCAGACATTTCTCCAAAGAAGACATATGGATGGCTAACAAACACATGAAAAGATGCTCAACATCACTCATTATCAGAGAAATGCAAACCAAAACCACAATGAGGTACCATTTCACACCAGTCAGAATGGCAGCAATCCAAAAGTCTACAAGCAATAAATACTGGAGAGGGTGTGGAGAAAAGGGAACCCTCTTACACTGTTGGTGAGAATGCAAACTAGTACAGCCACTATGGAGAACAGTGTGGAGATTCCTTAAAAAAATTGCAAATAGAACTGCCTTATGACCCAGCAATCCCACTGCTGGGCATACACACTGAGGAAACCAGAATTGAAAGAGACACGTGTACCCCAATGTTCATCGCAGCACTGTTTATAATAGCCAGGACATGGAAGCAACCTAGATGTCCATCAGCAGATGAATGGATAAGAAAGCTGTGGTACACATACACAATGTAGTATTACTCAGCCATTAAAAAGAATACATTTGAATCAGATCTAATGAGGTGGATGAAACTGGAGCCTATTAGACAGAGTGAAGTGAGCCAGAAAGAAAAACACCAATACAATATATTAACACATATATATGGAATTTAGAAAGATGGTAATGATAACCCTGTATGTGAGACAGCAAAAGAGACACAGATGTTTAGAACGGACTTTTGGACTCTGTGGGAGAGGGAGAGGGTGGGTTGATTTGGGAGATTGACATTGAAACATGTATACTATCATGTAAGAAACGAATCACCAGTCTATGCTTGATGCAGGATACAGGATGCTTGGGGCTGGTGCACGGGGATGATCCAGAGAGATGATATGGGGAGGGAGGTGGAAGGGGGGTTCAGGATTGGGAACTCATGTACACCCTTGGTGGATTCATGTCAATGTATGGCAAAACCAATACAGTATTGTAAAGCAAAATAAAGTAAAAATAAAAAATTTTTTTAAAAAAACAAAGAAATTCCAGGAATCACAGGATCCTCAATTGGCCTTATTTTGTCACCTCTTTCCTAGAAATTTTTAACAAAAATTTAAACCAAAAAAACTCTGTTGAAATTAATCAATGAATTTAGTAAAGTTGCAGTATACAATTTAACATATAAATATCAGTAGTGTCTTCATACACTAAAAGGAAATTTTCTGAAAAAGAAATAGAGAAATAAATCTCATTTACAACAGCATTAAAAAAAAAAGACCCCAAGGAATAAATTTAAACAAAAAAGTTAAACTACAAAACATTGATGAAAACTACAAGATATTGATGGAAAAAAAATTGAAAGAGAGAAAATAAATGAAAAGTTATCCTGTACTCATGGATTGGAAGAATTCTGTTAAAGCATCAATAGTACAAAAAACCATCTACAGATTCAATACAATTCCTATCAAGATTCCAGTGGCATTTTTTTAATTAGAAAAACACTCCTACAATTTTTATGGAACCACAAAATTACCCCAAATACCCAGAGAAATACTGAGAAAGAAGATCAATGCAGGAGGTATTTTTAAAAGTCATATTATAAAGCTATGATCTCCTGCATTGACAGGAGGAATCTTTACAGTCTGAGCCACCAAGGAAGCCCCATAACTATAAAGTTATGGTAATTAAAATAGTGTGATACTGGCATAAAAACAAATAAAGAAATGGAACAGAATCAAGAGCCCCCATATAAACTCAAGCATATACAATCAACTAATATTTGACAGGGGAGTCAAGAATACTTAATGGGGAAAAGACAGTAAATAGTGCTGGGAATATTGGATATTCACATGCACAATAATAAAAGTTGGTTCATATCTTACACCACTCACAAAAATTAACTCTAAATAAAAACATAAATGTTAGATCTGAAGACATGAACTCTGAGGGAAAATATAGGAAAAAAATTTCCTTGACATGGACCTTGGTATTGATTTTTATACACATCTCAAACATCTCATCTCAAACAAAAGAATCAAAAATAAATGAAATAGAAATTAAGAAAACAATAGCAAAGATCAATGAAACTAAAAGCAGGTTCTTTGAGAAGATGAACAATGTTGATAAACCTTTAGCCAGACTCATCAAGAAAAAAAGGAAGGAGCCTGAAATCAATAAAATTAGAAATGAAAAAGAAAATACAGCTGACACTGCAAGAAATGCAAGGAATCATAAGAGACTACTATAAATAATCATATGCTAATAAAATGAACAACCTGGAAAAAATGGACAAATTCTTAGAAAAGAACAATCTTCCAAGACTGAAGCAGGAAGAAATAGAAAATGTGAACAGACCAATCACAAGCACTGAAATTGAAACTGTGTTTAAAAATCTTTCAAGAAACAGAAGACCAGGACTATATGGCTTCACAGGGAAATTCTATCAAACGTTTAGAAAAGAGCTAACACCTATCTTTCTCAAACTCTTCCAAAAAATTGCAGAGGGAGAAACACTCCCAAACTCATTTTATGAGGCCACTATCACCCTAATACCAAAAGACAAAGATACCTCAAAAAAAATTATGGGCCAATATCATTGGTAAATATAGATGCAAAAATCCTCAACAAAATACTAGCAAACCAAATCCAACAACACATTAAAAGGATCACAGACCACAATCAAGTGGGATATATCCAAGGGATGCAAGAATTTTTAATACATAATCTATCAATGTGATACACCATATTACAACTTGAAGGATAAAAACAATATGATCACCTCAGTAGATGTAGAAAAATCTTTTAAGGCATTTCAGAGGGATTTCAGGCAAGATGGTGAGGAGTAAGACACAGAGATCACCTTTCTCCCTACATCAAAAATACATATGCATGTGAACCATTCCTACAGAACACCTACTGAATGCTGGCAGAAGATGTCTGTCTTCCGAAAAGGCACACTAATACCCACATAAAGGGATAGGGTAAAATAAATAAGGGAAAAAATAAAAAGAGAGAGAGACAAAGGAATCCAGACAGAACCTGAATATCTGGGAAGGAGGTGTGAAGGAGGAAAAGTTTCTGCACACATGGAAACCCTCTCTTGTGCAGGGACAAGGGTGCAGCTCAGAAACCCAGAGAAGAGCACAATAACTGGTGTGCAGAAGGCAAAATGGAGAGAATTCTGAACAGAGATCAAAGCCGACCTCCAATACCCATCCTAAGATGTGTATCTGCATGCCTACCAGGGAGGGGGCGGTGGGGCTGAGTGCTAAGGCCAAGGCTTTGGAGGTCACAACCCAGGGAGGGCACTGGGGTTAAGTGTCATGAAGACAGTCTGAGAGGACTAATATGACACAACTGACGGGGTCCAGGAAAAAGGCTAAGCCTGCCAGAGAGGCAAGAGATCATTGTCACAGGGATGCTCTAACTCCATGTACTCACAGATGGCAAAACACCACCTTGATGAGTGCCATAGGCAGGGTGAGACATGGCTACAGTCAGTCTCCAACCCCAAAGATGAAAGCACTAGTCATAAGCACAAGTGAGAGAGGCAAGGAGGGATATGGCTGCAGTCAGTCTTCAACCATAGAGGTGGGCACACAGGTTGCACCGTTCAAGTGCCAGAGGCAGGGCAGGACACAGCTGTGGTCAGTCTCCAATCCAAGAGGTGGACATGCTGGTATTGTAATGGCCACCACAGCTGCTACCAAGTAATGAACATGTGTACATCACTGACCACACCTTCTTGGGAGCCTGTGTAGCCTAGCACTATGGAGGGACTGGTGTCATTGTTGCTCAGTCCCTAAGTTGTGTCTGACTGTTTGTGACTCCATGAACTACAGTACACCAGGCTTCCCTGTCTTTCACTATCTCCCAGAGTTTGCTCAAACTCATGTCCATTGAGTCAGTGATGCTATCTAACCATCTCTTCTCTGCCACCCTCTTCTCCTCTTACCCTTAATCTTTCCCAGCATCAGGGTCTTTTCCAATGAGTAAGCTCTTCACATGTGGTGGCCAAAGTATTGGAGCTTTGGTTTCAACATCAGTCCCACTGATGAATATTCAGGGTTGATTTCTGCATTGCTGACCCTGTTCACACTGTCTGCACTGTTTGCTGAACTCAGAGTGGGCAAGGCGTGAGCTAAAAGGCTGGAATAAGACTCGAGGAGCTATAGGAACTGCAGAGACATTTATTCTCTCCTGGCTGGCACAGCAGCTATAACACAGCTTCTCTCCTAGCTGACACAGCAGCTGTAGCAGCAGCTGTAACATAACCATAACACAGCCGTAAAGGAGCCATAGCATAACCTCACATACCATAACCATGATGTTGCTCTAATGTACCCCAGTGCTGCAGCAGCCAGGGCTTTCATGGTGAAGCTCACACAGGTATACCACACAAAGTAGCCTATGACCAAGCAAGTACCTTGTGATGCATATGCACAGTACTAAAAGAGATTTCAGCTGTAACATTAACCTTGTGACATGCATGAGCAATGCTATAAGTGATCTCAGCTGTTACATAATCAATATTTACAAAAAGTGGGACAAGAGCAAGAGGCCATGGGGCAAGAGAGCCTGACAATGCCATCTTGGCTAGTTTGCTCTTTCCCTGCAATTTCCTTTGAAATTGACTGGTTTGATCTCCTTGAAGTCCAAAGTACTCTCAAGAGTTTTCTTCAGCACCAAATTCAAAAGTATCAATTCGTTGGTGCTCAGTCTTCTTTATGGTCCAACTCTCACATCCATATATGACTACTGGAAAAACCATAGCAATGACTATATGCACCTTTGTCAGCAAAGTGATGTCTCCTTTTTTTAAATTTATTTTTTTATTGAAGGATAATGGCTTACAAAATTTCTTCTGCTGTCAAACGAAACCTGATTCAGCCATTGGTATACATATATGCCCTCCCTTTTGAACCTCCCTCCCATCTTCCTCCCCATCCCACCCCTCTAGGTTGATATAGACCCCCTGTTTGAGTTTCATGAGCCATACAGCAAATTCCTGTTGGCTATCTATTTTACATATGGTAGTGTAAGTTTGCATGTTATTCTTTCCATACAGCTCATGCTCTCCTCCCCTCTCCCCATGTCCATATTCTCTGTCTTTTTCTCCATTGCTGGCCTGTAAGTAAATTCCTCAGTACCATTTTTCTACATTCCATATATATGCGTTAGAATACAATAGTTATATTTCTCTTTCTGACTCACTTCACCATGTATAGTAGGTAGGATTGTATTGCTATAAACTTCCTTCTTAGAACTGCTTTTGCTGCGTCTGATAGATTTTGAGTTGTCGTATTTTCTTTGTCATTCATTTCTAGAAATTTTTTAATTTTCCTTTTGATTTCTTCAGTAACATGTTGGTTATTTAGAAATGTATTGCTTAATCACCATGTGTTTATGTTTCTTACAGTTTTTTCCTTGTAATTGATATCTAGTCTCATAGTGTTGTGGTTGGAGAAGATGCTTGATACTATTTCAACTTTCTTAAATTTGCTGAGGCTTGATTTGTGACCCAAGATGTGATCTATCCTGGAGAATGTTCCATGTGCACTTGAGAAGAAGATGTATTCTTCTGCAGTTGGGTGGAATGTCCTAAAGATATCAATGAGATCCATCTCATCTAATGTATCATTTAAGACTTGTGTTTCCTTATTAATTTCTGTTTTGATGATCTGTCCATTGGTGTGAATGGGGTGTTAAAAAGTCTCCTACTATTATGGTGTTACTGTCAATTTCTCCTTTTCTGTTAGTGTTTGTCTTATGTATTGAGGTTCTCCTATGTTGGGTGCATAGATATTTACAATTGTTATGCCTTCCTCTTGGATTGATCCCTTGATCATTATGTAGTTTCCTTCCTTATCACTCGTAATCTTCTTTATTTTAAGGTCTATTTTGTCTGATATGAGGATTGCTACTCCAGGTTTTTTTTTTTTTTTTTTTGCTTCGCATTTGCATGGGATATATTTTTCCATCCTCTCACTTTCAGTCTATATGTGTCTTTAGGTCTGAAATGGGTTTCCTCTAAGCAGCATATATATGGGTCTTGTTTTTGCATCCATTCAGCCAGTCTGTGTCTTTTGGAGCACTTAATCCATTTACATTTAAAGTAATTATTGATATATATATGTTCCTATTGCCATTTTCTTAATTGTTTGGGATTGATTCTGTCGATCTTTTTCCTTCACTTGTATTTCATGACTATATAAGTCCCTTTAACATTTGTTGTAAAGCTGGTTTGGTGATTCTGTATTCTCACAACTTTTACTTGTCTGAAAAGCTTTTGATTTCTCCATCAATTTTGCATGAGATCCTTGCCAGGTACAGTAATCTTGGTTGTAGATTTTTCCCTTTCAGTACTTTAAATATATCCTGCCATTCCCTTCTGGCATGCAGAATTTCTACTGAAAGATCAGCCGTTAAACATACGGGGTTTCCCTTGTATGTTACTTGTTGCTTTTCCCTCGCTGCTTTTAATATTATTTCTCTGTGTTTAGTCTTTATTAGTTTGATTAGTGGAGAAGGCAATGGCACCCCACTCCAGTACTCTTGCCTGGAAAATCCCATGGACGGAAGAGCCTAGTAGGCTGCAATCCATGGGGTCACTGAGAGTTGGACACAACTCAGTGACTTCACTTTCACTTTTCACTTTCATGCATTGGAGAGGGAAAGGCAACCCACTCCAGTGTTCTTGCCTGGAGAATCCCAGGAACGGCGGAACCTGAAGGGCTGCTGTCTATGGGGTCGCACAGAGTCGGACACGACTGAAGCGACTTAGCAGCAGCAGCAGTTTGATTAGTATGTGTCTGGGCATGTTTCTCCTTGGTTTATCTTATATGGGACTCTCTGTGCCTCTTGGACTTGATTGACTATTTTTTTTTCCATGTTGGGGAAATTTTCAACTATAATTTCTACAAAAATTTTCTCATACCCTTTCTTTTTCTCTTCTTCTTCTGGGACCCCTATAATTTGAATGTTGGTGTTTTGGTATTGTTCCAGAGGTCTCTAAGAATATCCTCAGTTCTTCTCATTCTTTTTACTTTATTCTGATCTTCAGAAGTTATTTCCACCATTTTATCTTCAAACTCACTGATTCATTCTTCTTCAGATATTCTGCTATTGAGTCCTTCCAGCGTATTTTTGATTTCAGTAATTGTGTTGTTTGTCTGTATGTTTGTTCTTTAATTCTTCTAGGTCTTTGTTAATTGATTCTTGCATTTTCTCCATTTTGTTTTCAAGGTTTTGATAATCTTTACTGTCATTATTCTGAATTCTTTTTCAGGTAGTTTGCCTATTTCCTCTTCACTTATTTGGACTTCTGTGTTTCCAATTTCTTCATTCATTTGTGTATTATATATATATAGATAATTTATTGTGTTTGAGGTCTCCTTTTCCCAGACTTCAAGGTTGAATTCTTTCTTTCTTTTCATTTCTGCCCTCCTAAGCTTGGTCCAGTGGTTTGTGTAAGCTTCCTATATGGTGAGATTTGTGCTGAGTTTTGTTTGTTTGTTTTTCCCTCTGATGGGCAAAGCTGAGTGTGGTAGTAATCCTTTCTGCTGATGATTGGGCTTTTTGCTTGTTTGTTTTGTTTGTTGTTTAGATGAGGCATCCTGCACAGGGTGCTACTGGTGGTTAGGTGATTCCAGGTCTTGTATTCAAGTGATTTCCTTTATGTGAATTCTCACTATTTGATACTCCCTAGGGTTATTTCTCTGGTAATCTCAGGTCTTGGAGTCAGTACTCCCACTCCAAAGGTTCAGGGCTTGATCTCTGGTCAGGAACGAAGATTCCAGAAGTGGTTTGTTATAACATTAAGTAAGATTAAAACAAATACCCAAAAATGAGAAACCAAAGATGAACCCCAGACAAATGGCAGGTATAAAATCATGCAAATAGTAATTAAAATAATAGAATATATACATATACATATACACCCATAAGCAAAGTCAAAACAATTCAACTTAAATAAAATACAGTAGACTGACCCAGCAAACAAAGGAAATCAAAAATTATATTTTCCAGTTAAGAACAAAACTAACTAAAGTATGAACTGAAAAACAAAACTAAAGCAAGGTGCTAAGTGGGGAATAAAGCATCAAAACCAAAACTAACAAATATGTTGAGAGGAAAGGAAAGAAGGAAAGAAAAGAAATAAAAAATAAATTTGTAAAGCTAAATAGAGGTAGATTAAGATAATATATATACATTAAAGATTAACTGCAAGAGGAAAAAAACAGGAGGAAAGGCAAACAAAGGCATAAATGTAGAAAAAATATAATAAGTTTTTAAAAATTAAAATTATAAAAAGGAAAAAAGAAAACATAAAGGAAAAAAAAAAAGGATAACTTCACAGAACTGGAAAAGCCCAATGTAGAGGCTGAGGTTTATAAGAGTAAAAAGTGTGACTGAAAATATACATATACACTCATAAGCAAAATCAAAACAGTCCAACAAAAATAAAGTACAATAGATTGACCCAGTGAACAAAGGAACCAAAAATTATATCTATCAGGTTAAGAACAAAAAACTAAAGCACAAACTGGAAAACAAAACTAAAGCAAGGTGCCAATCAGGGAATAAAGCAATGAAAATAAAACTAACAAATATGTTGAAAGAAAAGAAATAAAGAATAGATATGAAAGTTAAACGTGAAGTTGCTCAGTTGTGTCTGACTCTTTGCGACCCCATGGACTGTAGCCTACCAGGCTCCTCAGTCCATGGAATTTTCCAGGCAAGAGTACTAGAGTGGGTTGCCATTTCCTTCTCCAGGGGATCTTCCCAACACAGGGATTGAACCTGGCTCTCCCGCATTGCAGGCAGACACTTTACTGTCTGAGCCACCAGAAAGTTAAATAGAGATAGATAAAGATTTATATACATTATCGAACAGAATTTTGGACTCTGTGGGAGAGGAAGAGGGTGGGATAATTTGGGAGAATGGCATTGAAACATGTATAATATCATGTAAGAAACGAATCGCCAGTCTATGTTCGATGCAGGATACAGGATGCTTGGGGCTGGTGCACTGGGATGACCCAGAGAGATGGTATGGGGAGGGAGGTGGGAGGGGAGTTCAGGATTGGGAACTCATGTACACCCGTGGCGGATTCATGTCAATGTATGGCAAAACCAATACAGTATTGTAAAGTAAATTAAAGTAAAATTAAAAAAAATAAAATAAAATAAAGTAAGGAATGGTAAAAAAATATATATATATACGCATTATTTTTTTAAATTTATTATTAATATTATTTTTTACTTTACAATATTGTATTGGTTTTGCCATTAAATGTTAACTGCAAGGAGAAAAGCACAGTAGGAAAAACAAACAAAGAAATAAATGTAGAAAAAATAATAATAGGTTTAAAAAATTAAAAATTAAATTCAAAAAAGAGAGAGAGAGAGAGAAAAAAGGAAACTCCACAGAACTGCAAAGCCCAGTGTAGAGGCAGAGGTTTATAACAACAATAAACAGTGTAACTGAATATACATGTAAACATATAAACCCATAAGCAAAATCAAAACAGTCCAACAAAAATAAAGTACAATAGATTGGCCCAGTGAACAAAGGAAACCAAAAATTGTTCTACCAGTTAAGAACAAAACTAACTAAAGCACATACTGGAAAACAAACTAAAACAAGGTGCCAATTGGGGAATAAAGCAATGAAAATAAAATTAACAAATATGTTGAGGGGAAAGGAAAGAAAAAAAAGAAGGAAAAAATAGATATGCAAAGTTAAATAGAGGTAGATAAGAAGATTTATATATATGTTAAAGATTAAATACAAGCAGAAAAGAACAGTAGGAAAAGCAGACAAGGGAATAAATGTAGAAATAATAATAACAGGTTTAAAAATTAAAAATTAAAAAAAGAGAAAAGAAAGAAAAAAAGTGGGGGGAGGGGAACTCCACGGGGGGGAGGGAGGGGAACTCCACAGAACTGCAAAAGCCCAATGTAGAGGCAGAGGTTTATAACAACAATAAAAAATGTGACTGGGAAAAATAATTTTTAAAAGCTCAAAAGCTTAATTAGATTTCATAGTGCCAATAAAACCAACAACTACATCAGAGAGGGGAAAATAAAGGGGGGAAAAGGGGGGGGAAATCCAAAAGAATCTATAGAATAAATCAAAACATAAGAATAATAAATGTTTTTCTTGAGTCACTGCTATCAGTGTCCTTTTCCTCCCTTGGCGACACAGTCCACCTCACCTCCCTAGGATTCCCTCCAACACTGTGCTGATCTCTGGACCTGCTGTGACAGCAGCTCAGATTCTAATCTGGTCCTACTCCTGTGTGTTTTTGCCTCCAATGTCCACAGGTATCAGAACTAGTGTGTTTTCTTTTGTGGGAGCTCTCAATGTTCTTTTATATATACTATAGACACAGAGTCTGTCTAGTTGATTGTGTGGATTTAATCTGCAGCTTGTACAGCTGGTGGGAAGGTTTTGAGTCTTCTTCCTTAGCCACACTGCCCTTGGGTTACAATTGTGGTTTTATTTCCACCTCTGCATGTGGGTTGTCCACTGGGGTTTGCTCCTGTAGCTGCCCTGGAGGACTTGGGTTTGCCCCTGTGAATGCCAGGTGTGGAGGTGGTGCAGCTGCTTGTGTCTTAGGGGTTCTGGCAGCACCAGGTACTCAGGGGAGTTGGTGGCTAGGGCAGCAGTAAATAAGTGCTCTAGAAGGGTATGGCAACCAGTATTGGCCAAAACACTCCAGTATTCTTGCCTGGAGAATCCACCTGATAGAGAAGCCTCACAGGCCACAGTCTATAGGGTCGCAAAGAGTTGAACATGACTGAAATGACCCTGCACACATAGATGCAAGATTTTTTTCTTTCCTGCCTGTGGCAGCTCTGATGCCATGAGAGTTGATGTGAAGGTGGCACTGCTGCTTGCCTTGCAGGGACCCTGGCAGTGCAAATTGTGCAGGGAGATGGACAGCCTCTGCTGCAAGAATTATGGCCATATCAGAGTCCCATCACATCATGGCAAAGAGATGGGGAAACAATGGAAACAGTGAGAGACTTTATTTTCTTGGGCTCCAAAATCAGTGCAGAAGGTGACTAAAGCCATGAAACTAAAAGATGCTTGCTCCTTGGAAGGAAAGCTATGACCAATCTAGACAGCTTATTAAAAAGCAAAGGCATTACTTTGCCAACACAGGTCTGTCTAGTCAAAGACATGGTTTTCCAGTAGTCATGTGTGGATGTGAGAGTTGGACTATAAAGAAAACTGAGTGCTGAAGAATTGATGCTTTTGAACTGTGGTGTTGGAGAAGACTCTTGAATCCCTTGGACTGCAAAGAGTTCCAACCAGTCAATCTTAAAGGACATCAGTCCTGAATATTCATTTGAAGGACTGACACTGAAGCTGAAACTCCAATACTTTGACCACCTGATGTGAAGAACTGACTCACTGGAAAAGACCCTGATGCTGGGAAAGATTGAAGGCAGGAGGAGAGGGGGATGAGAGGATGAGATGGTTGGATGGCATCACCGACTCAGTGGACATGAGATTGAGCAAGCTCTGCAAATTGGTGATGGACAGGGAAGCCTGGTGTGTGGCAGGCCATGGGGTCACAAAGAGTCAGATAGGACTGAGCGACTGAACTGACTAACTGAACTGAGGGACTGATGACCCAGAGCCAAATTCCCTGAGAAAGCACACTATCCATCTCAGGCTGCAGCAACTTCCCACAGGCCTATGAAATATCAGGCATTCCCAACACATCCTAATTTTATCTGCCACATCCGTCCCTCTACCAGCCCAACTGACCAAGTGAGTTATAAGCAGCCATGGCTTTCACCCCTTCTTGTCTGAATGGGAAGCAGACCCCAGAGGGCAGCCTACAAACAGAAGTGGGGCCAAAATCAAAGTTGAACACCAGGAGCTGTGAGTCAAAAGAAGAGGAAGGAAATTCACTCCTGTAGCCACAGAAGCAACAGATTAACTCACAGCTGTTGACTTGATACGGAGGACTTTGGGGGCAATGGATGACTTTGGAAGCAAGTGCAAGCTGGAGTGTACACAGTCAAAACTCAATCTGATTTGACCCCACAGTGCCTACAGCAGGTCCAAAGCCTCTCCTAGAAATATTGGTTGTATTCCTGTGTAGGCAGATTACCTCTAGATCAATGCGAGGGAAAGGATACAACTGAGGACACAGGAAAATATTCTTCATATATCTTTTGATTTTTTTCTTTCTTTTTGTTTTTCCTATTATTGTTCTTTTTTATTATTCTATTTTCATAATTTTTTGTTTTTTATGCTTTTATTTTTAAATACATTTTTTCTTATATTTATAGAAGTTTTTTGTTATATTGCATTTTTTTTCCATATTTTTGATTTTGTATTTTTGCTGGTCTACTTTTTGGTGTTTGTTTTCATTTATGGGTTTGTATATTGCTTTGATTGCTTCCTTCTTTTTGATTCCTCTTTTTGTTATTTCTTTTTGTTATTCCCTCTCTTTTTGTGAGTGTGATTATGTAAGTTTCTTAGTGTGCTTTTGTCTGTTTAGTTTTATTTTACCATGTGTTTTGGAGTTTTATCTGTCCTGTTTTTGCTTGTATGTTGGTTTGATTTCTTTCTTCTATGTATTTCTTCCCCTTTTTCTTCTATAATGTGTGGCTTGTGGAGTCTTCAGTTTCCACCAGGGGGCAGACCTGAACCTCTGAACTACTGCTGCTGCTGCTAAGTCGCTTCAGTCATGTCCGATTCTGTGCGACCCCATAGACGGCAGCCCACCAGGCTTCCCCGTCCCTGGGATTCTCCAGGCAAGAACACTGGAGTGGGATGCCATTTCCTTCTCCAATGCATGAAAGTGAAAAGTGAAAGTGAAGTCATTCAGTCGTGTCTGACTCTTAGCGACCCCATGGACTGCGGCCTACCAGGCTCCTCCGCCCATGGGATTTTCCAGGCAAGAGTACTGAATTGGGAGACTCAAATTCAGGATGTTGGCAACCGGAGATCTCCTGACCCCGTGGACTGTTAATCAGTGAGAACTTTCCCGAAGGGCTCCCTCTCAACACTAAGATCTGGCCCCATACCAAGGCCAACAGGCTCCAGTGCCAAATGCTTCATGTGAAAAAGTAGCAAAACAGAAAAACAACCCTGCTCGTTAGCAGACAGGCTGCCCAAAGACACACAAAACCGAGAGACACCTCAAAACACACCACTTGATGTGGCACTCCTCTTAAGAAAGACAAGATCCAGCTCTACCCACCAGAATACAGGCATAGTCCTCACTACCAGGAAACCTTCTCAAGGCACTAGTCCAGCCCCACCCATGTGATAGACCCCACAAATAAGAGGAACTACAGCCTTCTAGCCTGCAGAAAGGAGACCCCAAACACAGTAAATTAAATAAAATGAAAAGACAGAGAAACAAGCAGCAGATGAAGGAACATGGTAAAATTCCACAAGACCAAACAAATGACGTGGAAATATGCAATCTACCTGAAAAAGAATTCAGAAAAATGATAGTAAAGATGATCCAAAATCTCAGAAATAAAATGGAGGTGCAGCTAAATAGAATGAGGCATGAATCAAGAAGTTACAATAAATGTTTAACAAGGACTGGAATAAATAAATAATATACAGTCACCAATGAACAACATGATAACAGAGATTAAAAAATATGCAAGAAAGAACTAATAGCAGAATAACTGAGGTAGAAGAACAGATTAGTGAGCTGGAAGATAAAATACTGGAAATAACTGAAGCAAAACAGGATAAAGATAAAAGAATAAAAAGAAATGAGGACAGCCTCAGAGACCACTGGAAAAGCCAGAAGTGCACCAACATTTGAATTATAGTGTTTAAGAAGAAGAAGAGAAAAAGAAAGGGTATGAGTAAATATTTAAGGAAATTAGAGTTGAGAACTTCTCTAACATGGGAATGGAAATAGCCACCCAAGTCTAGGAAGCCCAGAGATTCCCATATAAAAAGTCTCTTTTAAGGGGAGTGCATTTTTAAGAGGGGTGTGACACTCTTAAGTGGAGTGCCACACCCAGTGGTGTGTTTAGAGGTGTCTCTCAGTTTTGTTTGCCTTTGGGCAGCCTGTCTGCTAACGGGTAGGGTTGTTTTCCTGTTTTGCTAGTTTTTTACTCCCATATAAGGTAAACCCAATGAGAAACATATAAAGATGTTTCTGCAACTTGATTCATTATAGCAAGTACATGACAAGAGCCAAAGAGAGAGAACAAACAAGACAGAAGTCACAGTAGAAGTCACACTAGTTATAACCTAATCCCAGAAACAGCATCCTATCACCTTTGGTGTATGCTATTTGCTAGAAGTGAGTTGCTAGGTTCAGCTCACACACAAGGGGAGCAGATTGCAGAATAATGTGAATATCAGGAGGCCAAGATCATGGAAGACTGTTCAGTTCAGTTCAGTTCAGTTGCTCAGTAGTGTCCGACTCTTTGCGACCCCATGAACCACAGCACGCCAGGCCTCCCTGTCTATCAACAACTCCTGGAGTCCACCCAAACCCATGTCCATTGAGTCGGTGATGCCATCCAACCATCTCATCCTGTGTCGTCCCCTTCTCCTCCTGTCCTCAATCTTTCCCAGCATCAGGGTCTTTTCCAATGAGTCAGCTCTTCGCATCAGGTGGCCAAAGTATTGGAGTTTCAGCTTCAACATCAGTCCTGCCAATGAACACCCAGGACTGATCTCCTTTAGGATGGACTGGTTGGATCTCCTTGCAGTCCAAGAAACTCTCAAGAGTCTTCTCCAACACCACAGTTCAAAAGCATCAATTATTCGGCGCTCAGCTTTCTTTATACTCCAACTCTCGCATCCATACATGACCACTGGAAAAACCATAGCCTTGACTAGACAGACCTTTGTTGGCAAAGTAATGTCTCTGCTTTTTAATATGCTGTTTAGGTTGGTCATAACTTTCCTTCCAAGGAGTAAGCATCTTTTAATTTCATGGCTGCAGTCACCATCTGCAGTGATTTTGGAGCCCCCCAAAATAAAGTCAGCCACTGTTTCCACTGTTTCCCCATCTATTTCCCATGAAGTGATGGGACCAGATGCCATGATCTTAGTTTTCTGAATGTTGAGCTTTAAGCCTGTAAGAAGCAGCTAATTTCAGCTATTAATAAAGATATTAGAATCCTAGAAGTATTCTAAGATGTTACTTGATTTCCATATTTGAAAATAACAGAACTAAGGTCTTGTAGGCTTAAATGTGTTTCCCCAGAGCACATAGCACCTGGTGGTAAAAATTAGTTAATAGAGACTCAGCAGCCTACCTAAGTATCTACACCTGTTAAACGGGATTAGTAATTCAGGGGTTGTCTTTCTCCCTCTGTTACAGAACACAGGTCCAATTGCTTGCCACTCAAAAATCAATACCCAAGAGAGAGGCAAATGTTGGAAGAAAGGAAAGTTGATTTTAATCAGAATACTGGGAATCTGGAGAGATGGTAGACTCACTGTCCCCCAAACTCAGCTCCAAAGTTTCTGCTCAGCCATGAAAGATTTTAATGGGAAAAGGGAAGTAATCTCATTTAATCTTTGAGTTAGGGGATTAGACTAGTCTCTGTCTCACACTGCATATAGGTTTGTTGACTCCTTATAACCTTTCTTTAGTTCCTATCTTGTTCATACAGTTTTTTTTTTTTTTTTAATCTCGCAGTTTGCCAGATTACTAAAGGGGAAGCTAGGAGAGAGATCTGGTCATCTGTTAATTACTTATTCTTCATTTATACTTCTATAATCTATGGAAAGTATCAACAGATTTGGCAAGCTATTCTTTGATTAAAAGATTGGAAAGATATGCTAGGGCCAAGAATGAGTAGAGCATGAAAGGACCTGATTTAAAAGTGAGTTACAATGTAGCTTTGCTAAATTAATATGAAAAGGGATTTCTTGCTGAATATGGCTTCCTGCAATGAAATGCTTACACCCCTACTCTCACACCCCAGGCTTCTCTAGTGGTTCAGATGGTAAGCAATCCACTTGCAATGCAGAAGACCTGGGGTCAATCGCTGTGTCAGGAAGATCCCCTGGGGACGGGAATGGCTATTCACTCCAGTACTCTTGCCTGGAGAATCCCATGGGCAGAGAAGCCTGGCGGGCTATGGCCCAGGGGATGGCAAAGAGTCAGATGTGACTGAGCGACTAAGCACACAGGCGTGCCCGCACCCCACCCCCTCATCAAACATCATTTCATTTCTATGGGATTAGCGTTTGAGCAATCTCTGGGGGTTGGTGATAGACAGGGAAGCCTGGCGTGCTGCAGTCCATCAGGTTGCAAATAGTCGGACATGACTGCATGACTGAACTGAACTGAATGGAACTTACTTGCCATTACATATAAGGGCAATGTGTGCTTGCTCGCTAAGTTGTTTCAAAATTGCCCTACTCTTTGTGACCCTATGGACTGTAGCTCACTAAGTTCCTCTGTCCATGGGATTCTCCAGGCAAAAATACCAGAATGGGTTGTCATGCCCTTCTCTAGGGGATCTTCCTGACCCAGGGATTGAACCTGCATCTCTTACCTCTCCTGCTTTAGCAGGCAGGTTCTTTACCACTAGTGCCACCTGGGAAGCCCTTGTAAAGGTAGAACAAGCTACAATTATTTTGATGCCCACAAATATGTTAATTATTATTATGAGCAGTAGTGCTGATACTATTCTCTAAGGTCATTTCTTAGAATCATGAAAGTAATATAGTCAGTACTGCTCAAGATAGCACAGCTTCTATCATGGTTGAAATCTGGTTATCTTGCAGTTAGCTTTTTCCCTCTGGTGGCAGTTATAGCATTTATAAAATAACTCAGAAATGTGCATCAAATACTGAATCTGTGACTTTCCTGTCTTAATCATTAACTCTTTAAACCTACCATTCTATTATAGTTGGGAGGTTTGGAGACTTCAGCTTTTCTACCAACAAGAGGCAGGGTACTGGGAGGAAACTTTCTATTTGAGGGTGATGGGTGGAGGGTTCTGCTCAGTTCTACTTCAACAAAGATCTGATAAACTACAGCAATCTGAAAAATGAAAATGCTTTACAAGAGAGAAAATGATAGCTATTCAAAGTTCAGTTCATCTCAGTTGCTCAGCCGTGTCCGTCCAACTCTTTGTGACCCCGTGGACTGCAGCACACTAGGCCTCCCTGTCCATCACCAACTCCCAGAGCTTGCTCAAACTCATGTCCATCAAGTTGGTGATACCATCCAACCATGTCATCATCTGTCGTCCCCTACTGCTTCTGCCTTCAATCTTTCCCAACATCAGGGTCTTTTCCAAGGAGTCAGTTCTTCACATCAGGTGGCCAAAGTATTGGAGTTTCAGCTTCAGCATCAGTCCTTCCAATGAATATTCAAGACTGATTTCCTTTAGGATTGACTGGTTTGTTCTCCTTGTAGTACAAGGGACTCTCAAGAGTCTTCTCCAATACCACAGTTCGAAAGCATCAATTCTTCAGCACTCAGCTTTCTTTATAGTCCAACTCTCACATCCACACATGACTACTGGAAAAACCATAGCTTTGACTAGATGAGCCTTTGTTGGCAAAGTAATGTCTCTGATTTTTAATAAGCTGTCTAATTTGGTCATAGCTTTTCTTCCAAGGAGTAAGTGTCTTCTAATTTCTTGGCTGCAGTCCCCATCTGGGGTGATTTTGGAGCCCAAGAAAATAAAGTCTCTCATTGTTTCCCCATCTATTTGCCATGGAGTGATGGGACTGGATGCCATGATATTAGTTTTTTGAATGTTGAGTTTTAAGCCAGATTTTTCACTCTCTTTTACTTTCATCAAGATATTCTTCAGTTCCTCTTCATTTTCTGCCATAAGAGTGGTGTCATCTGCATGTCTGAGATTATTCATACTTCTCCCAGCAATCTTGATTCCAGCTTGTGCTTCATCCAGCTTGGCATTTTGCACAATGTACTCTGCATATAAGTTAAATAAGCAGGGTGACAGCCTTGATGTACTCCTTTCCCAACTTGGAGCCAGTCTGTTGTTCCATGTCTGGTTCTAACTGTTGCTTCTTTGTAAAGTTAAATGGTTATAATTATTATTTCTATTAATAATGTTAGTGGGACTTAGGCTTAGGACTAATAAATTTATGAGATAAAATTTATTTTTACTCCTCCTTTTCTTTTCTTTGGTGATACTCCTATAAGCTTTGGGGAGATTAATGCATGTACAACCTCTTGTGGAAGTGGACAGAGCTAAACATTATATATCCCTTCCCATTGGCATGTTTTCAGTGTCACTTACTAGGCTTTTCTGGTCCCATTGCACTTCATCAGTGCCCACCAACCTTGGGTTCCATTCAGAGAAGTTCTCTCTCATTATTGGCAAAGTCTATTCAACCTAAAAAAGAATGCTTCCTTCCTGAATAGTCCATCTGTGAAAAGGATGGGTCTGAGATACTGCAGAGAGCCAAATATGCTGCCATCTTACCTATCTATATCTTAGCAGTCACAAGAGATGAAAGAAGAGGTCCATCACTTCTGTGGAATCCTAGCCATTGGAGTGTTTTCACATGTATATGAAACATTGCCTCGCTTATCCTAAGAGCTGCTATTTTCTGAGGATCTGCTTTGTATTTTACACTTTTTTAAACATTTCAAGGATCATCTATGATTTTTAAACACACACACACTCAAGTGAACAGAGGAGATAAATGAGGCTAAAGAAGGTTAAGTCTTTTGGCCATCTTCAAAACCAATAGAAGAACAATGAATCAGCTGAAAATGAGTCTGATTCAAATGCACAAATTTATGGGTTTTTTTCCACATGGCCATGAATTTTCAAGTTCTTCATTATATTCTCCAGTAGATTCTAGGCAGCAAGAAGAAATGAGTTTACTTGATTGTAACTTCAGTGCCTGGCACAGGGTTGGAATTAATATTGGTTAACAATTAACATGAGCTGTAGGAAAAGGCAAGAGGATATGACACTGAAAGATGAACTCTCCAGGTCAGTAGATGCCTAATGTGGTACTGGAGAAGAGTAGAGAAGTAGATCCAGAAAGAATGAGGAGGTTGAGCCAAAGCAGAAACCACACCCAGTTGTGGATGTATGTAGTGGTCAAAGTAAAGTTCAGTGCCATAAAGAACAGTATTACATAGGAACCTGGAATATTAGGTCTGTGAATCAAAGTAATTGAGGATGTGGTCAAATAGGAGATGGCAACAGTGAACATCAACATTTTAGGAATCAGTGAACTAAAGTGAATGGAAATGGTGAATTTAATTCAGATGACTATTATATCTACTACTATGGGCAAGAATCCCTTAGAAGACATGAAGTAGCCCTCGTAGTCAACAAAAAGTCCAAAATGCAGTACTTGGGTGAAATCTCAATAACAACAGAATGATCTTGGTTCATTTCCAAGGCAAACCATTCAATATTACAGTAATCCAAGTCTATGCCCCTACCACTAATGCCAAAGAAGCTGAAGTTGATCAGTTCTATGAAGACCTACAAGACCTTCTAGAATGACCACCGCGGGGGCAGGTGGCGGGGGAAGATGTCATTTTCATCATAGGGCATTGGAATGCAAAAGTAGGAAGTCAAGAGATACCTGGAGTAACAGGCAAGTTGGCTTTGGAGGACAAATGAGTCAGGGCAAAGGTTACCAGAGTTTGTCAACAGAACACACTGGTCATAGCAAACACCCTCTTCCAACAACACAGGAGATGACTGTACACATGGACATCACCAGATAGTCAATACCAAAATCAGATTGATTATATTCTTCGCAGTCAAAGATGGAGAAGCTCTATATAGTCAGCAAAAACAAGGCATGTGACTCAGACTGTGACTCAGATCACGTGCTCCTTATTCCAAAATCCAGACTTAAAGTGAAGAAAGTAGGAATATCACTAGGCCATTCAGGTATTATCTAAGTCAAATCCCTGACAATTATACAGGGCAAGTGACAAATAGATTCAAGGAATTAGATCGTATAGACAGAGTGCCTTAAGAACTATGGATGGAGGTTCATAACATTGTTCAGGAGGTGGTAAGCAAAATCATCCCCAAGAAAAGAAATGCAAAAAGGCAAAATGGTTGTCTGGGGAGGCTTTACAAATAGTGGAGAAAAGAAGAGATGCAAAAGGTAAAGGAGAAAAGGAAAGATATACCCAACTGAATGCAGAGTTCCAGAGAATAGCAAGGATAGATAAGAAAGTCTTCTTTAGTTAACAATGCAAAGAAATAGAGTAAAACAATAAAATTGGAAAGACTAGAGATTGCATCAAGAAACTGGGAGACATGAAAGGAACATTTCATGCAAAGATGGGCACAGTAAAGGACAGACAAAGCAAGGACCTAACAGAAGCAGAAGTGATTAAGAAGAGGCAAGAATACACAGAACTAATAAAAAAGGTTTTAATGAACTGGATAATCATAATGGTGTGGTCACTCATGTACAGCCAAACATCCTGGAGTGTGAAGTGGGCCTTAGGCAGCATTACTACAAACAAAGCTAATGGAGGTAATGGAATTCCAGCTGAGATATTTCAAATCCTAAAATATGATGTTATTAAAGTCAGTATGATATACTCAATATGCAGTAAATTTGGAAAACTAAGCAGAGGCCACAGGACTGAAAAAGGCAGTTTTCATTTCAATCCCAAAGAAAGGCAGGGCCAAAGAATATCCAAACTATGGTACAATTGCACTCATTTCACATGCCAGCAATATTATGCTCAAAGTCCATAAAGCTAGGCTTCAACAGTTTGTGAACTGAAAACTTCCAAATATGCATGCTGGATTTAGAAAAGGCAGAGGAATCAGAGATCAAATTGCCAACATCCATAGGATCATAGAAAAAGTAATCTCTTACTTTCCAGAAAACATCTAAACCTTTGACTGTGTGGATCACAACAAACTGTGGAAAATTCTTCAAGAGATGGAAATACCAAACCACCTGACCTGCCTCCTGAGAAATCTGTATGCAAGTCAAGAAGCAACAGTTAGAATTGTACATGAAACAACAGTCTGGTTCCAAATTGGAAAAGGAGTACATTAAGGCTGTATATTGTCACCCTGCTTATTTAACTTATATGCAGAGTACATCATGTGAAATGCTGGGCTGGATGAAGCACAAGCTGGAACCAAGATTGCTGGAAGAGAGTGCAACAACCTCAGCTATGCAGATGATACTGTCTTAATGGCAGAAAGTGAAGAGAAACTAAAGAACCTCTTAATGAGGTTGAAAAAGGAGGGTGAAAAAGCTGGCTTAAAATTCAACATTCAAAAAATTGAGATCATGGCATTGGTCCCATCACTTCATGGCAAATAGACGGGGGGAAAATGGAAGAAGTGGCAGATTTTATTTTCTTTGGCTCCAAAATCACAGTGGATGGTAACTGTAGCCATGAATTTAAAAGACATTTGCCCCTTGGAAGAAAAGTTATGACCAATCTCGACAGCATATTAAAAAACAGAGACATCACTTTGCTGACAGTGTTCTGTATAGTCAAAGCTGGGTTTTTTCTGGTAGTCATGTAAGAATGTGAGAGTTGGACCATAAAAAAGGCTGAGTGCCGAGAAATTGATACTTTTGGTACTGGAGAAGAGTCTTGAGAGTCCCTTGGAGAGCAAGAAGATCAAACCAGTCAATCCAAAAGAAAATAAACCCTGTGTATTCAGTGGAAGGACTGATGCTGGAGCTGAAGCTCCAATACTTTGGCCACCTGATGCAAAAAGCTTACTCACTGGAAAAGACCCTGATATTGGGAAAGATTGAGGGCAGAAGGAGAAGAGGGTGACAGAGGATGAGATGTTTGGACAGTATCATCGCTTCAATGAACATAAGTTTGAGTGAACTCTGGGAGATAGTGAAGGACAGGGAATCCTGGCACTCTGCATTCCACAGAGTCGTGAAGAATCAGACACGACTTAGCAACTTGACAATAACAATAATTAGCATGTTTTGCCATTTCAGATATATTTATCGTTTTATCATCCTTTCTAAGTTCCTTGAGGGCAGAATTTTGCATTATATTCCCCTCGGCAGCCAGACAATCCTCCAATGTATTAAAGATGTTGTTTATATTTCTCCTCACCTTAACTGTCACCTCACAAGTAACAGGCAAAATCATGAGTCCCATGACTGCATGTAGAAGTTGTTCTTTTTCCAGAGATTAAATGTCTAGCCCCAGTTAGCCAATAAATGTCTTCCATTAGATGGTTTCGTATCACACTATTCTGAAAAAAGAATAAAATGAGTGTCCCAGTGAATGTTGTTCCTTGCATACAAAGAATGCTACCTCATACTGAGGGCTTCCCTTTAATTTGTTTTAAATAATTTCCTTCACACATCAAAGAAGGCATCCTATTCTTTTATGTTTCTTGTTGAAACCTAGTTTAACCACACATGTGAAGAAAGAAGAGGAAGTCTGGAGTTTCTGGATGATTTTTACATTTTTTTCCTGATGCATTCTATTCCAAAATAGTTGTTCTTCCAAGAATCTGTCATAGTATCTTGGTAGTCCCCTCTGGCTGCCCACATTTTAACATCACCCCAGCCGGAAACATTAGCCTAGCTCAACTGTGTATGCAATTAAAGTGTTTGCTTAGAGAGCATTCCATCAAAAGTACAAACTAACAGCCAAGTATCATTTTGTCCGTCTGTGTTGCCAGTAAAACTCTTCTTGATATTTTCCCAAGTTTGTCTCATATTCGCTCACCTTGTTTCCACTTTTTGGCTCCTTGTTCCCTACCTTCTTGAAGTATTGAGAACAGTAATGTCCCTGTCAAGTTAGTTCCTCACTCTTTTTCCAAACATTATTTCACTTATTTATTGTTCCAGGGCTTACAATAATCCAGAGATTCACTGAATTCCAATTTAGTATTTTCTTTGTCACTAAACTCATCTCTTTATCACTGTTCAAGCCTTAAGAGTATGTATTGGTGCCAGAAAATATAACACTTATCTCACAGCTGAGGTACAAATAGGATAGTCCCCTAAATATCTTGCCTTTTATCCAGGAGCTATAAAAGAGAGAGAGAAAAATTCTTCTTAACTTAATGTCAGCCTCCTAGCTCCAGCTCTGCTGTCTACAATTACAATAAACATCATTGGTACAATTTAAGCCTCACTGAAGATTTACTAAATGTACACAATGTTGTGATAATGCTTCAATTCTCTTTGTGTAAATTTTTGAGTATTAAGTCATTTGGAGTAAAATATGCAGTTTTACATTTGTCAACACTGACATTAAGGAACCCTCCCTCACTGGACATTTCACAAATATATGGAAAATGGAAGTTAGATCACACAAACTCCAAGATGAATCTGTCAAAAACAAAAATCAGACCCCAGTACAGCAGAGGTGGTAGCCTATGGGTCTCTCCTGGGTGCCTTGGACTTTGTGCTCTGAGGCA
This sequence comes from Capricornis sumatraensis, assembly GCF_032405125.1. Lineage (NCBI taxonomy): Eukaryota > Metazoa > Chordata > Mammalia > Artiodactyla > Bovidae > Capricornis > Capricornis sumatraensis. The sequence continues at coordinate 46,804,800 of NC_091089.1, forward strand.
GCTCAGTCCACCCAGTGTTGGAAACACAGGAAGAACCTCTCTGCCACCAGCGCCCAGTAGGAAGGCACCTTCCTATTTGTGTCTGACAGTGACAGACTCTGGGGTGATGTGAGGTTTGGTCCAGAGCTAGACTGCTGCATTCTCATAACAAAAATGTGTTTCTCCCCTGGGTCAGATTCTCCCACTTAGGCTTTTGATCAAGAAGTATCTTCAAACAGTTGCTAAGCATCTTACATATAAAACATGAATAAGATGTTGAATATTATAAGGATATGGAGGAAATAATTTAAAAACTTGAAAGCTGTGAAGAAAATGAAAAAAAAGCAATTGTTTTTATTTTTATATATCTTCTGGATATAAAGCTGTTGATTAGTTTAGAAATGTAAGATTGATTTAAAATGCTTATAAAATTCTCAATTTTGGTAGAGTGAATTACTCAAAGGCTCCCCAGATAGCTTTAGGAAACTGAAGTTATTTTTAAAAGGTAATGGAGAATATTGAGTCTTAGATATAAAAAAGACTAAATATTCTTTGGGTGACATTTATAATTTTATATTTTATTTCTAAGCTTTTATGTCTCCAGAAACAACATTCTGTTGGGTCCTACATAAGGCAATTTAACTAGACATAAAACAATTTCAGCAAAAAGTCTTCCTTTATACTCATTATCTAGTTAACTTTGATATTTCAGAAGTGGTTTGGGGAATCTGGCGCTGATTCATACAGCAAATAAGTGAAGAATAAAGAAAGAATTCTTGACCTATAGTCAAGAATTCTTGACCTATAGACCTGCTCCCAACTGCATAACCGTTTAACAGTGTGCTATAAGAAAACCACTTCAAGCTCTCTGAATGGTAGTTTTTCATCTGACAATGAGAATATCAGTATATTTCTTATCCACCTTACAAGATTGCTATGAGACTCAAGATAATTTGGAAGAACTTCCTAGTAAATAATATAATATATTATTTCATTATTCATATTCAAGTGCCTCCACAAAGATGCTTCTCCTTTGTTCATGCAGTCCACATTAATCAGTGAAAATAGATTCTGTTGAATTTAACAAGTTTTGAGCACCTTGGTCTGTCAATATTTACTCACATATATCATTCTAGGTCTAAGTTTTGGAGACAGCTTTTAATGACAGCTCCCAAAAGCCCAAGGGCTATAACAGTAAGAGTTCCAGCAGAGAAGATGATAATTGGATCATTGTACTAAACATTCAATATCATGGTATTTGCAAATTAGGACAGTTTCATATATTTTTTCCAATATTCACACCTTCTATTGATTTTTGTTTCCTTATCACACTGACTAGAACCGTCAGAAAAATGTTGAAAAAAATATTAATAGAAAAAGTTCATATCTCCTAATATCTTCAGTTCAGTTCAGTCGCTCAGTCGTGTCTGACTCTTTGCGGCCCCATGAATCTCAGCACGCCAGGCCTCCCTGTCCATCACCAACTCCAGGAGTTCACTCAGACTCACATCCATTGAGTCAGTGATGCCATCCAGCCATTTCATCCTCTGCCGTCCCCTTCTCCTCCTGCCCCAATCCCTCCCAGCATCAGAGTCTTTCCAATGAGTCAACTCTTCGCATGAAGTGGCCAAAGTACTGAAGTTTAAGCTTTAGCATCATTCCTTCCAAAGAAATCCCAGGGTTGATCTCCTTCAGAATGGACTGGTTGGATCTCCTTGCAGTCCAAGGGACTCTCAAGAGTCTTCTCCAAAACCACTGCTCAAAAGCATTAAATCCTTGGTGCTCAGCCTTCTTCACAGTCCAACTCTCACATCCATATATGACTACTGGAAAAACCATAGCCTTGACTAGATGGACCTTAGTCGGCAAAGTAATGTCTCTGCTTTTGAATATGCTATCTAGGTTGGTCAGAACTTTTCTTCCAAGGAGTAAGCGTCTTTTAATTTCATGGCTGCAGTCACCATCTGCAGTGATTTTGGAGCCCCCAAAAATAAAGTCTGACACTGTTTCCACTGTTTCCCCATCTATTTGCCATGAAGTGATGGGACCAGATGCCATGATCTTCGTTTTCAGAATGTTGAGCTTTAAGCCAACTTTTTCACTCTCCTCTTTCACTTTCCTCAAGAGGGTTTTTAGTTCCTCTTCACTTTCTGCCATAAGGGTGGTGTCATCTGCATATCTGAGGTCATTGATATTTCTCCCGGCAATCTTGATTCCAGCTTGTGTTTCTTCCAGTCCAGTGTTTCTCATGATGTACTCTGCATATAAGTTAAATAAGCAGGGTGACAATATACAGCCTCGACATACTCCTTTTCCTATTTGGAACCAGTCTGTTGTTCCATGTCCAGTTCTAACTGTTGCTTCCTGACCTGCATACAGACGTCTCAAGAGGCAGGTCAGGTGGTCTGGTATTCCCATCTCTTGAAGAATTTTCCACAGTTTATTGTGATCCACATGGTCAAAGGCTTTGGCATAGTCACTAAAGCAGAAATAGATGTTTTTCTGGAACTCTCTTGCTTTTTCCATGATCCAGTGGATGTTAAATTTGATCTCTGGTTCCTCTGCCTTTTCTAAAACCAGCTTGAACATCAGGAAGTTCATGGTTCACGTATTGCTGAAGCCTGGCTTGGAGAATTTTGAGCATTACTTTACTAGCGTGTGAGATGAGTGCAACTGTGCGGTAGTTTGAGCATCTTTGGCATTGCCTTTCTTTGGGATTGGAATGAAAACAGACATTTTCCAGTCCTGTGGCCACTGCTGAGTTTTCCAAATTTGCTGGCATATTGAGTGCAGCACTTTCACAGCATCATCTTTCAGGATTTGAAACAGCTCAACTGGAATTCCATCATCTCCACTAGCTTTGTTCATAGTGATGCTTTCTAAGGCCCACTTGACTTCACATTCCAGGATGTCTGGCTCTAGATGAGTGACCACACCATCGTGATTATCCGGGTCATGAAGATCTTTTTTGTACAGTTCTTCTGTGTATTCTTGCCACCTGTGCTTAATATCCTCTGCTTCTTTTAAGTCCATACCATTTCTGTCCTTTATCGAGCCCAACTTTGCATGAAATATTCCCTTGGTATCTCTCATTTTCTTGAAGAGATCTCTAGTCTTTCCCATTCTGTTGTTTTCCTCTATTTCTTTGCATTGATTGCTGAGGAAGGCTTTCTTATCTCTTCTTGCTATTCTTTGGAACTCTGCATTCAGATGCTTATATCTTTCCTTTTCTCCTTAGCTTTTAGCTTCTCTTCTTTTCACAACTATTTGCAAGTTCTCCCCAGACAGCCATTTTGCTTTTTTGCATTTCTTTTCCATGGGGATGGTCTTGATCCCTGGCTCCTGTACAATGTCACGAACCTCATTCCATAGATCATCAGGCACTCTATCTATCAGATCTAGGCCCTTAAATCTATTTCTCACTTCTACTGTATAATCATAAGGGATCTGATTAGGTCATACCTGAATGGTCTAGCGGTTTTCCCTACTTTCTTCAATTTAAGTCTGAATTTGGCAATAAGGAGCTCATGATCTGAGCCACAGTCAGCTCCCGGTCTTGTTTTTGTTGACTGTATAGAGCTTCTCCATCTTTGGCTATAAAGAACATAATCAATCTGATTTCGGTGTTGACCATCTGGTGATGTGCATGTGTAGAGTCTTCTTTTGTGTTGTTGGAAGAGGGTGTTTGCTATGACCAGTGCATTTTCTTGGCAAAACTTTATTAGTCTTTGCCCTGCTTCGTTCCGCATTCCAAGGCCAAATTTGCCTGTTACTCCAGGTGTTTCTTGACTTCCTACTTTTGCATTCCAGACCCCTATAATGAAAAGGACATATTTTGGGGTGTTAGTTCTAGGTCTTGTAGGTCTTCATAGAACCATTCAACTTCAGCTTTTTCAGGTTTACTGGTTGGGCCATAGACTGGATTACTGTGATATTGAATATTTTGCCTGGAAACGAACAGAGATCATTCTGTTTTTGAGATTGCATCCAAGTACTGCATTTCAGACTCTTCTGTTGACCATGATGGCTACTCCATTTCTTCTGAGGGATCCCTGCCCGCAGTAGTAGATATAATGGTCATCTGAGTTAAATTCACCCATTCCAGTTCATTTTAGTTTGCTGATTCCTAGAATGTCGACGTTCACTCTTGCCATCCCTTGTTTGACGACTTCCAATTTGCCTTGATTCATGGACCTGACATTTCAGGTTCCTATGCAATATTTCTCTTTACAGCATCAGACCTTGCTTCTATTACCAGTCACATCCACAGCTGGGTATTGTTTTTGCTTTGGCTCCCTCCCTTCATTCTTTCTGGAGTTATTTCTCCACTGATCGCCAGTAGCATATTGGGCACCTACTGACCTGGGGAGTTCTTCTTTTGGTATCCTATCATTTTGCCTTTTCATACTGTTCATGGGGTTCTCAAGGCAAGAATACTGAAGTGATTTGCCATTCCCTTTTCCAGTGGACCACATTCTGTCAGACCTCTCCACCATGACCCGCCCGTCTTGGATTGCCCTGCAGGCATGGCTTAGTTTCATTGAGTTCAACAAGGCTATGGTCCTAGTGTGATTAGATTGACTAGTTTTCTGTGAGTATCGTTTCAGTGTGTCTGCCCTCTGATGCCCTCTTGCAACACCTACCACCTTACTTGGGTTTCTCTTACCTTGGGCTTGGGGTATCTCTTCACCGGTGCTCCAGCAAAGCGCAGCCACTGGTCCTTACCTTGGATGAGGGGTATCTCCTCACCACCGCCCTTCCTGACCTTCAACGTGGGATAGCTCCTCTAGGCCCTCCTGTGCCCTCATAGCCATGGCTCCTTGGACGTGGTGTGGCTCCTCCCAGCCGCCACCCCTGGCCTTGGGCACAGGGTGGCTCCTCTCGGCCATCCCCCCTGACCTCGGATGCGGGGTAGCTCCTCTCGGCCATTCCTGCGCTGTCGCAGCCTGGCACTCTCGGCCGCTGCCCCTGACCTCGGATGTGGGGTAACTCCTCTTGGCTGCCACCCTTCAGACATGGGGTCCTCCCGGCTTCTGCCCCTGCCTCCGACACGGGGTAGCTCCTCTCCACTGCGCTTAGTGCGCTGGTCAGTCACAACCATCACTACTCCTTATTTTTCACCATGTTTTTGAAGAATGCAGAATAAAACACCTGTGACTTGGGTTTTCTGGAGTTTCTTCTTGATTAAATATTTGTTGTGCTTTATGGCAGGCATCACAGAAAACTAATCAAACTAATCACATGGATCACAGCCTTGTCCAACTCAACGAAACTATGAGCCATTCTTTGTAGGGGCACCCAAGATGGACAGGTCATGGTGGAGAGTTCTGACAAAATGTGGTTCACTGGAGAAGGGAATGGCAAACCACTTCAGTATTCTTGCCTTGAGAACCCCATGAACAGTATGAAAAGGCAAAAAGATAGGACACTGAAAGATGAATTCCCCAGAAATTCACCAGGTCAGTAGATGCCCAATATGCTATTGGGAAACAGTGGAGAAATAATTCCAGAAAGGATGAAGAGACAGAACCAAAGTGAAAACAACATCCAGTTATGGATGTGACTGATGATGGAAGTAAAGTCCAAAGCTGTAAAAAACAGTACTGCATAGGAACCTGGAATGTTAGGTCCATGAATCAAAGTAAGTTGGACGTGGTCAACAGGAGATGGCAAGAGTGAAGAGCAACATTTTAGTAATCAATGAACCAAAATGGAATGGAATGGGCAAATTTAATTCAGATGATCATTATAGCTACCACTGTGGGCAAGAATACCTTAAAAGAAATGGAGTAGCCCTCATAGTCAGTAAAAGAGCCTGAAATGCAGTACTTGGGTGCAGTCTCAAAAATGACAGAATGATCTTGGTTTGTTTCCAAGGTAAACTATTCAATATCACAGTAATCCAAGTCTATGCCCCAACCACTAATGCCGAAGAAGTTGAAGCTGAACAGTTCTATGATGACACAGAAGACCTCTTAGAACTAACACACACACACACATACACACACATACACACATACATAAATGTCCTTTCATCATAGGGGACTGGAATGCAAAAGTAGGAAGTCAAGAAACACCTCGAGTAACAGGCAAGTTTGGCCTTGGAGTACAGAATGAGCAGGACAAAGGTTAACAGACTTTTGCCAAGAGAACGCACTGGTCATAGAAAACACCCTCTTCCAACAACACAAGAGAAGATTCTACACAAGGACATCACCAGATGGTCAATATTGAAATCAGATTGATTATATTCTTTGCAGCCAAAGATGGAAAAGCTCTATACAATCAGCAAAAACAAGACCGGGAGCGGACTGTGGCTCAGATCATGAACTCATTGCCAAATTCAGACTTAAATTGAAGAAAGTAGGGAAAACCATTGGAGAAGGCAATGGTACCTCACTCCAGTACACTTGCCTGGAAAATCCCATGGACAGAGGAGCCTGGTGGGCTGCAGTCCATGGGGTCGCTGAGGGTCGGACACGACTGAGCGACTTCACTTTCACTTTTCACTTTCATGCATTGGAGAAGGAAATGGCAACCCACTCCAGTGTTCTTGCTTGGAGAATCCCAGGGATGGGGGAGCCTGGTGGGCTGCTGTCTATGGGGTCACACAGGGTCAGACACGACTGAAGTGACTTAGCAGGGAAAACCAATCCCTTACAGTTATACAGTGGAAGTGAGAAATAGCTTCAGGGGATTAGATCTGATAGACAGGGTGCCTGAAGAACTATGGATGGAGGTTCATGACATTGTACAGGATGCTGGGATCAAAACCATCCCCAAGAAAAAGAAATGCAGAAAGGTAATATGGTTGTCTGTAGAGGCCTTGCAAATAGCTGAGAAAAGAAGGGTAGTTTTCACAAGACTAGTGAACAAAACATTTCAAAATTCGTATGGAAACACAAAAGACCCCAAACAGCCATAGACATCTGAAAAAGAAGAATGAAGCTGGAGGAATCATATTTTCTGGCTTCAGATTACACTACAAAACTACAATCATCAAGGCAGTATGGTAGTGTCACAAAAACAGACATATAGACCAATGAAACAAGGGAGAAACCAAGAAATAAACCCCCACATCTATGGGCACCTTATCTTTGACAAAGGAGGCAAGAATATACAATGGAGATAAGACAGTTTCTTCAATAAGTTGTGCTGTGAAAACCAGACAACTACACATAAAAGAATGAAACTAGAGCACTTCTTAACACCATACACAAAAATAAACTAAAAATGAATTAAAGACTTAAAATGTCAGGCCAGAAACTATAAATCCCTTAGAGGAAAACATAGATAGTATACTCTGACATAAATTGCAGCAAGATCCTCTTTGTCACATTTCTTCAATTCAATTCACTTCAGTTGCTCAGTCATGTCCGACTCTTTGTGACCCCATGAATCGCAGCACCCCAGGCCTCCCTGTCCATCACCAAGTTCCGCTGTTCACTCAGACTCATGTCCATCGAGTCAGTGATGCCATCCAGCCATCTCATCCTCGGTCATTCCCTTCTCCTCCTGCCCCCAATCCCTCCCAGCATCAGAGTCTTTTCCAATGAGTCAACTCTTCACATGAGGAGGACAAAGTACTGGAGTTTCAGCTTTAGCATCATTTCTTGCAAGAAATCCCAGGGCCGATCTCCTCTAGAATGGACTGGTTGGATCTTCTTGCAGTCCAAGGGACTCCCAAGAGTCTTCTCCAACACCACAGTTCAAAAGCACCAATTCTTCGGCACTCAGCTTTCTTCACAGACCGACTCTCACATCCATAGATGACCACCGGAAAAACCATAGCCTTGACTAGAAGGACCTTTATTGGCAAGGTAATGTCTCTGCTTTTGAATATACTATTTAGGTTGGTCAGAACTTTTCTTCCAAGGAGTAAGCATCTTTTTATTTCTTGGCTGCAATCACCATCTGCAGTGATTTTGGAGCCCAAAAAAATAAAGTCTGACACTGTTTCCACTGTTTCCCTATTTATTTCCCATGAAGTGATGGGACCGGATGCCATGATCTTCATTTTCTGAATGTTGAGCTTTAAGCCAACTTTTTCATTCTCCTCTTTCACTTTCATCAAGAGACTTTTTAGTTCCTCTTCACTTTCTGCCAGAAGGGTGGTGTCATCTGCATATCTGAGGTCATTGATATTTCTCCCAGCAATCTTGATTCCAGCTTCTGCTTCTTCCAGCCCAGCGTTTCTCATGATGTACTCTGCATAGAAGTTAAATAAGCAGGGTGATAATATACAGCCTTGATGTACTCCTTTTCCTATTTGGAACCAGTCTGTTGTTCCATGTCCAGTTCTAACTGTTGCTTCCTGACCTGCATACAGACTTCTCAAGAGGCAGGTCAGGTGGTCTGGTATTCCCATCTCTTGAAGAATTTTCCACAGTTTATTGTGATCCACACAGTCAAAAGTTTGGCATAGTCAACAAAGCAGAAATAGATGTTTTTCTGGAACTCTCTTGCTTTTTCCATGATCCAGGAGATGTTGGCAATTTGATCTCTGGTTCCTCTGCCTTTTCTAAAACCACCTTGAACAACTGGAAGTTCACAGTTCACATATTGCTGAAGCCTGGCTTGGAGAATTTTGAGCATTACTTTAGTAGTGTGTGAGATGAGTGCAATTGTGCAGTGGTTTGAGCATTCTTTGGCATTGCCTTTCTTTGGGATTGGAATGAAAACGGATCTTTTCCAGTCCTGTGGCCACTGCTGAGTTTTCCAAATTTGCTGGCATATTGAGTGCAGCACTTTCACAGCATCATCTTTCAGGATTTGAAATAGCTCACATCTCTTAAAGTAATGAAATAAAAACAAAAATAAACAAATAGGACCTAATTAATCTTAAAAGTTTTTGTACAGCAAAGGTAACAATGAGTAAGATGAAAAGATAACACTCTGAACGGGAGAAAATAATTGCAAATGACACAACTGACAAAAGCTTTATCTCCAAAGTACATAAGCAGCTCATACAGCTCAATATCAGAAAAGCAAACAGCCTAATCATAACATGAACAGAAGACCTAAACAGATACTTCTCTGAAGAAGACATGCAGATGACTAGTAAACAGATGAAAAAATGCTCAATGTTATTGATTATTAGAGAAATTCAAATCAAAACTACAATGAGGTATTGACTCACACCAGTCAGAATGCGCATCATCAAAATACCGACAAACAACAAATGCTGGAGAGGATGTGGTGAAACGGGAACTTTCTTATACTATTGGTAGGAATGTAAATTGATACAGCCACTATGTAGAACAGTATGGAGAGTCCTTTAAAAACTAGGAATAAAACTACCATGAAAGTGAAGTGAAAGTGTTAGTCATGTTTGATTCATTTTGACTCCAAGGCCTGCAGTCTACCAGGCTGCTCTGTCCATGGAATTCTCAAGGCAAGAATACTGGAGTGAGTAGCCATTCCCTTTTCTAGGGGATCTTCCCCACTCTGGGATTGATCCCAGGTCTCACACATTACCAGCAGATTCTTTACTGTCTGAGCCACCTAAAACTACCATATACCCAGAAATCCCTCTCCTGGGCATATACTCTGAGAAAACCATAACTGAATAAGACACAAGTACCCCAATACTCATTGAAGCACAATATGCAATAGCCAGGACATAGAAACAACCTAGATGTCCATCTACAGATGAACATATGAAGAAGCTTTGGTACGTATATTCAATGGAATATTACTCAACCATAAAAAAAGAATGAATTTGAGTCAGTTCTAGTGAGGTGGATGAACCTAGAATCTGTTATACAGAGTGAAGTAAGTCAGAAAGGGAAACAAATGTCATACATTTACACACACACACACACACACACACACACATGAAATCTAGAAAAATGGTATTAATGAGCTTATTTGTAGGGAATAAATGGTGATGCAAATATATAGACTGAACTTGTGGACACAGTGGGGGAAGAAAAGAGTGGGACAAATGAAGAAAGTAGCCTCAACACATATATACTACCATGTATAAAATAGACGGCTAGTGAGAAGTTGCTGCATAACACAGGGAGCTCAGCTTGGCACTGGATGGGAAGATGGGATGAAGGCTCAAGAGGGAGGTGCTATATGTATAATTATGGCTGATTTGTGCGTCCAGTCAAGGCTATGGTTTTTGCAGTGGTCATGTATGTATGTAAGAGTTGGACTGTGAAGAAAGCTGAGTGCCGAAGAATTGATGCTTTTGAACTGTGGTGTTGGAGAAGACTCTTGAGAGTTCCTTGGACTGCAAGGAGATCCAATCAGTCCATTCTGAAGGAGATTAGCCCTGGGATTTCTTTGGAAGGAATGATGCTAAAGCTGAAACTCCAGTACTTTGGCCACCTCATGCGAAGAGTTGACTCATTGGAAAAGACTCTGATGCTGGGAGGGATTGAGGGCAGGAGGAGAAGGGGACAACAGAGGATGAGATGGCTGGATGGCATCACTGACTCGATGGACGTGAGTCTGAGTGAACTCCGGGAGTTGGTGATGGACAGGGAGGCCTGGTGTGCTGCAATTCATGAGGTCACAAAGAGTCGGACATGACTAAGCGACTGAACAGAACTGAACTGTGTTGTTGTACAGCAGAAACCAACACAACATTGTAAATCAATTTTTCCTCAAATTAAAAAAAAAATAAAAGGCTAGAGCTTGAACTTTTAGCACCCTGCCATATTGCTTTCCTATGTTCTGCCAAACTGTTTCATTATCTTAAGCTACAATATCAAGCCACCTGTTCCAGGGAATGAATCACTCAAGTTACTTTTCAAGTGCACAATACTACTTTTACAAATATTTAATAAACCCTTGTGTTGATGAGAAATCAAATTTACTCTGTATGGCTTTACCAGGAAAAATGAGGCTCAATGGCTGAAAAATATCAACAGCCAGATTTTAGCTTAATGTGGGAATGAATTTTGTATTCATTGGAATGATGCAATGAATGGAACCAGCTATTTTATGAATATAACAAGCAGAAGTTATTGTTCAAACAGAGGTTGTGATGCCAAAAACTCTGCTTCTATATTCCAGTACCAGATTGAAACTTGGAGACAGAGTTTTGGGTGAAGTAGAAAAGAACAGCTTTATTTCTTTGCCAGGCAAAGGGGTACACAGTGGGCTCATGCCATGAAAAAACTCAGGGCTTTGGTGGGGAGATTTACTGCAGTGGTTCAAGGGCAGTATTACTGTTAAGGATCAGACTGTGTGCACGGCCTGCATTTCTTTAATCTGGCCTTAGGTGGTCTTCTGGTGAGCTTTTGTGGTTTTTGACGTTATCAAATTATGACCTTCTCTCTGAAATAAAGAATGCTTCATCAAGTAGTTAACATCTTCCATGTGTCGTAGGTTTTAGTTCTGCTGCTGCTGCTGCTAAGTCGCTTCAGTCGTGTCCGACTCTGTGCGACCCCATAGACGGCAGCCCACCAGACTCTCCCATCCCTGGGATTCTCCAGGCAAGAGCGCTGGAGTGGGTTGCCATTTCCTTCTCTGATGCATGAAAGTGAAAAGAGAAAGTGAAGTTGCTCAGTCGTGTCCGACTCATCACAGAAGAGCTCAAAAATATTGTTACATGTATCCCTTGAGTCAGAATCAGGACCCTACCCCAAGACTGCACTATTGTTTCTTGACTGTTCCTCCCTTGTCTCTGCATCCCTTCCCTTCTCTGACTAGCAACAGTTTGAACCTACCCTTTGGAACTCAGGGAAAGTCATAGAGACTGAAGCCTATTTACTAAACAAGGAACACAGAGAGGCTTCTGTGCCCTGGAACTCCGCAGGGTGTTACTTAGTTTCAAGGGGGCCTTCTGTCCTGAGTCCCTAAAATTATGGCTATTCTGAAATTTTACAATTTGATAACCAACAGATCTGAGTAAATGGCAAGTGAGTACAGCCTTTGACAAGCATTGCCCTCCATGGTGACTCCACACTGACTGGAAGCTAATCAATTTCTTAAAACAATAGCTAAGAAACAAAAGCAACTATCATAACTTAAAAGAATGCCTGTCTTGGGCTTGCTCTCTTGCTTACTCTTATTCTATCCCCTTTCTTAAATCTTTTCTCCATCTCAGTTATGAAGTTCAATTGTTCTTCCCTTATGGGTCATCTCAAGTCACATCTCCTCCACAAAGCTTTTCCAGGCAGTCTTGGGCCTTGACACTTTCCACTCTTTAAACTCTTGTAATACTCTCACTCTGAAAACTGATACATTTCTAATTGCAAGGTACACACTATATAAGAGTTACCCATTTGCAGAACAGTCATTGACTACTCAGAACAAAAATAATCAAGAAAAGACTTCAGAAAGGAAAATGTGACCTAAGTTAAAGCCTAAAATACCTACTTTCAGCCCTGGAGAGTAGCAAATCTGGACATCTGTTCTGATGGGTCCCTGGCAAGAAGGAAGGAGGAAAGAAAGGACAAGCAGTGGAAAGGAAAAAGGGAAGAAAGGAAGAAAGCAAAAGGGGGCCAGGCATTGTTGTGGAATGGTGAAGAAACTTGACTGATGAGAACAATGTGCATCTGTGTTGAGGATATTGGAACAAATGAGCAGTACTGTCTCAAATTATGAAGAGCCCAGAAAGCCAGGATGAGAACTTGAGGCTGGTTGTGGAGACATTTATAACATTCTAAATAATATTAACATTTTTTGTGACTTCTTTATTAGATAGCAAGTCATGTGAGAGTATAGTTCTCAGTCTATTTTTCTTGATATCCTCAGTTGTGTTAGCTCAGTGTGTGCTTTAATTGTGTGAAGAATAAATAAGCAAATGAATTAACTACTGTCTGCTCCATTCATTCCAGAGATGAACTGATCTTTTGCACCTTGCTGACATCCTGGTGCTAGCCACAAGTTGGCCTCTCTCTCATGTACAGGATCCAAGATAATGTGAATATTTCTCCAATGTAACACTACAAAGATAAATTTAATGAAGTTTCTCCTCTGGAGGGTATTTATTATGATATCAACTTCACCTCTCCAGTGCTATTCCAAAACTCCTACTCCCAGGCTACACTGGTAGCCTATTAATGAATTAAAATGGAATGGAAAGCTTAATAATCACAGAACTTTAGAATGTACCCTGTCCCTGAAAAATCCTTTTATTAACAATCTTTCAGTCCCTTTTTTCTAACTAAAATATCTGTGTATCAATTATAATGCATCCTTCAGAAGACTCACATGCTGAATTTGAGCTCTGTGAAAGAGGAGGAAGAGGCAAGGAAGTCTGACTTCAAACAGTATCTCTGTCACCTACTGATCCTGCAATTTTGGACAAATTATGTCCTCTAAGTCTCAGTTTCTTCATCTGTAAAATTTCAATAACAAAGCTTACTCTACATTTTTGTACATTGCAGTGGAAACGTTTTTATATATCAGTTTCAGCTATATATGTATGTATTTTTAACCTAAGTACTAATAGGATTTCATCTAAAATAACATCTCAGTTCTTTCCCTAGGGAAACAGATCTGTCATCTCCAAGAAAGCCTATTGCTCTAAACCTTTTTAATTCCATTCTTCTATTATAAGGTAACTTTCTCCTTTGTCATCCTCTTAGAGTCCAGTATTTATCTAATAACATAATTTTTCATTCTGGTGTTTTAACAGAACACTCCTCTGTAATAAAATATTTCCATGTTAAACTAGCATATCTTACTAGGATATCTTGCCCTTAGGAGTATATTTAATCTTAATATTCTTAAAAATTATAAAACTGGTAAACCTAAGCTGGTAGAAAGCCAGCAGGAGAGAAAGTTTAGGTTTAAAAACATCTGTGCATGCATGCTAAGTCCCTTCAGTCAAATCCGACTCTTTGCGACCCTATGGACTGTTGCTCACCAGTTTCCTCTATTCATGGGATTTTCCAGGCAGGAATACTGGAGTGGGTTTCCATGCCCTTCTCCAGGGGATCTTCCCAACCCAGGGACTGAACCCACATCTCCTGTGGCTACTTCATTGCAGGCAGATTCTTTACTGCTCAGCCACCAGGAAATCCCAAGGTAGCTTTAAATTTCTTAAATTTCCTCTGCATAGGTGACTAATAGTGAGTTAATAGTGACCTTGTCATTGGGGTCAAAGCCAACAAGATGTATTTCAGCACAATAAAGTCATACACTTAGGATCAAAATACCAGTTTTATAAATAGAATGTGATGCTTGTTTTGATAATACTCACCTGCAAAATATGTGACAGTATTAACTGACCCAAGCTAGGGGTATTTCAAAAGCTAACACAAAATTAGGTCAGTCACATTTATGTATCTATGAATCCAACATCCTGAGACAATATAAATTGACTCTACTGTGATAATGAGATATATCTGGTTTTTTTTTTTTATTGTGTTGGTTTTGCCATACATGAACATGAATCTGCCATGGGTGTACACATGTTCCCCATCCTGGACCCCCCTCCCACCTCCCTCCCCATACCATCCCTCTGGGTCATCCCAGTGCACCAGCCCCAAGCATCCTGTATTCTGCATTGAACCTGGACTGGCGATTCATTTCTTATATGATATTATACATGTTTCAATGCCATTCTCCCAAATCATCCCACCCTGTCCCTCTCCCACAGAGTCCAAAAGACTGTTCAATATATCTGTCTATTTTGCTCTCTTGCATACAGGGTTATCGTTACCATCTTTCTAAATTCCATATATATGTGTTAGTATACTGTATTGGTGTTTTTCTTTCTGGTTTACTTCACTCTGTATAATCAGCTCCAGTTTCATCCACCTCATTAGAACTGATTCAAATGTATCCTTTTTAATGCCAATCAAGACTACAAAAAGTCTAAAAATCTTGTCAAGTGAGACCTGTAAACAGGGATTTCTAGACTGGAGGATAGAAATAATAAAATTGTTCTTGTAGGGGAGAGAAAAAAAAGAGATATTTGTCTGTGACTCCAAAAGACCTGATCAAGTTCACTTGTTAGAAACTGTTGGACATAACCATTTTGCTGCATATAAGTGAGAAATTTCTGATACATGGAGCTATACAAATTGAAATTGTTGATTTTATGAAGAAATGACTTATTTCTGAAAATTCAGTGTCTAGTATTGTTCTTGACACATGGTAGTAGAAGGAAGGAAGGAAGGGAGTTGTTGTCTTAACTGGCAGCTGGAGCCAGTCCTTTCTCATCTGAATTGATCAGGATTTTTCATCAAAACCATATTATCTGGACTTTTATACAGAAAGTCTTCTCAATCATCATCTGGCCTACTTTTCTATCTTAAACAGACTCATTCACAATAAAATTCCACTTAGAATTTACCTACATCAGAAAAATTAGGCCATCATAGAATTGTTCATTGTTTTTTGCCTTTTCGTGCTGTTCATGGGGCTCTCAAGGCAAGAATACTGAAGTGGTTTGCCATTCCCTTTTCCAGTGGACCATGTTTTGTCAGAATTCTCCACAATGACCCATCCATCTTGGGTGGCCTTACATGGCATGGCTCATAGTTTCATTGAGTTAGACAGGCTGTGGCCCATGTGATCAGTTTGGTTAGTTTTCTGTGATTGTGGTTTTCATTCTGTCTGCTCTCTGATGGATAAGAGGCTTATGGAAGCTTCCTGATGGCAGAGACTAACTGAGGGGGAAACTGGGTCGTGTTTTGATGGGGAGGGCCATGCTCAGTTCAGTTCAGTTGCTCAGTCGTGTCCGACTCTTTGCGATCCCATGAATTGCAGCACACCAGGCCTCCCTGTCCATCACCATCTCCCAGAGTTCACTCAAACTCACGTCTATCGCGTAGGTGATGCCATCCAGCCATCTCATCCTCTGTTGTCCCCTTCTCCTCCTGCCCCCAATCCCTCCCAGCATCAGAGTCTTTTCCAATGAGTCAACTCTTCGCATGAGGTGGCCAGAGTACTGGAGTTTCAGCTTTAGCATCATTCCTTTCAAAGAACACCCAGGGCTGATCTCTTTTAGAATGTACTTGTTGGATCTCTTTGCTGTCTAAGGGACTCTCAAGAGTCTTCTCCAACACCACAGTTCAAAAGCATCATTCTTCGGCACTCAGCTTTCTTCACAGTAAATCTTTTTTTTATTTTTTTTTTTTTTACTTTACAATACTGTATTGGTTTTGCCATACATTGACATGAATCCACCACGGGTGTACATGAGTTCCCAATCCTGAACTCCCCTCCCACCACCCTCCCCATATCATCTCTCTGGGTCATCCCAGGGCACCAGCCCCAAGCATCCTGTATCCTGTATCGAACATAGACTGGCGATTCATTTCTTACATGATAGTATACATGTTTCAATGCCATTCTCCCAAATCATCCCACCCTCTCCCTCTCCCACAGAATCCAAAAGTTTGTTCTATACATCTGTGTCTCTTTTGCTGTCTCGCATACAGGGTTATCCTTACCGTCTTTCTAAATTCCATATATATGTGTTAGTATACTGTATTGGTGTTTTCTTTCTGGTTTACTTCACTCTGTATAATCGGCTCCAGTTTCATCCACCTCATTAGAACTGATTCAAATGTATTCTTTTTAATGGCTGAGTATACTCCATTGTATATATGTACCACAGCTTTCTTATCCATTCATCTGCTGATGGACATCTAGGTTGCTTCCATGTCCTGGCTATTATAAACAGTGCTGTGATGAACATTAGGGTACACATGTCTCTTTCAATTCTGGTTTCTTAAGTGTGTATGCCCAGCAGTGGGATCTTTAATCCAATTTTCCGTTGATGGGCAGGGCTGTGTTCCCTCCCTGTTGTTTGACCTAAGACCAAACTATGGTGGAGGTAATGAAGATAATGGAGGCCTCCTTCAAAACCTCTCATGCATGCATTGCCACACTCAGTGCTCCCAAACCTGCAGCAGGCCACTGTTGACCCATGCTTCCACCAGAGACTCCTGGACACTCATGGGCAAATCTGGGTCAGTCTCTTGTGGGGTCACTTCTGCTTAATTGACTATGCCAAAGGCTTTGACTGTGTGGATCACAACAAATTGGAAAATTCTTCAAGAGATAGGAATACCAGACTACCTGACCTGCCTTCTGAGAAATCTGTATGCAGGTCAAGAAGCAACAGTTAGAACTGGACATGGAACAACAGACTGGTTCCAAATTGAGAAAGGAGTATGTCAAGGCTGTATGTTGTCACCCTGCTTATTTAACTTGTATGTAGAGTAAATAATGCAAAATGCTGGGCTGGATGAAACACAAGCTGGAATCAAGATTGCTGGGAAAAATACCAATAACCTCAGATATGCAGATGATACCACCCTTAAGGCACAAAGCGAAGAGGAACTAAACAGTCTCTTGATGAAAGTGAAAGAGGAGAATGAAAAAGTTGGCTTAAAGCTCAACGTTCAGAAAACGAATATCATGGCATCTGGTCCCGTCACTTCATGGGAAATAGATGGGGAAACAGTGGAAACAGTGGCCAACTTTATTTTTTTGGGGGGGCTCCAAAATCACTGCAGATGGTGACTGCAGCCATGAAATTAAACGATGCTCCTTGGAAGAAAAGCTAAAACCAACCTAGGCAGCATATGAAAAAGCAGAGACATTACTTTGCCAACAAAAGTCCGTCTAGTCAAAGCCATGGTTTTTCCAGTAGTTATGTATGGATGTGAGTTGGACTATAAAGAAAACTGAGTGCCAAAGAACTGATGCTTTTGAACTGTGGTGTTGGAGAAGATTCTTGAGAGTCCCTTGGACTGCAAGGAGATCAAACCAATAAATCATAAGGGAAATCAGTCCTGAATATTCATTTGAAGGACTGATACTGAAGCTGAAACTCCAATACTTTGACAACCTGATGTGAAGAACTGACTCATTTGGAAAGACCCTGATGCTGGGAAAGATTGAAGGTGGGAGGAGAAGCGGATGACAGAGGATGAGATGGTTGGATGGCATCACCGACTCAATGGACATGAGTTTGAGCAAACTCCAGGAGTTGGTGATGGACAGGGAAGCCTGGCATGCTGCAGTCTATGGGGTCACAAAAAGTCAGACAGGACTGAGTGACTGAAATGATTGACTTAAAATTGTTCATTTCCCTAACTGTTTAAAGCAAAAAGCCTGAAATGTTTCTTCTATGTTATATTTTACATTTCTAACAATAAATTAGACATTGCACAGTGTCAGTTTCTGCAAGCAAAGAAGTATACATACTATTTTTCTGTAAAGTGTGGCTAAAATAAAAGATTGAGGTATGAAACATAAAGGATTTTTAATAGAAATATACTTTCTTAAGCCATAAATTAAGTTCCACTTAGTTTCTAATATTCAACAGAAGGTAAGTGAGAGGCTGAATTTATTTGAGTTTTGAGTTTTCATGAGTCTAGTCAGAAATTCCTGATACATTTAAAATTTCAACAGTCAAAACACAAAGTTGTCATTCTATAACAGTCTCTTTAACTTAGATAATAATGTCTTATTATTCACTATCCTTTTTGAGGACCTGATTAATTGGTTTGTTGGTTGATTTTTGTTTTCCTTATCTAGATCAATCTCAGAACAACCTGAAAGCTAGAATAAGAAAATCTGGATTTAAGTCCTAGATCCACTGATTTATAAATTACCTTGGCTAATTCACATGGCTTCTCTGAGCCTCAGTTTCTCCATATCTAAAATAGGATAAAGTTATTACTCCTGCTTACCTCTCTAGCTTATTGCCTGAGATATCCTATATTAACATGCTTAGTGACCTATAAATATTTCTAAATAAACATAAAGCATTACTATCCTTACACAAATTTATGGGCAAACAAAAATATCCTTATTCTGTTTTTAAGGAGCAAATTGGGATTGAATTCCTTCCCAGATTCACAAGGTATTCACTGTTGTGACCACTGAGTAGTCAGGAGCATCACAGAACTATGGTAATGGGACCAAGTTCCATCTTTCTGTCGAGTGACTAAAGCAGTAGTAATTTATGAGTTGAAGCAGTTTCCTATTTGTAATAATATATTTCATAAACTATTTTCTATATTGTAATTACTATGCATAGTTTGAAAAATAATTTGATATTGTTCTAAAGTATGGAAGTCTGAGAAAATACAAAACTACATAATCACTCTTATGATACCATGCTTTATGTAATTATTGATGAAGAAATGGGATAGGGGTATGCCAGTCTAAATTCTAATCACACTGGACAGCTGTGGTAAGATGAATAATGACTTCCTGAGGATACTCACATCCTAAACCCCAGAACATGTAAGTGTATTATCTTAAACATAAATTAAATTTTATAGATGTATAACATTAAAAATTTTCAGATAGGAAATTTTCCCTGAATTGTCCAGGCGGGCCCAAGATAAATGTCAATTTCTTTATAAAAGGAAGGCAGGAGAGTCAGAGGTATAAAATAGATGATGACAAAAATGGAAGTCAGAGTAATACAGGGCCAAGAGGCAAGGAATGCAGACAGCCTGTAAAAACTGGAACAGGCAAAGGAACAGAGTTTTCCCAAGAGCCCCAGAAAGGACATAGCAAATCCTCTGACACCTTGATTTTAGCCTGTGCTGTGCTTAGTTGCTCAATTGTATCTGACTCTTTGCAACCCCATGGACTATAGCCTGCCAGGCTCCTCTGTCCATGGGAATTCTCCAGGCAAGAGTACTGGAGGGGGTTGCCATGACCACCCCCCTCAGGGGATCTTCCCAACCCAAGGATCAAACCCAGGTCTCCCACATTGTGGGTGGATTCTTTGATGTCGAGCCACCAGGGAAGCCTACTGAAGCTAATTTTGGACTTTTGACCACCAGAACTATAAGAAAATTAATTTGTGTTGCTTTTAAACCACTAAGATTTTGGTAAAACAAATCACATTCTTCTCCCTTATTACAACAGAAATAGTAAACTAATATACTAGCTTAAGAAAAGTGTTTATATCTGTAAAATAAAATAATTGTTTTAGATGTCCTCAAAGGTCCCTTTCAGCTCTGACATCTTATAGATAGACACTTTTTCTTATAGCAGTGTAAATAGCAGTTACATAGATAATTAGTGCTATACTCCTTCTCGGAGAAGGCAATGGCAACCCACTCCAGTACTCTTGCCTGGCAAATCCCATGGATGGAGGAGCCTGGTAGGATGCAGTCCATGGGGTCGCCAGGAGTCAGACACAACAGAGCAACTTTAGTTTCACTTTTCACTTCCATGCATTGGAGAAGGAAATGGCAACCCACTCCAGTGTTCTTGCCTGGAGAATCCCAGGGACGGGGGAGCCTGGTGGACTGCCATCTGTGGGGTCGCACAGAGTTGGACATGACTGAAGCGACTTAGCAGCAGCATACTCCTTCTAGAAATGAGTTTGTTTAGTTTTTTATATTGTCTGTATTTTTCCTTTAGTTTTTGGAAAACTAAGCAGTGGAAAATTCAGCAGTGGCCACAGGACTGGAAAAGGTAACTTTTCATTTCATTCCCAAGGATGGGCAATGACAAAGAATGTTCAAACTACTGCGCAATTGCACTCATTTCACATGCTGGCAAAATAATGCTCAAAATTCTTCATGCCAGGCTTCAACAACTACATAAACCAAAAACTTTCAGATGTAAAAGTTGCACTTAGAAAAGGCAGAGGAACTAGAGATCAAATTGCCAACATTCATTGGATCACAGAAAAGCAAGAGAATTCTAGAAAAACGTCTACTTCTGGTTCATTAAATACGCTAAAGCCTTTCAAGGTGTATATCACAGCAAACTGTGGAAATACTTCAAGAGATGGGAATACCAGACCACCTTACCTGACTCCTGAGAAACCTGTATTCAGGTCAAGAAGCAACAGTTAGAACCAGACATGGTTCCAAATTGGGAAAGGAGTACTTCAAGGCTGCATATTGTCACCCTGTTTATTTAACCTATATGCAGAGTACATTATGTGGAATGCTGGACTGGTTGAAGCACAAGCTGGAATCAAGATTGCAGGGAGAAATATCAATAACCTTAGATATGCAGATAACACCACCCTCATGGCAGAAAGTGAAGAGGAACTAAAGAGCCTCTTGATGAAAGTGAAAGAAGAGAGTGAAAAAACTGGCTCAAAACTCAACATTCAAAAAACTAAGATCATGGCATCCAGTCCCGTCACTATTCATGGCAAATAGATGGGGAAACAATGGAAACAATGACAGGCTTTATTTTCTTTGGGCTTCCCTGGTGACTCAGGGGTTAAAGCGTCCACCTCCAATGCGGGAGACCCGGGTTCGATCTCTGGGTCGGGAAGATCCCCTGGAGAAGGAAATGACAATCCACTCCGATATTCTTGCCTGGAGAATCCCATGGACGGAGAAGCCTAGTAGGTTACAGTCCACGGGGTCGCAAAGTCGGACACGACTAAGCGACTTCACCTTACCTAATCTTAAAATTACTGTAGATTGTGACTGCGGCCATGAAATTACAAGATGCTTCCTCCTTGGAATAAAAGCTCTGACCAACCTAGACAGCATATTAAAAAGCAGAGGGAGGGGGGTTCAGGATGGGGAACACATGTATACCTGTGGTGGATTCATGTCGATGTATGGTAAAACCAATACAATATTGTAAAGTAATTAACCTCCAATTAAAATAAATAAATTTAATTTAAAAAATAAATAAATTTATGTTTAAGAAAAAAAAGCATAGACATTACTTAGCTGATAGAATTTAATCTAGTCAAAGCTATGGTTTTTCCAGCAGTCATGTATGGATGTGAGAGTTGGACTATAAAGAAAGCTGAGCACCAAAGAACTGATGCTTTTGAACTGCAGTGTTGGAGAAGACTCTTGAGAGTCCCTTGGACTGCAAGGAGATCAAACCAGTCAGTCCTAAAGGAAATCAATCCTGAATATTGAACCTCCATCCATAGTTCTTCAGGGACTTTGTCTATCAGATCTAATTTCTTGAATCTATTTGTCGCTTCCACTATATAATCAAAAGGGATTTGACTTACATCAATGCTGAATAGCCTAGTGGTTTCCCTATGTTTTTCAATATAAGTCTGTATTTTGCAATAAGTAGTTCATGATCTGAGCCACAGTCAGCTCCCGGTCTTGTTCTTGCTGACTGTCTAGAGCTTCTTCATCTTCAGCTGCAAAGAATATAATCAATCTGATTTTGGTATTGGCCATTTGGTGATGTCTATGTGTAGAATCATCTATTGTATTGTCAGAAGAGAGTGTTTGCTATGAGTGCATTCTGTTGACAAAACTGTTAGATTTTGCCCTGTTTCATTTTGTACACCAAGACCAAACATGCCTGTTACTCCAGGTATCTCTTGACTTCCAACTTTTGCATTCCAGTCCTTTATGATGAGTAGGACATCTTTTTTTGGTGTCAGTTCTAGGAGGTATTGTAGGTCTTCATAGAATCATTCAACTTCATCTCCTTCAGCATTGTAGTTGGGGTGTAGACTACTGTGATGTTGAGTGGTTTGCCTTGGAAATGAACAGAGATCATTCTGTCATTTTGAGATGGCATCCAAATACTTAATTTTGGACTCTTTTGTTGACTATGAGGGCTACTGCATTCCTTCTAAGGAATTCTTGTTCACAGTAGTAGATATAATGGTCATCTGAATAAAAATCACCCATTCCAGTCCATTTTAGTTCGCTGATTCCTAAAATGTCAATATTTACACTCACCATCTCCTGTTTGATGACATCCACTTTACCTTGATCCGTGAACCTAGCATTCCAGGTTTCTATGCAATATTTTTCTTTCTAGTATTGGACTTTACTTTTAGCACAAAATACAACCACTGCTGAGCGTCCTTTCTGCTTTGGTTCAGCCTCTTTATTCTTTCTGTAGCTATTTCTCCACTCTTCCCCAGTAGTGTATTGGACACCTACCAACCTGTGGGGCCATCTTGCAGTATCATATCTGTTTGCCTTTTCTTACTGTTCATGGGGTTCTCATGACAAGAATACTGAAGTGGCTTGCCATTCCCTAATCCAGTGGACCACATTTTGTCAGGCCCTTACTAGCAGGGACAGGCCCTTCAGCTGCTCAACATTGCCGAATGATATCCCTGGTGCCCTGGCTGTCCCACCGTTTGTCCTTGTTGAGCATGTAAACCTTCACTGGTGATCTGGTGTCAGTCAACGTGTAGCCAGTGGTCAAGGCAAAGGCCCTGCTGGAGTGGCTGGGAAGGGGGTCCAGGGAAGCTGGAGCTGATGTTTGAGAATGCCCAGGAGCAGAGGGCCTTCCAGCTTCACCACTGACACTAGCCACCCTGGACCCGATAGGCTGTCCAGAAGCAAAAGTTGTGGTACATATATATAATGGAATATTCAGTTCAGTTCAGTTGCTCAGTCGTGTCCGACTCTTTGCGACCCCATGAATCACAGCACACCAGGCCTCCCTGTCCATCACCAACTCCTGGAGTTCACTCAGACTCACGTCCATCAAGTCAGTGATGCCATCCAGCCATCTCATCCTCTGTCGTCCCCTTCTCCTCCTGCCCCCAATCGCTCCCAGCATCAGAGTCTTTTCCAATGAGTCAACTCTTCACATGAGGTGGCCAAAGTACTGGAGTTTCAGCATTAGCATCATTCCTTCCAAAGAACACCCAGGGCTGATCTTCTCTAGAATGGATTGGTTAACTCCTTGCAGTCCAAGGAACTCTCAAGAGTCTTCTCCAACACCACAGTTCAAAAGCATCAATTCTTCGGCGCTCAGCTTTCTTCACAGTCCAACTCTCACGTCCATACATGACTACTGGAAAAACCATAGCCTACTCAGCCATGAAAAGAAATGAAGTTGAGTCAATTCTAGTGAGGTGGCTGAACGTTGAACCTATTATACAAAATGAAGTAAGTCAGAAAAAGAAAAGCAAGTATCATATATTAATGCTTATATAAGGAATCTAAAAAAAGGGTACTGAAAAACCTATTTGTTGGGCAGCAATAGAGGCACAGATAGAGAATAGACTTGTGGAAACAGTCGGGGAAGAAGAGGGTGGAACAGATTGAGATAGTAGCATTGAAACATGTACATTACCCTATGTAAGTTAGATAGCCAGTGGGAATTTGCTATATGAGTCTGAGAGCTCACCCAGTGCTCTGTGACAACCTAAAGGGGTGGGATGGGGTGGGAGGTGGAAGGGAGTTTCCAGATGGAGGAGAAACATGTATACTTATGACTGATTCATGCTAATGTATGGCAGAAACCAATACAACGTTGTAAAGCAATTATCTTCCAATGACAAATTTAAAAAAAGAAAAATACACCCTTATAGAAACATGCAGACTGATGTTTGATCAAATATCTGGGCACTCCATGGCCCAGTCAATTAGACACCTGAAATCAACTATCACAATCTCATCTTAACCAATTACATCTGCAAAGACAGTATTTCCAAATAAGAACACATTCTGAGGTTTCAGGTAGACACGAGTTTTGGTAGGATGCTATTCTGCCCGTTATACCCTCTTCGTGTCCCATTCTGTGAAATGAGGGCCTGGATGCTGAGGAATGCTTCTCATGCTACAGTTCTGTTGGAGAATTTTTCTGGAGGTTGGAGGCAGGTCGTCTAAGACTGCTGGTGCTGATAAGATTGGGAAATGCTGCTTTGAATACAATTGGACAGGTTTCTTTACCACTAATTCTTGCTGAGTCTTTATGTCATAAAACAGCACTGTGAGTCTTCAGGAGATGAGACAGCAACTATGATTTTCCAGGGCTTATTGATCACAGAAACTTCCATCTTCTATTTTTCTTGGCTTCCCTATGGTGACTTCCCAACCCAGAGTTCCCTGGAACTCAGTCTTAGAAACACTAGACAATGATCTCTAAGGAGTACTCAATTTCCAATAATCTATGGTTTTATCAATCATTAGCTTTCCAACCTCCTCTTAAAGAATAAACTCCTCATAGACTTCTAGTTTTATTTCAAATTAGATTTATCATATTGTTATTTAAATATGAAAAAAACATAAAACTACGTATAAATCCCTTATACTTCTCTTAGAAAACTATGAAATGCAAACAAATATGCAAGGTAATTTCAAAGAAAATCAATTAAATTTAAAATTAACACTAATTTAAATGTAATCATTTTGATGGAATTATATCACTGTTCCAATGCATATTTGGTATGTTCTGTCCTGGGGTAATTCAAAAATGTGGCAAAGTATGCCACAGTTGATTTGATTCTCCCACCAGTTTTTCTATTCAAATTTCAGGAATACTTTATTTGCACATCTCCTAGTGTTGCTTCCTCATGCTAGGAACTCATCATTTATGTATTTGTTGTATCACTGCTATTCTCCTATTACTGGTAAGCACTTGATAGTTCTCCTTTGTACCATGGAATAATAGACACAGACAAAGCTATAACAGTTGTGGGTAGATTATTAAATAGCCATCCAAAAGATTCAGAGAGTTTGTCTTTTCTTTAGATTATATTAGACTAAAATTGAATAATATACGTATACACATATGTGAAGTAAAAAAAAATATAATAAAGAACCCACAAACACCACAGGTTGTCTGCAGATTTCTTTAATTTCTTGTAGTCATTTAAAAAGTGCCAACTATCAGTGCTTCTGGTTCTCTCACAATTAGCTAAAATTTCTTCAGCAGAGACCTACCCTGCTCTTTCCTTTCATTCTCTTCCTAGGGATCAAGGAGTCAAAAATACATATGAAAGTGATTCTCATTTATAGATCTTAACTACTTGTCTCTATTCAGAAGATCATGACCATAAACTTTTCCTTTATGTAGCTATATAAAAATCTGTGTACAACTAGAAGTATTCTGTGACTGCTGCTGCTGCTGCTAACTCGCTTCAGTCGTGTCTGACTCTGTGCGACCCCAGAGAAGGCAGCCCACCAGGCTCCCCCGTGCCTGGGATTCTCCAGGCAAGAACACTGGAGTGGGTTGCCGTTTTCTTCTCCAACGCATGGAAGTGAAAAGTGAAACTAAAGTCGCTCTGTTGTGTCTGACTCCTACCGACCCCGTGGACTGCATCCTACCAGGCTCCTCCATCCATGAGATTTTCCAGGCAAGAATACTGGAGTGGGATGCCATTGCCTTCTCCATGTGACTGCTGCTGACTCACAATTCAGTCTTCAAAAGAAAGCAATGAATTCTAGTGACTCTAGTGATCTCCTTTAAATGACTTTCTAAGGTTGCCCTCACCATAAACAAATTTCATTAGTTCAGACTAACTAGCCTATGAAATGGCCAGTATGAATTAAAGAAGTCTTAATTAAATTTTCTGTTTACTACCTAGCAAAGCAAACTTTTAAGAGGCAGAGGTCTTTAATGAGCTGCTTTAATGAACAGGTAAACACAGTTTAAAATTAGCACAATAATTGTTTTCTGGCAAACTCAGTCTCTACTTTTCTATTAAACATTTTAATTCTCTGCAATCTTGTTTACTTGTTATTTGCATAGAAAACCCTTTCTTTCATAGCTAGAGTAGAAACAACACTAGAGTTCAGTTCAGTTCAGTTGCTCAGTCATGTCCAACTCTTTGCGACACCACGAATCGCAGCACGCCAGGCCTCCCTGTCCATCACCAACTTCTGGAGTATACCCAAACTCCTGTCCATCTAGTTGGTGATGCCATCCAACCATCTCATCCTCTACCGTCCCCTTCTCCTCCCACCTCCAATCCCTCCCAGCATCAGGGTCTTTTCCAATGGGTCAACTCTTCTCATGAGGTGGCCAAAGTATTGGAGTTTCAGCTTCAGCATCAGTCCTTCCAATGAACACCCAGGACTGGTCTCCTTTAGGATGGACAGGTTGGACCTACTTGCAGTCCAAGGGACTTTCAAGAGTCTTCTCCAACATCACAGTTCAAAAGCATCGTTCTTTGGTGCTCAGTTTTCTTCACAGTCCAACTCTCACATCCATACATGACCACAGGAAAAACCATAGCCTTGACTAGACAGACCTTTGTTGGCAAAGTAATGTCTCTGCTTTTCAATATGCTATCTAGGTTGGTCATAACTTTCCTTCCAAGGAGTAAATGTCTTTTAGTTTCAAGGCTGCAATCACCATCTGCAGTGATTTTGGAGCCCCCCCCAAAAAAGTCTGACACTGCTTCCCCATCTATTTCCCATGAAGGATGGGACCAGATGTCATGATCTTAGTTTTCTGAATGTTGAGTTTTAAGCCAACGTTTTCACTCTCCTCTTTCACTTTCATCAAGAGGGTTTTTAGTTTCTCTTCACTTTCTGCCAAAAGGGTGATGTCATCTGCATATCTGAGGTTATTGATATTTCTCCCGGCAATCTTGATTCCAGCTTGTGCTTCTTCCAGCCCAGCATTTCTCATGATGTACTCTGCATAGAAGTTAAATAAGCAGGGTGACAATATACAGCCTTGACATACCCCTTTTCCTATTTGGAACCAGTCTGGTGTTCCATGTCCAGTTCTAACTGTTGCTTCCTGAGCTGCATACAGGTTTCTCAAGAGGCAGGTCAGGTGGTCTGGTATTCCCATCTCTTTCTGATCCAAATAAGGCAAGAGTTTCAAATTAGTAGCATCTGATTAATTAGGTTTTAAGTCAAGAAAATGCATTAACTTTTTTTTCCCCACTAGGGGTTCCCTTTGTGTGTGGACATTAATTGCTGTCATTGACTTCATCGCCTGTTGCTTCACTTCTGCCTTATTACTGACAATACTGTGGATGGAGAGCTTTTTGGCAAACATCATTTAAACATCTCCAGTATTCTCAGCTCAGCAGATTTTGTATGATTGGTGATTTAGCTATCAGTCTGTTTGATGAGATTAGAGGGTATATTGTCACCCTGCTTGTTTAACTTCTATGCAGAGTACATCATGAGAAATGCTGGGCTGGAAGAAGCACAAGCTGGAATCAAGATTTGCTGGGAGAAATATCAATAACCTCAGATATGCAGATGACACCACCCTTTTGGCAGAAAGTGAAGAGAAACTAAAAACCCTCTTGATGAAAGTGAAAGAGGAGAGTGAAAACGTTGGCTTAAAACTCAACATTCAGAAAACTAAGATCATGACGTCTGGTCCCATCCTTCATGGGAAATAGATGGGGAAACAGTGGAAACAGTGTCAGACCTTATTTTGGGAGGCTCTGAAATCACTGCAGATGGTGACTGCAGCCATGAAATTAAAAGACATTTACTCCTTGGAAGGAAAGTTATGACCAACCTAGAGAGCATATTCAAAAGCATAGACATTACTTTGCCAACAAAGGTCCGCCTAGTTAAGGCTATGGTTTTTCCAGTAGTTATGTATGGATGTGAGAGTTGGACTGTGAAGAAAGCTGAGTGCTGAAGAATTGATGCTTTTGAACTGTGGTGTTGGAGAAGACTCTTGAGAATCCCTTAGACTGCATGAAGATCCAACCAGTCCATCTAAAGGAGATCAGTCCTGAGTGTTCATTGGAAGGACTGATGCTAAAGCTGAAACTCCAGTACTTTGGCCACCTGATGTGAAGAGCTGACTCTTGGAAAAGATCCTGATGCTGGGAGGGATTGGAGGTGGGAGGAGAAGGGGACGACAGAGAATGAGATGGCTGGATGGTATCACCGACTGGATGGACATAAGTTTGGGTGAACTCCGGGAGTTGGTGATGGACAGGGAGGCCTGGCGTGCTGCAATTCATGGGGTCACAAAGAGTTGCACACGACTGAGCGACTGAACTGAACTGAACTGAAAAGTCACTCTGACCAAAATCATTATGACCTTTTTGTACATACCTGCAGGAAATTCTGAAGGAACCATCAAATATACATATCCAACATTAAAATTACTTCTTGAGAATTTTTAGAGATTTGCACACTTTTGATAAAATCAGTGTATTACTTTTTCTCTCATCTGGCTATTAATCATGAATTGATTATTAATTGATTTACATTACACCATGGGATTTCTTTGGAGGGAATGATGCTGAAGCTGAAACTCCAGTACTTTGGCCACCTCATGGGAAGAGTTGACTCTTTGGAAAAGACTCTGATGCTGGGAGGGATTGGGGGCAGGAGGAGAAGGGGACGACCGAGGATGAGATGGCTGGATGGCATCACTGACTCGATGGACGTGAGTCTGAGTGAACTCCGGGTGTTGGTGATGGACAGGGAAGCCTGGCGTGCTGCGATTCATGGGGTCACAAAGAGTCAGACACGACTGAGCAACTGGACTGAACTGAACTGAACTGATAGCATGACATCTAATATAATTCTATTAACTTAAAAATCATAAAGGTATACTCTTTCTTTGCAACTAGAGAAAGTTTGAAGACAAAGATTACTTTTCTCATATTTTTGTTCAAACTCGCCCCCCCCCCCATTTTCACCTTCATCCCAAGCCCCAGCATAGTGGTATGCAAATAATGATAAATACTAAAACTCCATTGAGGAAAAGACAAGAACACTTTTAACAATTAAAATTCAAGTAAGTAAAACTGAATTGTTCATTCTCAGTTTTTGTCACCTAAAAGACACCGAGATTCTAAGGCAATTGAACATAGAACAGGGAAGCTTTTTTTTTTTTTTTAGTATCATAGATATTTTAATGGGGATTGTATTAGATGCCTGATCACTGCAACTAGAGAGTAACCCTTGCTCAGTGCAGCTATAGAAAGCTCACATGCAGCAATGAAGAGCCAGTGCAGTCAAAAATAATTTAGCTAAGTAATTAATTTTGAAAAAGGAAAGCAACTTATTTCTGTACATTAATCTTGTATCCTGCAACTTTACTGAATTCTTTTACTACTTTAAATGTTTTTTTTTTTTGGTGGAGACCTTAGGGTTTTCTATATGTAGTATCATTTCATCTACAAGTAGTGACACTTATACTTCTTCCCTTCCTATTTAGAGGCACTTTATATTTCTTTTTTTAAATTTAAATTTATTTATTTTAATTGGAGGCTAATTACTTTACAATATTGTATTGGTTTTGCCATACATCTACATGAATCTGCCACTTTATATTTCTTATCTGATTGCTCTGTCTAGGACTTCCAATATTATGTTAAATTGAAGTGGCAAGAGTGGGCATTCTTGTCTTGTTCCTGAATTTAGAGGAAAGGCTTTTGTCTTTCCACCATTGAGTATGATGGTAGCTGTGGGTTTGCCGTAAATGTACTTATGTTGTAAACATCCATATGATAAAAGCTCTCTTCAAAGTTGGCATATGAGTGGTGAAATTTTTTGTTTTAGTTCTGTGAAAAATGCCATTGGTAATTTAGTAGGGATCTCAATGAATCTGTAGATTGCATTTGGTAGTATAGTCATTTTCACAATATTGATTCTTCCACCCAGGAACGTGGATTATCTCTCCATCTGTTTATGTCATCTTTGATTTCTTTCATTAGTGTCTTATAATTTTCTGTGTACAGTTCTTTTGTCTCCTTAGGTAAGTTTATTCCTAGATAGCTAGTTCCTTTTGTTGCAATGGTGAATGGGATTGATTCCTTAAGTTCTCTTTCTGATTTTTTATTGTTAGCATATAAAACTGCAAGTGATTTCTGCTTATA
The DNA here is from genome assembly GCF_032405125.1 of Capricornis sumatraensis. NCBI lineage: Eukaryota > Metazoa > Chordata > Mammalia > Artiodactyla > Bovidae > Capricornis > Capricornis sumatraensis. Next base: position 46,835,188 of record NC_091089.1, read on the forward strand.
GATTTTGTATCTGCAACTTTGCTAAATTCACTGATTAGTTCAGTTCAGTCACTCAGTCGTGTCTGACTCCTTCCGACCTCATGAATCGCAGCATCCCAGGCCTCCCTGTCCATCACCAACTCCCGGAGTTCACTCAGACTCATGTCCATCAAGTCAGTGATGCCATCCAGCCATCTCATCCTCGGTCATCCCCTTCTCCTCCTGCTCCCAATCCCTCCCAGCATCAGAGTCTTTTCCAGTGAGTCAACTCTTCCCATGAGGTGGCCAAAGTACTGGAGTTTCAGCTTTAGCATCAGTCCTTCCAAAGAAATCCCAGGGTTGATCTCCTTCAGGATGGACTGGTTGGATCTCCTTGCAGTCCAAGGAACTCTCAAGAATCTTCTCCAACACCACAGTTCAAAAGCACCAATTCTTCAGCGCTCAGCTTTCTTCACAGTCCAACTCTCACATCCATACATGACTACTGGAAAAGCCATAGCCTTGACTAGATGGACCTTTTTTGGCAAAGTAATGTCTCTGCTTTTCAATATGCTATCTAGGTTGGTCATAACTTTTCTTCCAAGGAGTAAGCATCTTTTAATTTCATGGCTGCAATTCACTGATTAGCTCTAGTAAGTAATTTCCTGATACTATCTTTAGGGTGTTCTATGTACAGTATCATGTCATATGCAGACAGTGAGAGCTTTTCTTCTTCCTTTATGATCTGGATTCCTTTTATTTCTTTCTCTTCTCTGATGGCTGTAGCTAGGACTTCCAGAACTATGTTGAATAATAGTGGTAAAAGTGGACACCCTTGTCTTGTTCCTGATCTTAGGAGGAATGCTTTCAGATATTCACCATTGAGAATAATGTTTGCTTCAGGCTTATCATATATGGCCTTTACTATGTTCAAGTAGATTCCTTCTATGACCATTTTTTGAATAGTTTTATTGATAAATGAATGCTGAATTTTGTCAGAGGCATTTTCTGCATCTATTGAGATGATCATATGGTTTTTAGGACTTCCCTGGTGGCTCAAATGGTAAAGTGTCTGTTTACAATGAGGGAGACCAGGGTTTGAGCCCTGGTTTGGGAAGATCCCCTGGAGGAGGAAATGGCAATCCACTCCAGTACTATTGCCTGGAAAATCCCATGGACAGAGGAGCCTGGTAGGCTACAGTCTATGGGGTTGCAAAGAGTCAGAAATGACTGAGCTACTTCACTTTATGGTTTTTATCTTTCAATTTGTTAATATGGCATATCACATTGACTGATTTGCATGTACTGAAGAATCCTTGCATCCCTGGATTAAACCCAATTGATTGTGGTGTATGAGCTTTTTGATCTGTTGCTGAATTCTGTTTGCTAAAATTTTTTTGAGGATTTTTGCATCTATGTTCATCAGTGATATTGGCCTGTAGTTTTTTTTTTTTTTGTGTTGTCTTTGTGTGGTTTTGGTATGAGGGTGATGGTGGCCTTGAAAAATAAGCTTGAAAGTGTCCCTTCCTCAATTTTTTGAAAGGGTTTTAGAAGGATAGGCTGAAACTCCAGTACTTTGGCCACCTCATGAGAAGAGTTGACTCATTGGAAAAGACTCTGATGCTGGGAGGGATTGGGGGCAGGAGGAGAAGGGGACGACCGAGGATGAGATGGCTGGATGGCATCACTGACTCGATGCATGTGAGTCTGAGTGAACTCCTGGAGGATAGGCATTAGCTTTTTCCTAAATGTTGATAGAATTCTCCTGTGAAGCCATCTGGTCCTGAGCTTTTGTTTTTGGGGAGATTTTTGATCACATCTTCGATTTCAGTGCTTGTAACTGAGTTCTTCATAATTTCTATTTTTTCCTGGTTCAGTCTTGGTAGATTGAACTTTTCTAAAAATCTGTCCATTTCTTCCAGGTTATCCATTTTATTGTCATATAATTGTTCATAATAGTCACTTATAATCCTTAGTACTTCTGCATTATCTGTTGTAACCTCTCTTTTTTTCATTTCAAATTTTGTTGATTTGATTCTCATCTCTTTTTTTCTTGATGAGTCTGGCCAAAGGTTGGTTAATTTTGTTTATCTTTTCAAACAACCAGCTTTTAGTTTTATTAATCTTTACTATTGATTGTTTCATTTCCTTTTCATTTATTTCTGCTCTGATCTGTATAATTTATTTCCTTCTACTAATTTTGGGGTTTTTTTGTACTTCTTTTCCCAGTTGTTTTAGGTGTGAATTTAGGTTGTCTATTTGATGATTTTCTTGTTTCTTGAGGTAGGATTGTATTGCTATAAACTTCCCTCTTAGAAATGCTTTTGCTGCCTCCTATAGGTTTTGAGTTGTGTTTTCATTGTTACTTCTTTCCAGAAATTTTTTTATTTCCCTTTTGATTTCTTTAGTAACCTGTTGGTTATTTTAAAATGTATTGTTTAATCACCATGTGTTTGTGTTTCTTACAGTATTTTTTTGTTGTAATTGATATCTAGTCTCATAGTGTTGTGGTTGGAGAAGATGCTTGATACTGTTTCAACTTTGTTAAATTTGCTGAGGTTTGATTTGTGACCCAAGATGTGGCCTATCCTGGAGAATGTTCCATGTGCACTTGAGAAGAAGATATATTCTTCTGCAGTTGGATGGAATGTCTTGAAGATATCAGTGAGATCCATCTCATCTAATGTATCATTTAAGACTTGTGTTTCCTTATTAATTTTTGTTTTGATGATCTGTCCATTGGTGTGAGTGGGGTGTTAAAAAGTCTTCTACTATTATGGTGTTACTGTCAATTTCTCCTTTTCTGTCTGTTAGTGTTTGTCTTATGTATTGAGGTGCTCCTATGTTGAAGTGAAGTGAAGTGAAGTGAAGTGAAGTGAAGTGAAGTCCCTCAGTCGTGTCCGACTCTTTGCGACCCCATGGACTGTAGCCCACCAGGCTCCTCCGTCCATGAGATTCTTCAGGCAAGAATACTGGAGTGGGTTGCCATTTCCTTCTCCAGGGGATCTTCCCTACCCAGGGATCGAACCCAGGTCTCCCGCATTGTAGACAGATGCTTTAACCTCTGAGCCACCAGGGAAGCCCTATATTGGGTGCATAGATATTTACAATTGCTATGTCTTCCTCTTGGATTGATCCCTTGATCATTATGTAGTGTCCTTCCTTATCTCTTATAATCGTCTTTATTTTAAGGTCTATTTTGTCTGATATGAGGATTGCTATTCCAGTTTTCTTTTGCTTCCCATTTGCATGGAATATATTTTTCCATCTTCTCACTTTCAGTTTATATGTGTCTTTAGGTCTGAAATGGGTTTCCTGTAGACAGAATATATATGGGTCTTATTTTTGCAGCCATTCAGCCAGTTTGTGTCTTTTGATTGGAGGATTTAAACCATTTACATTTAAAGTAATTATTGATATATATGTCCCTATTGCCATTTTCTTTTTTTAAATTTTTATTTATTTATTTTTTATATTTAAATTTATTTATTTTAATTGGAGCAATTGTTTGGAATTGATCCTGTAGATCTTTTTCCTTTTCTTATATTTCATGGCTATACAAGTCCCTTTATTTTTTTATTTTATTTTATTTTTTTTAATTTTTTATTTTTTTAATTTTAAAATCTTTAATTCTTACATGTGTTCCCAAACATGAAACCCCCTCCCACCTCCCTCCCCATAACATCTCTGTGGGTCATCCCCATGCACCAGCCCCAAGCATGCTGTATCCTGCGTCAGACATAGACTGGCGATTCAATTCTTACATGATAGTATACATGATAGAATGCCATTCTCCCAAATCATCCCGCCCTCTCCCTCTCTCTCTGAGTCCAAAAGTCCGTTATACACAGCTGTGTCTTTTTTCCTGTCTTGCATACAGGGTCGTCATTGCCATCTTTCTAAATTCCATATATATGTGTTAGTATACTGTATTGGTGTTTTTCTTTCTGGCTTACTTCACTCTGTATAATCGGCTCCAGTTTCATCCATCTCATCAGAACTGATTCAATGTACCACAGCTTTCTTATCCATTCATCTGTTGATGGACATCTAGGTTGTTTCCATGTCCTGGCTATTATAAACAGTGCTGCGATGAACATTGGGGTACATGTGTCTCTTTCAATTCTGGTTTCCTCGGTGTGTATACCCAGCAGTGGGATTGCTGGGTCATAAGGTAGTTCTATTTGCAATTTTTTAAGGAATCTCCACACTGTTCTCCATAGTGGCTGTACTAGTTTGCATTCCCACCAACAGTGTAGGAGGGTTCCCTTTTCTCCACACCCTCTCCAGCATTTATTGCTTGCAGATTTTTGGATCGCAGCCATTCTGACTGGTGTGAAGTGGTACCTCATTGTGGTTTTGATTTGCATTTCTCTGATAATGAGTGATGTTGAGCATCTTTTCATGTGTTTGTTAGCCATCTGTATGTCTTCTTTGGAGAAATGTCTATTTAGTTCTTTGGCCCATTTTTTGATTGGGTCGTTTATTTTTCTGGAATTGAGCTGCATAAGTTGCTTGTATATTTTTGAGATTAGTTGTTTGTCAGTTGCTTCATTTGCTATTATTTTCTGCCATTCAGAAGGCTGTCTTTTCACCTTGTGTATATTTTCCTTTGTTGTGCAGAAGCTTTTAATTTTAATTAGATCCCATTTGTTTATTTTTGCTTTTATTTCCAGAATTCTGGGAGGTGGATCATAGAGGATCCTGCTGTGATTTATGTCTGAGAGTGTTTTGCCTATATTCTCCTCTAGGAGTTTTATAGTTTCTGGTCTTACATTTAGATCTTTAATCCATTTTGAGTTTATTTTTGTGTGCGGTGTTAGAAAGTGATCTAGTTTCATTCTTTTACAAGTGGCTGACCAGTTTTCCCAGCACCACTTGTTAAAGAGATTGTCTTTACTCCATTGTATATTCTTGCCTCCTTTATCAAAGATAAGGTGTCCATATGTGTGTGGATTTATCTCTGGGCTTTCTATTTTGTTCCATTGATCTATATGTCTGTCTTTGTGCCAGTACCATACTGTTTTGATGACTGTGGCTTTGTAGTAGAGCCTGAAGTCAGGCAAGTTGATTCCTCCAGTTCCATTCTTCTTTCTCAAGATTGCTTTGGCTATTCGAGGTTTTTTGTATTTCCATACAAATGTTGAAATTATTTGTTCTAGTTCTGTGAAAAATATGGTTGGTAGCTTGATAGGGATTGCATTGAATTTGTAAATTGCTTTGGGTAGTATACTCATTTTCACTATATTGATTCTTCCGACCCAATGGAGTATTACTTCCTTTAACATTTGTCGTAAATCTGGTTTGGTGATACTGAATTCTCTTAACTTTTGCCTGTCTGAACAGCCTTTTATTTCACCATTGATTTTGTGTGAGATCTTTGCCAGGTACAGTAATCTTGGTTATAGATTTTTCCCTTTCAGTACTTAAATATATCCTGCCATTGTCTTCTGGCCTGAAGAGTTTCTGCTGAAAGATCAGCTGTTAAGTGTATGGGGTTTCCCTTGTATGTTACTTGTTTCTTCTCCCTTGCTGCTTTTAATATTCTTTGTATTTAGTCTTTGTTACTTTGGTTATTATGTGTCTTGACATGTTTCTCCTTGGGTTTATCCTTTATGAACTCTTTACTCCTCTTGGACTTGATTGACTATTTCCTGTTTTATGTTGGGGAAATTTTCAACTATGAAAATCTCTTCAAAAATTTTCTCATACCCTTTCTTTTTCTCTTATTCTTCTGGGACCCCTATAATTTGAAAGTTTGTGTGTTTGATATTGTCCCAGAGGTCTCTAAGAATATCCTCAGTTCTCATTCTTTTTACTTTATTCTGCTCTTCAGAAGTTATTTCCACCATTTTATTTTCCTACTCACTGATTCATTCTTCTGCTTCAGATATTCTGCTATTGAGTCCTTCCAGGGTATTTTTAATTTCAGTAATTGTGTTGTTTGTCTCTATATGTTTATTCTTTAATTCTTCTAGGTCTTTATTAATTGATTCCTGAATTTTCTCCATTTTGTTTTCAAGGTTTTTGATCATATTTACTGTCATTATTATGAATTTTTTTCAGGTAGTTTGCTTATTTCCTCTTCACTTATTTGGACTTCTGTGTTTCCAATTTGTTCATTCATTTTTGTAGTATTTCTCTACCTTTTTATATTTATTTAAATATATATATATATAATGTTGAGATCTCCTTTTCCCAGGTTTCAACGTTGAATTCTTTCTTCTTTTTTGTTTCTGCCCTCCTAAGCTTGGTCCAGTGATTCCTGTAAGCCTCCTATAGGGTGGAGGAGTTTGTTGTTTGTGCTGAGTTTTGTTTCTTTGTTTGTTTTTCTTCTCATGGGCAAAGCTGAGTGAGGTGGTAATCCTGTCTGTTGATGATTGGGTTTGCATTTTTGTTGTTGTTGTTGTTTAGATGAGGCATCCTGCACAGGATGCTACTGGTGTTTGGGTGGTGCTGGGTCTTGTATTCTAGTGGTTTCCTTTAGGGTTACTTCTCTGGTAATCTAGGATCTTGGAGTCAGTGCTCCCACTCCAAAGGCTCAGGGATTGATCTCTGCTCAGGAGTGAAGAATTCACAAGTGGTGTGTTATGGCATTGAGTGAGATTAAAACAAATACCCCAAAATGAGAAACCAAAGATGAACCCTAGACAAGTGGCAGTTACAAAGTCAGGCAAATGATAATTAAAATTAAATAATTAAGTTTAGATAATTTAGATAATATTAGATAATTTAGATAATATTAGATAATTAAAATTAAATGATAATTAAAAATTAAAATGGAATATACAGATATACATATACACCCATAAGCAAAGTGAAAACAGTCCAACAAAAATACAGTAGATTGACCCAGCAAGTAAAGGAAATAATTATATTTACCAGTTTAGAGCAAAATTAACTAAAGCACAAGCTGGAAAACAAAACCAAAGCAAGGTGCCAATTGGGGGATAAAGCGATGAAAATAAAAATGACAAATATGTTGAGAGGAAAGGAAAGAAAGAAAGAATAGATAGCAAAGTTAAACAGAGGTAGATAAAGAAGATTTATATGCATTAAAGATTAACTGCAAGGGGAAAAGTAGGAAAAGCAAAGTAGGTTACAGTCCATGGGGTTGCCGAGTCGGACATGACTGAGTGACTTCCCTTTCACTTTTCACTTTCATGCATTGGAGAAGGAAATGGCAACCCAATCCAGTATTCTTGCCTGGAGAATCCCAGGGATGGGGGAGCCTGGTGGGCTGCTGTCTATGGGGTTGCACAGAGTCGGACACGACTGAAGCAACTTAGCAGCAGCAGCAGCAGCGTAAGTGTTCTTTTCTCCAATGTCCACAGCTATCAGAACTAGCTATCAGAGCACAGTATTTACTTTTGTGGGAGCTCTCAATGTCTTTTTATATATTCCATAGACACAGGTCTGCCTAGTTGATTGTGTGGATTCAATTTTCAGCTTGTACAGCTGGTGGGAAGGTTTTGGGTCTTCTTCCTTAGCCACACTGCCCCTGGGTTTCAATTGTGGTTTTATTTCCACCTCTGCATGTGGGTCGTCCACTGGGGTTTGCTCCTGTACCTGCCCTGGAGGACTTGGGTTTGCCTCTGTGAGGGCCAGGTATGGCGGTGGTGCAGCTGCTTGGGTCTTAGGGGTTCTGGCAGCACCAGGTACTCAGGGGAGTTTGAGGCTAGGGCAGCAGGAAATACAGTGCTCTATAAGGTTATGGCAACCAGTATTGGCCAATACGCTCCAGTATTCTTGCCTGGAGAACCCCCATGACAGAGAAGCCTAGCAGGCCACAGTCTACAGGGTTGCAAAGAGTCGGACAGAACCAAAGCAACTCTGCGTGCATAGATGCAAGACTTATTTTGCCTTTGGCAGCTCTGCCCCAGTGATGGTTGAGCATGAAGCTGGCACCACTTTTTGCCTTGTGAGGCCCCTGGCTGTGCAGTGTGCAGGGACACAGACTGCCTCTGCTGCAGGAGTTATGGCCTTAACAGAGTCTCTTTTTGAGCCTCTTGTAGCTGGCAATCAGATGGCCTCTTTGGCCAGTCTTTTTCCAGAGCTCCACCAGTTCAGGCACTTACAGGGTTCCCTTGCCTGGGGTCCTTCTCTGTTGTTTGGTGCATCAGGTACATAGAGGGGGCCCCCCTGTCTGGAGTCCTACTCTGTAGATAAACACATCAGGCACTTAAAGGGGCACCTTGTGAGGGGTCCTACTCTGTAGTTTGACACATCAGTCACTTAAATGACCACTCTGGTGGGGAGGGGCGGGTGGTCCTACCCTGTAGTCAGTGCGTCAGGCGTTTGATGAGCCAGCCTCTCTATTGTTCAGCTGTGGACGCTGGCGTATGGGGAGGGAGAGGCTATGGTGATGGGCCCACCACTACATGTGACTCAGCAGTACCGCCTTGCTTCCATAGCTGCCCAGCTTTCCTTCACAGGCATTTCCCACCACAGTCTCCTCCCTCACATCGCCTTGATCCGTCTCTCCATAGTCAATAGCAGCCCTTGCCCTGGGATTGCTCCACAATCCCAAAATTCCAGCTCCCAGGTGATACGCCTTCCAGGGCACCTGCATCCCTGTCTGGGGTATGTTTGGCTGTGGCAAGGACTGTCTGAGTCTCGTTTCAGTTAGGCTGCCACAGATCAGCTGTTTCAGTCTCAGCCATAAATGTTTCTCCTCTGACTCAGACAATTGCCCCGATGTGGGGATTAGACCCCTGCTTCAGGTCTCCCACTTGCCAAGGGCAGGTCCAGTCCTACTAACACTTCTGTTTTTTCCCCCTAGTCCCTTCATGCTACTGAGTTTCGTGTGGTTCTGTATATTCTTTTCCGCTGGTCAGGTAATCTTGTCTGCTCCCAGCTGGTGTTCTGCATGCACTTCTGTGTCTGAAGGTGTATTCCTGATGTATCCATGGAGAGGGATGAACTCCACATCCACCTACTCCTCTGCCATCTTGTCCTCCCTCATTTTGCTTTTGACTAGGACTACTCCAGCATTCTTGCCTGGAGAATCCCAGAGATGGCGGAGCCTGGTGGGCTGCCGTCTATGGGATCGCAGAGTCGAACACGACTGACGCAACTTAGCAGCAGCAGCAGCAGCAGGACTACTTAGATACCAAGCCTTATCAGAGCAAGGTTAAAAAAAAAATCAACTCTTGCTATGATTTTTCACCACAATTAGTCTCAAGATTTTTATTTATTTTTTGAAGGCTAATTACTTTACAATGTTGTGGTGGTTTTTCCATACATTCACATAAATCAGCCATACCTGTGTCCCCTCATCCCAAAATGCCCTCCCACCTCCCTCCCCATCCCATCCCTCTGGGTCATCCCAGTGCACCAGCTTTGAGTGCCCTGTTTTGTTTTGTTTTGTTTTTGAGTGCCCTGTTTAATGCATTGAACTTGGACTGGTCATCTATTTCACATATGGTAGTGTACATGTTTTAATGCTATTCTCTAAAATCATCCCACCCTCACCTTCTCCCACAGAGTCCAAAAGTCTGTTCTTTATATCTGTGTCTCTTTTGATGTCCCTCACATAGGATCATTGTTGCTATCTTTCTAAATCCCATATATATAATATGCATTAATATACTGTTTTGGTGTTTTTCTTTCTGACTTACTTCACTCTGTATAATAGGCTCCAGTTTCATCCACCTCATTAGAACTGATTCAAATGCATTCATTTTAATAGCTGAGTAATATTCCATTGTGTATATGTACCACAGCTTTCTTATTTATTTGTCTGCCGATGGACATCTAGGTGGCCTCCATGTCCTAGCTATGTGTCTGTTTCAATTCTGGTTTCCTTCATGTGTATGCCCAGCACTGGGATTTCTGGATTGTATGGCAGTTCTGTTTCCAGTTGTTTTTTTTTTTTTTAATCAACAGGATAACTTTATTAACAGAGTTTCTAAATTATGTTTTCAAAGTAAATGTCCCTTCAGCAAAGGAAGATTTTCGATTTTGCCACTATTCCTTTTTTTTTTAATTTTAAAATCTTTAATTCTTACATGTGTTCCCAAACATGAACCCCCCTCCCACCTCCCTCCCCATAACATCTCTGTGGGTCATCCCCATGCACCAGCCCCAAGCATGCTGTATCCTGCGTCAGACATAGACTGGCGATTCAATTCTTACATGACTGCTCTCCATAGTGGCTGTACTAGTTTGCATTCCCACCAACAGTGTAAGAGGGTTCCCTTTCCTCCACACCCTCTCCAGCATTTATTGTTTGTAGACTTTTTGATGGCAGCCAATCTAACTGGCATGAGATGGTACCTCATTGTGGTTTTGATTTGGATTTCTCTGATAATGAGTGATGTTGAGTATCTTTTCATGTGTTTGTTAGCCATTTGTATGTCTTCTTAGGAGAAATGTCTGTTTAGTTTTTTGGCCCATTTTTTTATTGGGTCGTTTATTTTTCTGTTATTGAGCTGCATGAGCTGCTTGTATATTTGGGAGATTAACTCTTTGTCAGTTGTTTAATTTGCTATTATTTTCTCCCATTTTGAAGGCTGTCTTTTTGCCTTGCTTATAGTTTCCTTCATTGTGCAAAAGCTTTTAAGTTTAGTTAGGTCCCATTTGTTTATTTATTTTTAAAATTTTAAATTATTTATTTTTAATGTAAATTTATTTATTTTAATTAGAGGTTATTTTTGCTTTTATTTCCATTACTCTGGGAGGTGGGTCATAGCGGATCTTGCTGTGATTTATGTCAGAGAGTGTTATGCCTAAGTTTTTCTCTAGGAATTTTATACTTTCTGGTCTTACATTTAGGTCTTTAATCCATTTTGAGTTTATTTTTGTGTATGGTGTTAGAAAGTGTTCTAGTTTCTTTCTTTTACAGGTGGTTGACCAATTTTCCCAGCACCACTTTTTAAAGAGATTTTCTTTTCTCCATTGCATATTTTTGCCTCCTTTGTCAAAGATAAGGTACATGGATTCATACTTTCTATTTTGTTCCATTGATTATATTTCTGTCTTTGTGCCAGTACCATACTATCTTAATAACTGTAGTTTTGCAGTATAGTCTGAAGTCAAGCAGGTCGATTCCTCCTGTTCCATTCTTCTTTCTCAAGATTTCTTTGACTATTCAAGTTTTTTTGTGTTTCTATACAAATTGTGAATGCACTTCTTCTAGTTCTGTGAAAAATACCATTGGTAGTTTGATAGGAATTGCATTGAATCTATAGATTGCTTTTGGTAGTATACTCAGTTTCACTATATTGATTCTTCTGATCCATGAAAGTGGTATATTTCTCCATCTATTTGCATCATCTTTGATTTCTTTCATATTTCCTGGAAACAAAAGCTTAAGGATTTAGGCATCACCTTAAGTTATTGTTTGTTTGTTTTGGTAACCAATAACCCAAAGCATACAGAAATAACTGAAAACATGGGAAGAGGGGGATGAAGTAGGAGAGTCTCTAGAAACATGGAACAGGCTTCCCCAAGCTGTTCCCTTTAATTATATGTTCAATAGCCAGAGAAGAAGGTATCACAGGGGAACACCCCTTCCCTTCAGGAGGTTTTGATTTGTGTTGTTCGGAACCTGGGTGTGGGGAGTTGAAGCCCTGAATCCTCAGCCTTTACTTGTCTAAATACTACAGGAGTGATTTGGGCAAAGCTATTTAACCTGTTATGTGATGAACGTTTATATCACCCATAATACATATGTTGAGGCTCTGACCACCAACATAATAGTATTTGGAAGTAATACCTTTGGTAGATATTTAGGTTTGTGAAGCATGAGGATGGAGTATTCACGATAGAATTAGTGCCCTTAAAAGAAGACAAAAGTACTGAGGAAAGAAATAAAAGAAGACACAAACACATGGAGAGATATACCATATTATTGGATTGGAAGAAATATTATTATGAAAATGGCCATACTACCCAAAGCAGCATACAGATTTAATGCAATCCCTATTAAATTACCAATGGTGTCTTTTACAGAACTTGAACAAAATGTTTTATAACTTGTTTGGAAACACAAAAGACTCCAAATAGCCAAAGCAACCTTGAGAAACAAAAAAGGAGCTGGAAGAATCAACCTTTCCAGCTTCAGACTGTACTACAAACCTACAGTCATAAAGACAGCATGGTAAAGGCACAAAAACAGAAATAAAGATCAATGGAACAAGATAGAAAGCTAAGATAACCCCACACACCTTATCTTTGACAAAGGAGGCAAGAATATATAATGGAGTAAATATAGTCTCTTCAATAAATAGTGCTGGGGAAACTGCTCAGCTATGTGTAAAAGAATGAAATTAAAACACTTTTTAACATAAAAACAAACTCAAAGTGGATTAAAGACCAGATATGAAGTAGACCAAAATGAAGTAAGACCAGATACTATAAAACTCCTAGAGGAAAACATAGGCAGAACACTCTTTACCATAAAACACAGCAAGATTTTTTTTTTGACCCACCTTCTAGAGTAATGAACATAAAAACAAAACTAAACAAATGGTACCTAATTAAACTTAAAAGCTTTTGCAAAGCAAAGAAAACAAAAAACATGAATTTGAGCAAGCTCTGGGAATTGGTGAAGGACAGAGAAGCCTAGTGTGCTGCTGTCCATGGAGTCGCAAATAGTCAGACACAATTGAGTGACTGAACAACAACAAGGCATAAATGTAGAATCAAGAAAAAAATGGTATAGATAATCTTTTTGCAAAGCAGAAACAGAGACACAGATGTAGAGAACAAACTTACAGACACCAAAAAGGAAGTGGGGGAGGGGGAGGTGGGATGGATTGGAAGATTGGAATATTCACATATGTACACTACTATGTACAAAATAGATAACTGATGAGAATTGATTGTATAACACAAGGAATTCTCTGTTCATGGAATTTTTCAGGCACAAATACTGGAGTAGTTTGCCAATTCCTACTCCAGGGGATCTTCCCAACCCAGGTATTGAACCCACATCTCTTGTATCTCCTGCATCGGCAGGTGGATTCTTTACCACTAGTGCCACCTGGGAAGCTATATATGTATAACTGATTCACTTTGCCATACAGCAGAAGCTAACACAACATTGGAAAGCAACTATACCCTGATAAAAGAAAATGACAAAAAGATGCCAGGTCTTTTCCTCTCCATGCACACACACCAAGGAAAGTCCATATGAGCACATAGCAAAGTCAACTGTCATTAACTTCTATTATCAGTACATAAATTTTCTGATTGTCCACTCATTCTACAAGGATGCTTTATGCTCCTACTGAGTTCCAGGCACTGTACTACATGGAAGGTGATGTAAATATGAAGAAAAGTATTCCTACTCTCTCAAGCAGCTTTCAGTTAGCTAAGCTAGGTCATGTAGCTATTATAAAGTGAATTCATTGAATTCATGCTTCTAATTCCTGAGAAATCTGTGTTTAAAAAGGAGGGAGAAGATTTACATATATTTCAAAGAAGAACAGAAAGAATTTACAATTGTAAGTTTTCTAAAATAAATGCCTTTAGAAAAGGGAGGTCAGGGACTTAGAAAGAATCCTGTCCAAAGTTTAGTTAAGCTCAGGGAAATGATTAGTCCTTCTTTGTCAGTACTTACTCTTCTGTCCTCAATCTTAAAACTTCAGCTTCCTCCCTGTTCTTTAAACATGATAAGCTCATTTTTATTTTATAATATTTGTACCTGTTGCAAGCTTTGTCTGGAATATCTTCTCCCAGTCTCTTGCCAGTTCTACAATCCAGGAAATGTCTTTCTCAAGGACAGGGGAACCATCTCTCTGAAACATAAACACTGAAATAAACAGCACCCCCATCTCTTGGTCTCCGTGGGAGGGTATTAAAAAAAAAGGGAGATTGTGAATAAAATGATGCATAGTGTTACCTCAGAGAAATTAGCATTATTAGAAAATTTTGTATCTAGAAAAAGTTATCTAAACCAATCAGCAGGAAAGTTTTTTTTTTCTCCAGAACATAATATTAATAATTTTTACTAGACTTAAAATAATGTTTGTTCTGTACTTCTCTGGTTCTAAAACTACAGTGTTCTGAAAGCCAAAATCTAATTTGTAATTTTCACTGCTAAATCACATCCATTTCCTTCCAAATTGTGTACTAAGTGGGCACTGTAACCAATACCCAAACAGATGCCGAACTCAAAGCCCACAGTTTCCCTAGGGAGGGCCGGGTGGGCTAGGTTCCATTTATAGAAGCATAAAAGAGAACACCTCTGAGGCAGAAGATAATCAATGGAAAGTTGGAGTAGAAGATCTTTAAGGCTTTTTCCAAGTTAACATTCAATCATTCTGAGAGACTTTGGCTTATGAAATGTGACAGACACTCTAGCTAGGCTGTGAATGGAAACCAGGTGTTCTCATTCCAACTTGTGACTTTTGTAAAGCAAGATATGAGGTGTCTGGTTTGTAAGACAGTATCATCTTTTAATTAAGGTGAATGGTTCATAGGGCAAACAAATTTCAGATTAGCAAATCGTTTTACCCAAACTATTCTAAGCCTCAGTTTATGGGATACAGATAGATATATACAAAATATAGAGATAGTGGCAGCTTACAAACTCATAACAAACTCTTAAGAGAAGATTAGGCTCTTTAGGAACCATCATCCCCTTCCAATTAAGGGGCATAAGAAAAGAGTGACAACAGGCTCCCTTCACCTTCCTTTTGGCTATGATAGAAACGAATAATGACTGGGAGCAGTTTAAAGTTGACCAGATGATGGCCTTTCTATGGCTAGGATGTTCACTAGAGGAAACTTCTTTGGGGAAGAAAAGGGGGCAGCATAGTGGTATGGCAATCTAAGAGTGAAACTGAAAGTCAGTCACTTGTGTCCTATTTGTTATGACCCCATGGCCTACACAGTCTATGTAATTCTCCAGGCCAGAATACTGGAGTGGGTAGCTGTTCTCTTCTCCAGTGGATTTTCCCAACCTAGGGACTGAAATGCAATCTCCTGCATGGCAGACAGATTGTTTACCAGCTGAGCTACCAGGAAAGTCACTCAGTCTGTCTGATTCTTTGTGACCCTATGAACTGCAGCCCCCCAGGCTCCCCTGTCCATGGAATTCTCCAAGCAAGAATACTGGAGTGGGTTGCCATTCCCTTCTCCAGGGGATCTTCCCAACCCAAGGATGGAACCTATGTCTCCTATACTGCAGGCAGATTCCTTACTTGTCTGAGCTACTGGGGAAGTCAAGAGGTATTCTACACTGTGATGATGCAAAGGATAGGCATAAGTTCAAAGAACAAACTTTCCACCCTTAAGAAATTCTGGTTTAAAGAACAAAATATCTCCAGCTAATCTCTGAATGCAACAAGAACCAAGAAATATGCTGCTTGTGGCTGTAATTTTGAAAGATTCATATATTCCCACAGGAGAATCCTTATTACATGAAGGCCAAGAGCATGGGACTTGGAGTCAAAAGTGAATTTGAATCCCAACTTAATCTCATACAAGCTGTGTGACCTTGTATCTGTCACTTATTCTCTTTGAGGCTTAATTTTCTTATTTTTATGAGATAATTAACATAATCTATTCATATAATCTTCTATTCATATAATCTTCTACAGACTATTACTGTAGGAGAAAGTGAGATAATTTATGTAAAATTTTTAGCATAAATTTAGGTACTTAATAGTTTAAATTCAGATCTGAAAATTAGATTGATTTGGAATCAATAAAAGAAACAATAATTCAGAAAATAATTATATTTAATTTAAACCTCTTATTTGTATTGTTATTGTTGTTATTCAATCATTAATTTGCATTTGACTCTTTGCAGCCCCTTGAACTGCAGCAGACCAGGCTTCCCTGTCCTTCACTGTCTCCTGGAGTTTGCTCAAATTCATGTCCATTGAGTCAGTCATGCTATATAACTATCTCATCCTCTGCTGCCCCCTTCTCCTTTCACTGTCAGTCTTTCCAAGAATCAGGGTCTTTTTCAATGGGTCGGCTCTTCATATCGGGTGCCCCAAGTTTACATATGATTTATATGTGAATAAACTATAATTCAAAGATGGGGTACCTTGCTCAAGAATATACAGCTAAGAAGTCTCAGAGCCAAGACTACAAATCTTCGGATTTCAGGCTAGTATTCTTTCTTTGTCATCATGCTCACATATGTCAGGATATGTACATATACTAAGCATCTCTGATTTCCCTATAGATCTATTCCACATAGCTTATTCCTTTCACAAGGGAAAACATTTGCCAAATTCTACTACCCACTCTGTAAAATAAGATTTCCATGAAGACTAAGTTCTCATTTCCCAATACCGTATGATCTTACTCAATCTATTTAATCATTTGACTCAGGATCAAATGGATGTGTTCTAGCTTAAGCTTTTCTTTATTTCCCACAGGCAATCACTGATCATTCAACAGTGCTTTGCATAAGTTATCTGATATTTATTTATTGGTGTACTATCTTTTAAAGTATTAACAATGAGGTTTTAAAATCTCTAATCCCATCAGGCTCACCACTGTGAGATGATGAAACCGTGTGCAGATAGCCCTGTGTATCCCCTATCACATAACCAGGACATATATCAATGGGTTAATCAATCCATGACCCTGGATGAGTCAATAGAAGTTCTTGAGTTAGAATCCAAAGACTTAGAAATCTTAAATGGAAGAGGCACCCAAGGAAATTACGCCCCTGTCCCTCCATGGTTCATCTTCATGCGATCAGATACTGAGGTGCCAATAATTATATTCCCTGAGCCAAGCTGAGGAACTGACAGGCAGAGGAAAGAGAGGACTGTTTGCTCACTCTCAGAGGAAAAGAAGTCTCCTTAGGAAACTCAAATAATTCTTTAGGATCTTTGATAATGTAATCACTGGGAACAAATAAATGGGTTCTTTGGTCCCAGTTGCTTGCCAATTGTCCCACCGAAGTCCTAAAACTATATTGAATACATATAATGAGGACTGTCTCTTTTGCTTCTAGCTTCAAGACAGGACCCTTTGCTCCAATGTGGGGAACTATCTTAGAATAAGATTAAAGCTATTTGAATTCTGAATTTTTATCCAGTGCCATAATGATAAACTTGCTGTCCAAACCATGGCAAGGAAAAAAGTACAGTTTTTTGGTATACCTTAGTTTTTAAATTTGAGAAGTCCTTCTCACTCTCCTCATTAATACCAAAATTATAGAGATTAACATCTAGTTCAGTGACTCTAAAGATAAGATTCACACTATTCATTTCCTCTCTAGCTGACCCAGACATATATGAGCCTAAGTTTATAATGATCTTTGTTAATGAACTACATCTAGTCTCTACGTGAACTTCTCCCAAACCATACCTTCAGCCCTGGGTTCTCTTCAGCACCAATGCCACATTTTGAACTATGCATTGAGTATAAGCTTCTGGCACCAGAAATAATATATTAAAGATTAAATTTACATTTGTTCAAAGTACCGCATATCTTACAATAGGTATTATACAAATACTTTTTGGCTAAATCCTTATCTATCATTACCCCAGTTCACAAGCCTCATTAAAGTTATTTCCTTGCTCCACCTTCATAATAAACCATCAAGTCTAATCAAATATCAGTTTGTTAAATATTTCCTTGAGACACATCTACCCTTGTCAACACCCAGATTCAGAGATCTTGTTATATTATTCATCTTTATTGAACTTCCTACTCAGCTTCTTTCTCATTCCAATCTACCTTTGTTTTTGTTGCTCAGTCACTAAATCATGTCCAACTCTTTGTGACCCTGTGGACTGCAGCATGCCATGCTTCCCTGTCTTTCATTATCTCCAGGATTTGCTCAAATTCATGTGCATTGACTAACTGATGCCATCCAACCATCTCATCCTCTGTCTTCCCCTTCTCCTCCTGCCTCCTATCTTTCTCAGAGTCAGGGTTTTTTCCAACGAGTCAGCTCTTCACATCAGGTGGCCAAAGTATTAGAACTTCAGCATCAGTCCGTCCAATGAATTTTCAGGGTTGACTTCCTCTAGGATTGGTTTGAGCTCCTTCATGTCCAAGGGTCTCTCAAGAGTCTTCTCAAACACTGCAAGTTGAAAGCATCAATTCTTCAGCATTCAGCCTTCTTTATGGTCCAAACTTCACATCCATAAATCACTAATGGGAAAACCATAACTTTGACCTTATGGACCTTTGTCAGCAAAGTGATGTCTCTGCTTTTTAAGATGTTGTCTAGGTTTGTCATACCTTTTCTTCCAAGGAGCAAGCATCTTTTACCTTCATTGCTGCAGTCACTGTCCGCAGTGATTTTGGAATCCAAGAAAATAAAATCTGTCACTGCTTCTACTTTTACCCCTTCCATTTTCCATGAAGTGATGGGACCAAGTGCCATGATCTTAGTTTTTTGAGTGATGAGTTTTAAGCCAGCTTTTTCACTCTGTTCTTTCACCCTCATCAAGACACAAGCTGGAATCAAGATTGCCCAGAGAAATATCAATCACCTCAGATATGCAGATGACACCACCCTTATGGCAGAAAGTGAAGAGGAACTAAAAAGCTTCTTGATGAAAGTTAAAAAGGAGAGTGAAAAAGTTGGCTTAAAGCTCAACATTCAGAAAACGAAGATCATGGCATCTGGTCGCATCACTTCATGAGATAGATGGGGAAACAGTGGAAACAGTGTCAGACTTTATTTTTTGGGCTCCAAAATCACTGCAGATGGTGGTTGCAGCCATGAAATTAAAAGATGCTTACTCCTTGGAAGAGAAGTTATGACCAACCTAGACAGCATATTCAAAAGCAGAGAACTTACTTTGCCGACTAAGGTCCGTCTAGTCAAGGCTATGGTTTTTCCAGTAGTCATGTATGGATGTGAGAGTTGGACTGTGAAGAAGGTTGAGCGCTGAAGAATGGATGCTTTTGAACTGTGGTGTTGGAGAAGACTCTTGAGAGTCCCTTGGACTGCAAGGAGATCCAACCAATCCATTCTGAAGGAGATCAACCCTGGGATTTGTTTGGAAGGAATGATGCTAAAGCTGAAACTCCAGTACTTTGGCCACCTCATGGGAAGAGTTGACTCATTGGAAAAGACTCTGATGCTGGGAGGGATTGGGGGCAGGAGGAGAAGGGGATGACCGAGGATGAGATGGCTGGATGGCATCACTGACTTGATGGACGCGAGTCTGAGTGAACTCTGGGAGTTGGTGATGGACAGGGAGGCCTGGCGTGCTACGATTCATGGGGTCACAAAGAGTCGGACACAACTGAGCGACTGAACTGAACTGAACTGAAGAAGCTCTTTAGTTCCTCTTCACTTTCTGCCATTAGAGTAGAATCATCTGCATATCTGAGGATGGTGTCATCTGCCTATCTGAGGTTGTTGATATTTCTCCCAGCAATTAGCTCAGCATTTTGCATGAAGTACTCTGCATATAAGTTAAACAAGCAGTGTGCTTTAAAATAAAATCCAAAGATCTTAATGGGGTTTTCATGGCTTTTCTCCATCTGCAGGTTTCTGTATCCCCTTCTAACATCTAGTCACTCTTTCCTCTTTTTCCATAAATAAGAAGTTCCTTTCAGTTCCTTGAATTGGTCAAATGCAAACTCTTCACACAATGTGTAGACTCCTGGAATTCACACAGGCTAGCTGTTTCTTCTTCTGAAATGTATCCCTGCCCCTGCTCGCTCCCCACTACCTATGTTCGTACCCAAACATGTTTCAGCTAGTTAACTTCTATTAACTGTTAGTTGTCAGCTTTAGGAAGGCTTTACTTGGCCCTGTGTCAGGGTTAAATTTCCCTGCTATATATTCCAAAAGCACCTTCTACTTACCTTGGTATAATTCTCATCACATTTTATTTGTATATTTATTTTCTCATAGCCTGCTAAAGATTATAAATTCTATAAATGCCAAAACTTTGTTCCTCATATTTATCTCTATGTTCCTAACATTGTCTATATCACATAGCAGTTTTAAAATAAATATTTGTTGAAATATTTTGAAGTGAATCTAATTGCAGGGAGTTAGGTTGATGATGTCAGCTCAAAGGAATCATACAGAACCAGCACAGATTCTGAACAAGTTCATGAAACTAAACAGTGGCATGTCAGTATAAAAATAATCTGCTCAGTTTGAACAGTTCAGTTATCTTCAGTTCAGTTCAGTCGCTCAGTCATGTCCGAGTCTTTGAGTCCCCATGAATTGCAGCACACCAGGCCTCCATGTCCATCACCAACCCCGGAGTTCACTCAGACTCACATCCATTGAGTCAGTGATGCCATCCAGCCATCTCATCCTCTGTCATCCACTTTTCTTCCTGCCCCCAATCCCTCCCAGCATCAGAGTCTTTTCCAATGAGTCAACTCTTCGCATGAGATGTCCAAAGTACTGGAGTTTCAGCTTTAGCATCATTCCTTCCAAAGAACACTCAGGACTGATCTCCTTCAGAATGGACTGGTTGGATCTCCTTGCAGTCCAAGGGACTCTCAAGAGTCTTCTCCAACACCACAGTTCAAAAGCATCATTTCTTCAGCACTCAGCTTTCTTAACAGTCCAACTCTCACATCCATACATGACTACTGGAAAAACCATAGCCTTAACTAGACAGACCTTTGTTGGCAAAGTAATGTCTCTGCTTTTCAATATGCTATCTAGGTTGGTCATAACTTTCCTTCCAAGGAGTAAGCGTCTTTTAATTTCATGGCTGCAGTCACCATCTGCAGTGATTTTGGAGCTCCCCAAAATAAAGTCTGTTTCCACTGTTTTCCCATCTATTTGACATGAAGTGATGGGACCCTGGGTGAACTCCGGGAGTTGGTGATGGACAGGGAGGCCTGGCGTGCTGCGATTCATGGGGTCCCAAAGAGTCGGACACAACTGAGCAACTGAACTGAACTGACTGATGGGACCAGATTCCATGATCTTAGTTTTCTGAATGTTGAACTTTAAGCCAACCTTTTCACTCTCCTCTTTCACTTTCATCAAGACGCTTTTTAGTCCCTCTTCACTTTCTGCCATAAGGGTGGTGTCATCTGCATATCTGAGGTGATTGATATTTCTCCCAGCAATCTTGATTCCATCTTGTGCTTCTTCCAGTCCAGCGTTTCTCATGATGTACTCTGCATAGAAGTTAAATAAGCAGGGTGACCATATATAGCCTTGACGTACTTCTTTTCCTATTTGGAACCAGTCTGTTGTTCCATGTCCAGTTCTAACTGTTGCTTCCTGACCTGCATATAGGCTTCTCAAGAGGCAGGTTAGGTGGTCTGGTATTCCCATCTCTTTCAGAATTTTCCACAGTTTATTGTGATCCACACAGTCAAAAGCTTTAGCATAGTCAATAAAGCAGAAATAGATGTTTTTCTGGAACTCTCTTGCTTTTTCGATGATCCAGTGGATGTTGGCAATTTGATCTCTGGTTCCTCTGCCTTTTGTAAAAACAGCTTGAACATCTGGAAGTTCACGGTTCATGTATTGCTGAAGCCTGGCTTGAAGAATTTTGAGGGGGCGGTCCTAAGATGGCAGAGGAATAGGACGTGAAGACCACTTTCTCCCTCACAAATTCCTCAAAAGAACATTTCAACACTGAGCAAACTCCACAAAACAACTTCTATAGGCTGGCAGAGGACATCAGGCAACCAGAAAAGCAGACCATTGTCTTAAAAAACAGGTAGGAAAAAATATAAAAGATGAAAAAGGAGACAAAGGAGGTAGGGAGGGAGCTCCGTCCCGGGAAGGGAAGCCTGTCCCGGGAAGGGAATTTTAAGAAGAGAGGTTTCCAAACACCAGGAAACACTCTCCCTGCCGAGTCTGTGGTGAGCCTTGGAAACACAGAGGGCAACATAACAGGAAGGGAAAAATAAAGAAATAATTAAAACCAAGAGATTACAAGCCCAACAGTAACTCCCCCAGCGGAAAAGCAGCACAGACGCCTGCATCTGGCACTGGGAAGTGGGGGCAGGGCAGGGAAGCACGGGAGGCGCGGGCTGCAGTGCTTTGTAAAAATCCGGCAGGAATGCCCTACACGCAACCAGAACGATCTAACTTGGGCTAGCAAACCAGACTGTGGGATAGCTACCACGCGAAAAGCTAGAACATAAGACACCTCCAAGACCGAGCACAGAACAAAGGACGGAACGGAAAAAGCCGGCTGCAGACCATCCCCCGCCGGGGACAGGCAGCCAGAGCCATAAGGCTGGAAAGGGGCAATTGCAGACCTGGAGAGACTTCACTTACCAAACTGCAAGCAGGCTTCTTTGCTAAGACTTCTGGGGATGCTGGACAGTCATCATCTGCCTCACAAGGGGCGCCAGTGGTCCACCCAGAAAACTGAGCAGCAGAGGCAGAAAAGGCGACAAGTCGCAGCTATTGCGCTCGCCAAACTCCTGAGCTACTCGGACCCGGGAAGGGCACAAAACGCAGTCCCAACCGAATCTGTGCCTCTGAGGGCTACCTGAGCGCCGAACCTGAGCAGCTTAGACCGGGGAAGTACACGCAGCCTAGGGCCGGCCTCAGACGGTTCCCGGCTGATCATCGTAGAGCCGGAGTGGTTTGTGCGCCGCGAGAAGGGACAGGTCCAGCAGGGCTGAGACACTGTGTGCACACGACAGCGCTATTTGTTTGCAGCATCCCCCCTGCCCACAGCGTGACTGAACTAGTGATCCTAAAAAACCAGCATAAAGAAGAAGTTAAACAGAGGGAACCACCTTGGAAGTGACCCCACAATGCCCACATCAGAAAAGGGCCAGATATATTTTTACTATTTTTAAAATCATTCCTTTTTTTTTCTTTTTTTCTGACTTTTTTAATAGTTAAGTCTTCTATTTCTCCTCTAATTTTTATTTCTATAACCTATTATGAATATTCAAAAAAAAGACTTTTTTTTTTTTTTAAAGGCAAACACCATATATAGTCTTTGGGTGGTTATTGGTGTTTGGTTTTTTTGTTTTGTTTTTTTTTAATAATTCTTGTGGCTTTTTTTTTTTCTTTTTTCCTTTTTCCTTCTGCTTCTTTTCTTTAATATTGTATTTTTGAAAATCCAAGCTCTTCTCTAGATTTTTAATCTTTGCTCTTCGGTTTTTGTTGTCAATTTTGTACATTTAAAAACCCAAACTTCACTACCCAATTTTACCTGAGAGCGAGATTACAGGCTTGACCACTCTCTTCTCCTTTGGACTCTCCTTTTTCTCCACCAGGTGGCCTCTGTCTCTTTTCTCCCCCATCTCTTCTCTATCCAACTCTGTGAATCTCTGTGTGTTCCAGACGGTGGAGAACACCTAAGGAACTGGTTACTGGCAGGATTTGTCTCTCTCCTTCTCATTCCTCTCTCTTATCCTCCTGGTCACCTCTGTCTACTTCCTCCCTCTCCTCTTCCCTGTATAACTCCGTAAATACCTCTGAGCGGTCCAGACTATGGAGCGCACATAAGGAAGTGACTACTGGCTAGCTTGCTCGCTCCTCTTTTGATCTCACAGCATCTCATTCCAGTCACCTCTAACTACCCCCTCCCTCTTCTCTTCTCCTTGTAACTTAGTGAACCTCTCTGGGTGTCCCTCAATGTGGAGAAACTTTTCATCTTTAACCTAGATGTTTTATCATTGGTGCTGTATAGATGGAGAAGTCTAGAGGTTACTGTAAAAATAAAACTGAAAACCAGAAGCAGGAGGCTTAAGTCCAAAGCCTGAAAACATCAGAGAACTCCTGAATTCAGGGAACATTAAGCAATAGGAGCTCATCAAATGCCTCCATACCTACACTGAAACCAAGCTTCACCCAAGGACCAACAAGTTCCAGAACAAGACATACCACACAAATTCTCCAGCAACACAGGAACACACTCCTGAGCTTCAATATACAGGCAGCTCAAAGTTACTCCAAAACATTTGACATCTCATAACCCATTACTGATCACTCCACTGCACTCCAGAGAGAAGAAACCCAGCTCCACCCACCAGAACTCCAACACAAGCCTCCCTAACCAGGAAACCTAGACAAGCCACTGATACAACCCCACCCACAGTGAGGAAGCTCCATAATAAAGAGAACTCCACAAATTACCAGAATATAAAAAGGCCACCCCAAACGTAGCAATATAATCAAGATGAAGAGACAGAGGAATACTCAGCAGGTAAAGGAACAGGAGGGTTGCCCACCAAACCAAACAAAAGAGGAAGAGGTAGGGAATCTACCTGAGAAAGAATGCCGAATATTGATAGTGAAAATGATCCAAAATCTTGAAATCAAAATGGAATCACAGATAAATAGCCTAGAGACAAGGATTGAGAAGATGCAAGAAAGGTTTAACAAGGACCTAGAAGAAATAAAAAAGAGTCAATATATAATGAATAATGCAATAAATGAGATCAGAAACACTCTGGAAGCAACAAATAGCAGAATAATGGAGGCAGAAGATAGGATTAGTGAAATAGAAGATAGAATGGCAGAAATAAATGAATCAGAGAGTAAACAAGAAAAACGAATTAAAAGAAATGAGGACAATCTCAGAAACCTCCAGGAATATATGAAACGCTCCAACATTCGAGTCCCATAGGAGTCCCAGAAGAAGAAGACAAAAAGAAAGACCATGAGAAAATCCTTGAGGAGATAATAGTTGAAAACTTCCCTAAAATGGGGAAGGAAATAATCACCCAAGTCCAAGAAACACAGAGAGTTCCAAATAGGATAAACCCAAGGCGAAACACCCCAAGACACATATTAATCAAATTCACAAAGATCAAACACAAAGAACAAATATTAAAAGCAGCAAGGGAAAAACAACAAATAACACACAAGGGGATTCCCATAAGGATAACAGCTGATCTCTCAATAGAAACTCTTCAGGCCAGGAGGGAATGGCAAGACATACTTAAAGTGATGAAAGAAAATAACCTACAGCCCAGATTACTGTACCCAGCAAGGATCTCATTCAAATATGAAGGAGAAATCAAAAGCTTTACAGACAAGCAAAAGCTGAGAGAATTCAGCACCACCAAACCAGCTCTCCAACAAATTCTAAAGGATATTCTCTAGACAGGAAACACAAAAAGGGTGTATAAACCCCAACCCAAAACAATAAAGTAAATGGTAACAGGATCATACTTATCAATAATTACCTTAAACGTAAATGGGTTGAACGCCCCAACCAAAAGACAAAGACTGGCCGAATGGATACAAAAACAAGACCCCTCTATATGCTGCTTACAAGAGACCCACCTCAAAACAACGGACGCATACAGACTGAAAGGAAAGGGCTGGAAAAAGATATACCATGCAAATAGAGACCAAAAGAAAGCAGGAGTGGCAATACTCATTTCCGATAAAATAGACTTTAAAACAAAGGCTGTGAAAAGAGACAAAGAAGGCCACTACATAATGATCAAAGGATCAATCCAAGAAGAAGATATAACAATTATAAATATATATGCACCCAATATAGGAGCACTGCAATATGTAAGACAAATGCTAACAAGTATGAAAGGGGAAATCAACAATAACACAATAATAGTGGGAGACTTTAATACACCACTCACACCTATGGACAAATCAACTAAACAGAAAATCAACAAAGAAACGCAAACTTTAAATGATACATTAGACCAGTTAGACCTAATTGATATCTATAGGACATTTCACCCCAAAACAATGAATTTCACCTTTTTCTCAAGTGCTCATGGGACATTTTCCAGGATAGATCACATCCTCGGCTGTAAATCTAAACTTGATAAATTCAAAAAAATTGAAATCATTCCAAGCATCTTTTCTGACCATAATGCATTAAGATTAGATCTCAATTACAGGAGAAAAACTATTAAAAATTCCAACATATGGAGGTTGAACAACACACTTCTGAATAACCAACAAATCACAGAAGAAATCAAAAAAGAAATCAAAATATGCATAGAAACTCATGAAAATGAAAACACAACAACCCGAAACCTGTGGGACACTATAAAAGCAGTGCTAAGAGCAAAGTTCATAGCAATACAGGCATACCTCAAGAAACAAGAAAAAAGTCAAATAAATAACCTAACTCTACACCTAAAGCAACTAGAACAGGAAGAATTGGAGAACCCCAGAGTTAGTAGAAGGAAAGAAATCTTAAAAATTAGGGCAGAAATAAATGCTAAAGAAACAAAAGAGACCATAGCAAAAATCAACACAGCCAAAAGCTGGTTCTTTGAAAGGATAAATAAAATTGACAAACCATTAGCCAGACTCATCAAGAAGCAAAGATAGAAAAATCAAATCAATAAAATTAGAAATGAAAATGGAGAGATCACAACAGACAATACAGAAATACAAAGGATCATAAGAGACTACTATCAGCAGTTATATGCCAATAAAATGGACAATGGGGAAGAAATGGACAAATTCCTAGAAAAGTACAATTTTCCAAAACTGAACCAGGAAGAAATAGAAAATCTTAACAGACCCATCACAAGCACGGAAATTGAAACTGTAATCAGAAATCTTCCAGCAAACAAAAGCCCAGGTCCAGATGGCTTCACAGCTGAATTCTACCAAAAATTTCAAGAAGAGCTAACACCTATCCTACTCAAACTCTTCCAGAAAATTGCAGAGGAAGGTAAACTTCCAAACTCATTCTATGAGGCCACCATCACCCTAATGCCAAAACCTGACAAAGATACTACAAAAAAAGAAAACTACAGGTCAATATCACTGATGAACATAGATGCAAAAATCCTCAACAAAATTCTAGCAATCAGAATCCAACAACACATTAAAAAGATCATACACCATGACCAAGTGGGCTTTATCCCAGGGATGCAAGGATTCTTCAATATCCGCAAATCAATCAGTATAATTCACCACATTAACAAATTGAAAAATAAAAGCCATATGATTATCTCAATAGATGCAGAGAAGGCCTTTGACAAAATTCAACATCCATTTATGATAAAAACTCTCCAGAAAGCAGGAATAGAAGGAACATACCTCAACATAATAAAAGCTATATATGACAAACCCACAGCAAACATTATCCTCAATGGTGAAAAATTGAAAGCATTTCCCCTAAAGTCAGGAATAAGACAAGGGTGCCCACTTTCACCGCTACTATTCAACATAGTTTTGGAAATTTTGGCCACAGCAATCAGAGCAGAAAAAGAAATAAAAGGAATCCAAATTGGAAAAGAAGAAGTAAAACTTTCACTGTTTGCAGATGACATGATCCTCTACATAGAAAACCCTAAAGACTCCACCAGAAAACTACTAGAGCTAATTAATGAATATAGTAAAGTTGCAGGATATAAAATCAACACTCAGAAATCCCTTGCATTCCTATACACTAATAATGAGAAAGTAGGAAAAGAAATTAAGGAAACAATTCCATTCACCATTGCAACGAAAAGCATAAAATACTTAGGAATATATCTACCTAAAGAAACTAAAGACCTATACATAGAAAACTATAAAACACTGGTGAAAGAAATCAAAGAGGACACTAATAGATGGAGAAATATACCATGTTCATGGATCAGAAGAATCAATATAGTGAAAATGAGTATAATACCCCAAAGCAATTTACAAATTCAACGCAATCCCTATTAAGCTACCAGCCATATTTTTCACAGAACTAGAACAAATAATTTCAAGATTTGTATGGAAATACAAAAAAACCTCGAATAGCCAAAGCAATCTTGAGAAAGAAGAATGGAACTGGAGGAATCAACTTGCCTGACTTCAGGCTCTACTACAAAGCCACAGTCATCAAGACAGTATGGTACTGGCACAAAGATGGAAATATAGATCAATGGAACAAAATAGAAAGCCCAGAGATAAATCCACACACATATGGACACCTTATCTTTGACAAAGGAGGCAAGAATATACAATGGAGTAAAGACAATCTCTTTAACAAGTGGTGCTGGGAAAACTGGTCAACCACTTGTAAAAGAATGAAACTAGATCACTTTCTAACACCATACACAAAAATAAACTCAAAATGGATTAAAGATCTAAATGTAAGACCAGAAACTATAAAACTCCTAGAGGAAAATATAGGCAAAACACCCTCCGACATAAATCACAGCAGGATCCTCTATGATCCACCTCCCAGAATACTGGAAATAAAAGCAAAAATAAACAAATGGGATCTAATTAAAATTAAAAGCTTCTGCACAACAAAGGAAAATATAAGCAAAGTGAAAAGACAGCCTTCTGAATGGCAGAAAATAATAGCAAATGAAGCAACTGACAAACAACTAATGTCAAAAATATACAAGCAACTTATGCAGCTCAATTCCAGGAAAATAAACGACCCAATCAAAAAATGGGCCAAAGAGCTAAATAGACATTTCTCCAAAGAAGACATACGGATGGCTAACAAACACATGAAAAGATGCTCAACATCACTCATTATTAGAGAAATGCAAATCAAAACCACAATGAGGTACCACTTCACACCAGTCAGAATGTCTGCGATCCAAAAATCTGCAAGCAATAAATGCTGGAGAGGGTGTGGAGAAAAGGGAACCCTCCTACACTGTTGGTGGGAATGCAAACTAGTACAGCCACTATGGAGAACAGTGTGGAGATTCCTTAAAAAATTGCAAATAGAACTACCTTATGACCCAGCAATCCCACTGATGGGCATACACACCGAGGAAACCAGAATTGAAAGAGACACATGTACCCCAATGTTCATCGCAGCACTGTTTATAATAGCCAGGACATGGAAACAACCTTGATGTCCATCAGCAGATGAATGGATAAGAAAGCTGTGGTACATATACACAATGGAGTATTACTCAGCTGTTAAAAAGAATACATTTGAATCAGTTCTAATGAGGTGGATGAAACTGGAGCCGATTATACAGAGTGAAGTAAGCCAGAAAGAAAAACACCAATACAGTATACTAACACATATATATGGAATTTAGAAAGATGGCAATGATGACCCTGTATGCAAGACAGCAAAAAAGACACAGATGTGTATAATGGACTTTTGGACTCAGAGGGAGAGGGAGAGGATGGGATGATTTGAGAGAATGGCATTGTAACATGTATACTATCATGTAAGAATCGAATCGCCAGTCTATGTCCGATGCAGGATACAGCATGCTTGGGGCTGGTGCATGGTGATGACCCAGAGAGATGTTATGGGGAGGGAGGTGGGAGGGGGGTTCAGGATTGGGAACTCATGTACACCCGTGGTGGATTCATGTCAATGTATGGCAAAACCAATACAGTATTGTAAAGTAAAATAAAGTAAAAATAAATAAATAAATAAATAACGAATTTTGAGCATTACTTTACTAGCATGTGAGATGAGTGCAACTGTGCAGTAGTTTGAGCATTCTTTGGCATTGCCTTTCTTTGGGATTGGAATGAAAACTGACCTTTTCCACTTATCTTAAAATAAGTTAATTCCTACCGTATTATCATGGATTAGGATTCAGGAAACAAGATTTGAATTGGCAGGCTACAAAATAAGACAAATTTATTCTAGCTTGTCTCCACTACTTCCTAGCTGTGTGAGCCTGGGCAAATTACTTAGCCTCCCTGAGCCTCTTTTGCAAATGGAAATGCCAATGCCTCTCTTCCAAGGCCATGAGACCAAATCTGTTGAACACTGTAAACAGCTCGCATTAAACTTCTCCATTCACTCAAAATTCATCCCTTCTCCTTCTAAGCTATTCCTCTTACCCCTGAAGAAACTTGGACAAATCACTTTTTACTATGCTTTCAAGTCTCTGTTATAAAATGAGGGGATGTGGAAAAAACAGTGGTTGCTAAACTAGTCAAATCCAAGTAGCATCAAGAGAGCTTTGGCTGAAAATCTCCAAGGATGGACTTGAAAGCCAATTTCTTTATAAAGTTCCCCAGGTAACTCTGCAACAGCCAGCTCAGCTCAGATCTGCAGTCCAGTGTCTTGGAAGCACTAGTCTTTTCCAACTTGAACAGGCAGTAGTTTCATTTTTGTTCTCTGCTTCCCACATGGAAAATGTTTATTCAATAAATCAGAATATGACTCACCTGGCTGGCATTTTTTGTTCTACAAAACCCAAATTATGCCATAATTAGCAATGAAGGCCAACTCTACATATGTGCATGTGTTTGTGTTGGGAGAGAGAGAAGCCACATACAAAATGTCTTGCATACTTTTAACACTTCCTTTGCTGATTGGCACGAGCTAGAACTCCCAACAATGGAGCCAGAGTAGGAACAAGTGGTGAAGAGTCTACAGAAGGCTGTTCTTAAGTAAAGGAATCTTGTGTTTTCTGCTATTATCACATCAATATCATCACAGTGATAGGTTGGTCAATGGTCATTGTTCTATTAAGCCAATACCAGAATCTGTGGTCATTATGAAGCTCAGTCAGAAAGGAGAAAATTTAGTAAAGACAAAATCAAGACAAGTGAAGAGGTTTGATGTTTAACAAACAGCATGAATAGATGCAGATCCTGTGGGGGAAAAAAAAGAGGAGGAGTTAGACATCTATCTCATAAAATAGCAGAAAATACAAAAACTGAATGGAGCCTGCAAGAGACAGAAAAATCTGAACTCAAAGCCTGCAGGATTTTATGACAAATTCCATAAACATTTCTTGAGCTACTTCCATAGACCAGATGTTGTATTATAAATTGAGGATAAAAACTTATTAAGACATAGTTCATCCCTTTGAAGGAATTTCAGTCTATGAATAAAGAAACCAGAAAAGAATGGTAATTAAGAACACACTCTATGCAAGCTGAACTACATGATATCTTATTTAATCTTCTTAATCCTGCATTGTTGATATCATCAGATAGAATCAGCAGCTTACCCAATATTCAGGGCTAATATTAGGAAAGTTGGACTATCTATTTATTAATAATACATGTACTATTCAGAAACATCACATATCATATAGAAAATATCTCCAAACATTTATTGCTAGTGAATAATCATAGTTCAAACATTCAAGAATCATTAAGATGAGTTTCTCTGTGACAGCCCAGCCAAAACACAATAGTAACTATAGTTTTACGGTCGAAGGTTTTGCTTTTTGAAATGTCATTGTTGTCATTTAATTATTAACCCTTAAATTAGGCCTTACCAGTGGAATGCTAGCTGGACATTGGTGGGCAAAGGACCACGCCAAAAGGGCAGGAGCAAAAGAGACAAAATTTACACAGCAGTAAATAAAAACCCACATATTCTATTTCTTCCTTTACAAAAAACCAAAAAAGTCCCCAAACTAACAGTTTCTAACTAGGCTAATAATTGAAAACCAAGCATTCACTACTCCTCCAAACTCTTTTAAAAAGTTTTATTTCTAGAGCTGAAAGAAGTAGAAATAATCTTTGTGTCTGATTGAAAACAGGTTTCCTGATTCTCTTGGGTTTCCACGTTTAACAGTTCATTTCACAAAAACAATCTCTCTTCTCTCTGCTTGACCTAGAAAGTTTCTAACTTTATTGGCTCATTTTAACACAGAGACTGTCCCCCTTGAATGTGACCTGTCATCACTGAACTTTAAATATACAAATCCCAACTACCCCCCTCCCCTAAATTAGCTGAACATTTCTCTCTGTTTTGACTCACATTAACTGGTTGCTACTGAACTTGAAAAGGTTGTATCTCACTTCCTGGCTTCATTGGACGGGGTGCAGATCGGAACCACACTAATTAGCACATGGATTTCTGGATTTCAAGCATGTCAGGCAAGGAGAGATGTAAGGTAGGGGAGAGAACGAAGAGGAATGGGTCAGTCAGAAGTAAATGAAAGGAAGGGAACCTGGGCAAAAGGATTTTAAATGACCTTATTTTATCCTCTGAAGCAGACACTCCTGGAGGATTGACTTCAGGAAAAATCCTTCAGTTTTAGCTTTACTTATTTGCTACCTGAGAGTAAACCTTCCTATTCTTACTAGATCCTCTTTTCCTCTTTTAAATCATGGAAACACAACAGGTTTAGGGAGGTACTGAATTAAATTATTTCTGGCCTTGCTGTCAACTGCAGTCAAGTCAACTGTAATTCTATCCATTATATTAATATAAATGAACTAGAGAAAATAGGTCTTTGTTTGGAACATTTCTGAGCTAAATTTTGCTCTCATAGGAAAAAAGGAAAAGTCATCTTTATTCAAAAGTATATGTGTGCATGCCAATTGTGTGTAAGTATGTGGGTGTGTGCAAAGAGAGATCTATGCACACAAATTCACACAAATATATATATATATACATATGCAGATATAGAGAGATATATATAGATAGATTGGTAGATAGATAGGTGTGGATAGAAAGGCAGCTAGGAAGGAAAATAGAGATATGAAATGCTTTTCATCTACCAACAAATAAAGGGGACTGTTGGAAAAATAATTTCCTCTCAGAGCTCCTCATCCCATAGAAGTTCTAAAACATGAGGTCTTACTTCCTTGCGACATCTTCCTGCTTCCCTAAAGCAGGCTCAGGCTAATGCTCAGCCATTCTCTAATTAGGAATATATTTGAGATGCATTAGAAGAAGTAGATTATATATCTTGCTTTTTCAAACTTTGTCTTTTTGCTTTCTCTGTCCTCTTCCCCTTTTCCTCTTCTCCAGACCTTCAAATAGCCCTGTCCTAAATGAAGCTAAATTAGGCCAGTCTAATGTTAAAAAAAAAAAAAATGTTTATCTTGGAGTGTAGAGATAATTGACAATTAGAAAAGAGGACATTTTTAGCTCTTGGTCAGGGCACTATGCTCCTGGACAAAGTGCTCTTTTCTTTGAAGCAGGGTGGAGTGCTTAGTGACTCAGGCAGGGATCTGTGCATGTTTATCCTTAGTGCCTACCAGAGTCAAGGGCTGGAGTTTTCTGGGATAGATTTTCCTACTAACTGGTTCCACACAAAACTGATAGTTCATGAAAGGCAAGATGGAATGATTCCAGCTTCTTCTGATGAGAATTTCTAGCTTTTCCTCTCTAATGTGTTTGTTTACAGGACTTGACTAATAGAGTTGAACTTAGGTGTACTCGCAGTTTTGTTTTTTTGTTTTTTCTTCCATTATCCACCAAAAGGTATGCTATGGGAAAAAAACTGTTTTTTTCACTGACTCTAGTTTGAGAAGTCAGGTAATTTATAGTATTTTATTTTAAATAATGATAATTACACTATTATTTCAAATGTGGCTTAGTCTATTATAAACTCATTTTTATTCTACACGTTGTGGATTTTTTACAATTTTCTTTTCAAAATCCACAACTATTATTATCTCAACAAAGGTAACTCATCTAATGTGTTTAATGAGTTTCATTTGCTTTTATGCATTCTTAAAGTTTGCTATATTTTATATAAGTACATGTATTTAAATTTTTTACACACATTATAAAATTATATATCTCACTATTTCTTGTTTTTTTTCCTCACTCTATTTTTAAGATTCCTTCATGGCACTGTGAGTGGCTAATCTACTGTTTCTATTGTGTCCACTTACCACTTCTTACCTCTCCAATGTTCTCTGTTGCTTTCTAAGTCTAGAAATAATTGAATCAAACTTTTAAAAGAAAAATAAATAATGGGGATTTACCCTATCAAATATTAAGACATACTGCTGCCGCTGCTGCTGCTGCTGTGTCGCTTCAGTCGTGTCCAACTCTGTGCAACCCCATAGACTGCAGCCCACCAGGTTCCCCCATCCCTGGGATTCTCCAGGCAAGAATACTGGAGTGGGTTGCCATTGCCTTCTCCAATGCATGAAAGTGAAAAGTGAAAGTGAAGTCGCTCAGTCGTGTCTGACTCTTCGCGACCCCATGGACTGCAGCCTACCAGGCTCCTCCATCCATGGGATTTTCCAGGCAAGAGTACTGGAATGGGGTGCCATTGCCTTCTCCTAAGACGTACTACAAAGCCACAAAATAAAACAGTACATTTAAGACCAAGAAGAGACAAATAGGTCAACAGAGATCCAATAGACAGATCCCTGATATACACAAACATAATATACCAAAGAAAGTGTCATAAAGGTTAAAGAAAGGGGAGATTGCATAACAGGTAGTGGTGAGAAACCTAGCTTGGTATATATAGAGAAGTAAATAGGTATCTGGAGAAGGAAATGGCAACCCACTTCAGTATTCTTGCCTGGGAGGAACCTGGAGGCCTATAGTCCATAAGATCTCAAAGAGTCCAATATGACTTAGTGACTACAGTGCAGCAGCAGCAACTTTGTAGCCCAGGAACAGTGAACAGTTTTCAAAGAAAACCTCAAAACCCCAATTGAACTGGGGTCTCCTGCACTGCAGATGGATTATTCACCAACTGAGCTATCAGGGAAGACAAGAAAGAGTAAACAGTTTTCAAAGAAAACCTCAAAGTGCCAAAAAAAGGTGAGGATTTGTAAACAACTAAGAATTTCTGTTCAGTGAAAACTACCAGTGACAAAGTAGCATTTTCTGTTTACCACTTGGATAGTGAGTAAGAAATTGTTATTGCTTCTTTTCACTTGATCTGCTCCAAATTCCAAAGAACACTCATTCATTCTTCCATTCAAAACTGATGAACAAGTCAGCCTTCATTCTCTCCAAGCTCTTCATAGTTTTCTAGATTTTTGACTGGAAGCATCTTATCTTTTTAATCTGACTCAAACTAGTAGACTCAAAAGGGAAAAGGGAATCTTGGAGAGTTTCCTGATGCATTAAGCAAGAATGTGTGCATGGAGATAGCCCACTTGTTTCAGAGTGTCAGAACATAAAAGCTATTTTTTTCTCCTACTGTCTCAGGCCTGATACTAAGCATGCATGGAATTCCTTAGATAGTTCCTTTGAAAAAAAGTTGAACTTGAAGAGCTAACAGAGGTTGGGAGAGTGGTGGCAAGGGACAGGTGATTGAATTTAAGACAAGGTTTGTCCTCACTTTTAAACAAGGATCCAGAAAAGTGATTTGCTACTCAAGGTATTTGTTGTTTTTCTTGTTTGTTTGTTTTTGCTATTTTCCATTCAAGGTAATAAATGATTTAAAAGTTTCCTCAACAGGATGATGGAATAAAAATGCATTTAATCACAAATGTTGAAAGCAAGAAGAAACCACAAGGGATGAACAAATCCCAACATCCTCCATTACAGCAAGGAAGCTATGGTGGAGAGTTCTTACATGACCAGTCCAGTATCAGAGGTATTTAACTGAGCTAGAGTCATAACTCAAATAGTTGAGTGCCCTATTCTCATGGTTCCTTAACTGTATTAGCTAAGGTACCTCAAAGTGCCACAGTGATCTCACAGTCTTGCTGTAAGATATTTTTAATTTTTAAGGGAAACAATGGTTAACATGAATCAGAAACCATACAAATTACCAACTCAAGGTAGTTCACAATTTCAAAATTATATTGTATTGAATTCTTTTGATTATATCACACTGAAGTGAAGCTGGGTTTCATCTATTCATGTGATTAAAAGCAAATGCCATACAAAAGTCAGTGTGAAATAGGAAATTCAGATGATATCTAATCTGATTCCAAGGTTTGAATATTTGCACAGGGCCTGACAAGCACACCTATTCCATCAGCAAGTAGTTATAGTTGGTTGAGAAAGAAATTAAAATCAATATTATTTTCTTCCTCTCTCTCTCTCTATATATATATATACACATATATACTAGCTATTCAAATGGTTACTAAATTATTGGGACATAAATGCAAGCTGTGTGGACCTAAGTACTTAATAAATGGAATGTTGAAGTGTTCCTTTTGACCAAGGAGCTTCATGAAAAAAATTACTAATATACAAAGGTCACCAAGAACCAAAAACTTGAACAACTTTTGCCCTATTTTCTAGTCAGTCAGAAGGGTAGCTTTCTACATGGTTGTAAAACTGTCTCTTCAGGGCTTCTGAGATTTGGAGCGAGAATCCCCATCTCAACTTCAACAAAGCAGCTTCATTTACCTGCTTTACAATTTGTCCATTTCTATAGCTTTTGATTTGTGGAAAGGGTTGAGAAGCTGGGGATAAATTAATTGAATCTTCTGGTATGGTAGACAGACTAGATTGGGATTGGAAGGTGATAAAATTTCTCTGAATAAAAATGTCAGAGTTAGGCACAATAAAATTGCTCCTGGTCAAGGAGATGATGCTAAAAATACAGATCAAAAGAGTACCAGAGAGAGAGTTGAAAATAGTCCATAGAAGCTCAAGTGGAAATCTTCCCAGGCTTAGCCTCAATTTCCAATTTAAGTTTCAAAGTATCTTTTAGTTTTATCTTAAATCCTGAAATGATTTAGGTTCAGACTCATGCTAGCTGACCAATAGGTTGATGTGTTATACATTTCTGTTGCTAATATTACTATATTCCAAGCCATTTGGATTTGAAACTTAAGAATTATTTTTGCCTATTTGCTATCTTACTCTCCAGTCATTTCAGCCACCAAATCCTAGATATATCACCTGAATAAATTTTGACATCCACCCTTTCCTTTCCATGGTGATATAACTAGTTGAAACAAGGATGTGGTGCTGGTTTTCTTGTTTTTCAGTTGCTCAGTCATGTCTAACTCTTTGTGACCCCATGGACTGCAGAATGCCAGGCTTCCCTGTCCTTCACCATCTCCCAGAATTTGTTCAAACTCATGTCCATTGAGTTGTTGATGCCATCCACACGTCTCATCCTCTGTCATCCCCTTCTCCTCCTGCCTTCTATCTTTCCCAGAGTCACGGTCTTTTCCAATGAGTCAGCTCTTCCCATCAGATGGCCAAAGTATTGGAACTTCAGCTTCAGCATCAGTCCTTCCAATGAATATTCAGGGTTGATTTTCTTTAGGATTGATTGATTTGATTTCCCTACTGTCCAAGGGAATCTCAAGAGATTTCTCCAACACCACATTTCAAAAACATCAGTTCTTTGGCACTTATGCTTTTTTATTGTCCAGCTCTCACATCTGTACATGACCACTGGAAAAACCATAGCTTTGACTACACAGAACTTTATTGGCAAAGTAATGTCTCTGTTTTTCAATATGCTATCTAGGTTTGCCATTGCTTTTTTCCAAGGAACAAGCATCATTTAATTTTGTGGCTGCAGTCACCATCCAGTGTGATTTTGGAGCCTGAGGAAATAGAGTCTGTCACTGTTTCCATTGTTTCTCCATCTATTTGCCATTAAGTGATGGGACCAGATGCCATGATCTTTATTTTTGAATACTGAGTTTTAAGTCAGCTTTTTCACTCTCGTCTTTCACCTTCATCAAGAGGCTCTTTAATTCCTCTTTGCTTTCTGTTGTAAGGGTGGTATCATCTGCACATCTAAGATTATTGATATTTCTCCCCAAAATCTTGATTCCAGCTTGCGCTTCATCCAGTCCAGCATTTCACATGATATACTCTGCATATTAGTTAAATAAACAGGGTTACCATATACAGCCATGACCTACTCCTTTCCCAATTTTGAACCAGTTTGGTGTTTTGTGTCTGGTTCTAACTATTGCTTCTTAACTTGCATACAGGTTTCTCAGGAGGCATACAGGTTTCTAAGGTGGTCTGGTACTCCCATCTCTTAAAGAATTTTCCAAAGTTTGTTGTGATGCACACAGTCAAAGGCTTTAGCAGAGTCAGTGAAGCAGAAGTAGATGCTTTTCTGGAATTCTCTTGCTTTTTCTATGATCCTACAGATGTTGGCAATTTGATCTCTGGTTTGCCTTTTCTAAATCCAGCTTGAACATCTGGAAGTTCTTGGTTCACATACTGTTGAAGCCCAGCTTGAAGGATTTTGAGCATTACTTTGCTAGCATGTGAACTAGGTGCAATTGTGTGGTCGTTTGAGCATTTTTTAGCATTGCCCTTCTATATGATTAGAACGAAAACTGATCTTTTCCAGTTCTGTAGCCACTGCTGAGTTTTCCAAATGTGCTGTCATATTGAGCGCAGCACTTTCTTTTAGGGTTTGAAATAGTTCAGCTGGAATTGCCTCACCTCCACTAGTTTTGTTCATAGTGATGATTTCCAAGACCCACTTGACTTCACACTCCAGGATGGCTGGCTCTAGGTGGGTAAATCACATCATCTGTGGTTATCCCAATCATTAAGATCTTTTTCTATAATTTTTCTATGTATTCTTGCCATCTCTTCTTAATTTCTTCTGCTGTCCTTTTCTGTCCTTTATTGTGTCCATCTTTGCATGAAATGTTCCCTTGGTATCTCTAATTTTCTTGATGAGATCTCTAGTCTTTCCCAATCTCCTGTTTTCCTCTATTTCTTTGCATTTTTCACTTTAAAAAGGCTTTCTTATATCCCCTTGCTATTCTCTGGAACTCTGCATTCAGATAGGTATATCTTTCCTTTTCTCCTTTGCCTTTTGCTTCTGTTCTTTTCTCAGCTATGTGTAAGGCCTCCTCAGACAACCATTTTGCCTTTTTGCATTTTTTTTTCCTTTAGGGATGATTTTGATCACCACCTCCTGTACAATGCTATGAACCTCCGTCCATGGTTGTTCAGGCTGTCTGTCCATCGGAAGTAATCTCTTGAATCTCTTTGTCACTTCCACTGTATAATCAGAAGGGATTTGATTTAGGTCATACCTGAATAGCCTAGTGGTTTTCCCTATGTTCTTCAATTTAAGTTGGAATTTTGAAATAAAGAGTTCATGATCTGAGCCACAGTCAGCTCCCAGTCTCTTTTTGCTGACTGTATAGAGCTTCTCCATCTTCAACCGCAAAGAATAAAATCAACCTGATTTTGATATTGACCATCTGGTGATGTCCACTTATAGAGTCATCTACTGTGTTGTTGAAAGAGGGTGTTTGCTATGACCAGCAAACTCTTGGCAAAACTCTGTTAGCCTTTTTCCTGCTTCATTTTGTACTCCAAGGCCAAACTTGCTTGTTTCTCCAGGTGTCTCTTGACTTCCTGCTTTTGCATTCCACTCCCCTGTTATGAAAAGGATATCTTTTTTTGGTGTTAGTTCTAGAAGGACTTGAAGGTCATCATAGAGCCTTTCAGCTTCAGCTTCTTCAGCATTAGTGGTTGGGGCTTAGACTTGGATTACTGTGCTATTCAATGGTTTGCCTTTGAAATGAACCAAGATCTTTCTGTCATTTTTGAGATTGCACCCAAGTAGTGCATTTCAGACTCTTTTGTTGATTGTGAGGGTTACATCATTTCTTCTGGTGGATTCTTGCCCACAGTAGTAGATATAATGATCATCTGAATTAAATTTGCCCCTTCCTTTCCATTTTAGTTCACTGATTCCTAAAATGTCAATGTTCGCTCTTGCTGTCTCCTGTTTGACCACTTCTAATTTACCTTATTTCATGGACCTAATATTTCAGGAAAGCTGAGCACCGAAGAATGGATGCTTTTGATTTGTGGTGTTGGAGAAGACTCTTGAGAGTTCCTTGGACTGCAAGGGGATCCAACCAGTCCATCCTAAAGGAGATTGGTCCTGGGTGTTCATTGAAAGGACTGATGTTGAAGCTGAAACTCCAATACTTTGGCCACCTGATGCAAAGAGCTGACTCATTTGAAAAGACCCTGATGCTGGGAAAGATTGAGGGCAGTAGGAGAAGGGGAAGACAGAGGATGAGATGGTTGGATGGCGTCACCGACTCAATGGACATGGGTTTGGGTGGACTCTGGGAGTTGGTGATGGACAAGGAGGCCTGGCGTGCTGTGGTTCATGGGGTTGCAAAGAGTCAGACACAACTGAGTAATTGAACTGAACTGAATTTTTCAGGTTCCTATGTAATATTGTTCTTACAGCATCAAACTTTGCATTCACCACCAGACACATCCACAGTTAGGTGTTGTTTCCGCTTTGGCTCAGCCTCCTCCTTCCTTCTGGAGCTATTTCTCTGGTGTTCTCCAGTAGCATATTGGACACCTACTGACCTGGGGGCTTCATCTTTCATTGTCATGTCTTTTTGCCTCTTCTTACTATTCTGGTGGCTCAGAGGGTAAAGCGTCTGCTTGCAATGTGGAAGACCTGGATTCGATCCCTGGGTTGGGAAGATCCCCTGGAGAAGGAAATGGCAATCCACTCCAGTATTCTTGCCTGGAAAATCCCATGGACAGAGAAGCCTGGTAGGCTACAGTCCATGGGGTCACAAAGAGTAGGACATGACTGAGTGAGTTCACTTTACATTTACCTTTACTATTCTGGTTATACATATTGGTTTTGATTTAGCCAAGAGAAATGATGGCTTTTCTGAAGGCACATAGCTAGTAATAAGAGTAGAATAAAGAAGGACAGTATTGGTATCATCTACATGGAAGTGATATTTGAAGCACAAAAGAGAAGGTGAAAAAGAAAATTCAGGAGAACATGTATAATAGCAGCATGAGAAAGAGTGACTCCATCAGAAAGGATAGAAAACCAGTCACCAAGAGACAATTATCATATATTCTGGGATCACAGTCACTAAATGATGAAAGAGGGCAGGAAGCAAAGGGTTGACTATCAAGTATCAAACTGTGTTCTTGTATTATGATAGCCAAGGGGAAAAGAAATGATTTAAAATAAAATTGCTGGTGTCTAAAAAAAGCTATCATACAATTGAAGACAGAACACATTCATAGAACAGTTTAAGAGTAATGCAGGAGCAGTGTCATCTTAAAGGCAAAATAACTATTCTTTGCAGCCAATAGAAGAGAATAAAATGCAATAATTTAAGGTTTATATTTTTTCTACATTCTTATTAGGTTTATTACTTGAGCTACTTAGAAGTTACTTACAAACTGTGCTTAAGGTATGTATTTTGATGATAATATCTATGGAAATTTACCATATAATTACACAATTGAGTTTCAAAAAGGACATGAAATGATAATAGTTACCAGTTCTCTATAGATCCTGCAATTCAGACACTACAATTGATGGCTTATAAGCTACTTCTAAACTGTAGGCATCACTCTTTGGCTCAAACATCACTGGTTTTTATTTTTAATTTTTATTTTGAACCTCTCCAACAATTCAAAATTAATTAAAATCTCTATTTATAACTTCCCTTAAACAATCAGAAGTTGTTTCTGTCATGGACCACCATTCTGGTGTAGTAACAATTAGCTGCAACTGCATCATAGTTGTTCCCTTGCAGAAGGCTCAGTGTGGCCTGATTACTCATTGGTATCTCAAACCTAGCTCCTATAGCTATAATGATTTGCAAGCCTGCTACAGTACAGGGTGCATGTTTTACATGTGAAGAGCATCCTGGGCCACAGAGTGACAAAAGAGACTTGCTCAAAACCCATGGGTTACAGGGATTTCCCAGGTGGTACTAGAGCTAAAGAGCCCACCTGCCAATGCAGGTGACATAAGAGACACAGGTTCAATCCCTGGGTCAGGAAGAACCCCTGGAGAAGGACAAAGCAACACACTCTAATATTCTTGCCTGGAGAATCTCATGGACAGAGGCTTCCGGCAGGCTGCGGTCCATAGCGTCCAAAGAGACAGACACCACTGAAGTGACTTAGCATGGATTACTAGAAACAGAAATAGCCTTTATTTATAATCTTTCAACCAGATCTCTTACATTGGAATTTAGAGAAGTAGAATATTGTCCAATATGGCACACTAGGAAAGGTCCTAAAAGAGAAATCTATTTCTGGGTCTTTTGCTTATCATTGGATTGCCTTTGACAAGTCTATCCAATTCCTCTCTTCTATGCA
This sequence comes from Capricornis sumatraensis, assembly GCF_032405125.1. Lineage (NCBI taxonomy): Eukaryota > Metazoa > Chordata > Mammalia > Artiodactyla > Bovidae > Capricornis > Capricornis sumatraensis. The sequence continues at coordinate 46,876,635 of NC_091089.1, forward strand.
AGTATGGTAATGACCTACTTACTTTGTAGGACTGCAGCTTTAAAAGCTAAAGTGTATTTTTAATATTCTCTAAAAATAAGGAAAACAATAATTTTTAAAAACTGAAATTAGCCAAAAGTCATGAGTTCTAGGCCCAGTTCCTCCACAAGCCAATTGCATGAATTTTCACAAGTTTCTTAAACTCTAGTTTCAACCACAAATATTATTTTATTTCCCATGATTTTTGCAAGATTAATCTCATTCATCATTTTTTAAAATGTTTTTCTTGAATTAAAACCTTTATTACTTGGGCCAAACCCAACAATGAATTAAACTAATAGAGAATGAAAATGGACAATTGAGCTGGGCCTACTTTATGTGCATGTCAGAGGCACATGGAGATGTTGATGAGGTACTTTCATTTGAAATCTCAGCACCCCCTTCTTTGGCACCAAATATATCTCATCAAGATTAGAGATCCAGAGCAGAGCTCAGAGAGGAAAAGCAGAGATATAAATGACTGGAGAAGGGCTTCCAGGGCGCTGAGTCAGCCAAAACAGAGCCTCCTGCTGAGCTCAATGGATCTTTTCTCATTTGCCTGGAGCATTGACTGGAGGTTGCTTTGGCAGTGCCTGCTGGGCAGACAATTTTTAGTCCATTGATTCATTTGAGCTAGGCAGTTTGCCCTAACACTTAGGCACTCAGACAAAAATGCCCTTAATCACTGGCAAACCCTGGGATGTAGAGAGGGCCAGTGGCTCAATCAGCGCCTTGGGGCTGGCCGTGGGAAAGGAGGGTCTAGAAAGCACGGGGTGCCAGTCACTGAGACTTCGCAGAAGTCAAGGATTTTTTTGCAAGTCAGAACTCTAGAGAATTCCTGATTTGGGAGTCAGGAACATTCTAATTTAAGAGCACTGTACTCTTTCCTTCGTCTTCAGTTAAACACTGGTCCCCTCTGCAAGTCCTCATGATCTACACTGGGCTGACTGCTAATTCTCCCAGCTGTGCCTGCCCCAAGAAGCTTTCCCTGACCTCCCTCTTTCTCCTTATTGGGATCAGGCCCTGATACTTCTCAAAACCTTGCTGACTTACCACTATTATATTGCCATCACAGCCAATTGTAACTGCCTTTTTTCTTATATCTCCTCAGTAAGACTCTTATATGAGACCAATAACATCTATTTAATTACCGATCTCTAGCACCTAGCTACCCACTCCAATATTCTTGGGCTTCCTGGTGGCTCAGCTGGTAAAGAATCCGCCTGCAATGTGGGAGACCTGGGTTCGATCCCTGGGTTGGGAGGATTCCCCTGGAGAAGGGAAAGGCTACCCACTCCAGTGTTCTGGCCTGGAGAATTCCATGGACTACAGCCCATGGGGTTGCAAAGAGTTGGACGTGACTGAGCGACTTTCACTTTTCAGCACCTAGTATAGTGCCTGTCATATGGAGCACCCTTAAATCCTTATAGGATTATGGAGGCAAAGGGGGGTGGGGAAGGAAGGCAGGAAGGAAGAGAGGGGGAAATGGGAGGGGGAAAGGGAAGGGACAGAGACAAAGATAACTATGCTGCTGAAGTGAGCCAAAGGTTGACTGAGGAAGTAAAATGGTGCACCCAAGTTGGTGACCAACACCCCAAAGGCAGTGTTAACAGGAGAATATAGTGCCTCAATAGTCAATACTGTAAGTTGGAGGAAAAACCAATTCTGAACTGAGAATCAAAAACCTCAATTTTACTTTTGACTTTACCAGAGATTGTTTGTCTCTACTACCACAATGAAAAAACTAGAACTACTTCCTCTTATCAATTAATGTTTTCTTTGTCTATCCACACCTGAGGCCAGATGACTCAAATAGGAAAAATGAAAATAAAATGTTAACTGCTTCATGTATGAATATGACTTCATGCTGTAAGTAAAATTTCTTCATGAATGAAGAACCCCTTTAACACAGAGCTTACATCACATTTTAATAATAACGATAAGGGTGCCTTAAGCAGATAGAATATCATAGAAAGTCCTCAAAACATACACATGTTGGATTTTTATGAGATTTTCTTAAGAAAAGCCCATAGGATAGGATAGCCCCAACTTACAGATGGTCAAAGTGAGACTCATTGGAGTTAGGTGACTTGTTCAAGTTTATATACCTGGTAAGCATCTAGAAGAATGGTAAGCACAAAGTAAGTACAAAAATACTTATAAAAACATAGTACTGGAAAAATCTAACGTGTAAGCAAATTCAACTTCTTACATACTTCAGGAAGCTCTTCTGACAGAAGGATATACCTAACAACTGACAATTACTTAAATCTTTTTTGAGTAATCTTTCATCTCAGGAGCCAGTTTGCTCATTGTATAACAGAGATAATAATTAACACATATTTCCTAGCTTTTGTAAAGATGAAATAGGTAGTGTATGTTTGTAAATCACTTAGCAAGGACAATTTCTGGCACATAGCAAGTATTCAGTAAATGTTAATTCTTATTACTCATATGCTATAGTTTTAATTAGTTTACTTTTGTTTTGGTTTTTGATTTTTTTGCCTTTCTTGGGTCCTCTTTAGCTCCTTTCATCTTTTTGCTTCAGACGCTTTCACTTCTTCAGGTGCATAGAGGAAAATTTATTTTCATGATTATCTAAATCATCCTCGGTAAAGTGGAAATTGTTGGTCTTAATCTCTCTGCATCATAGAAATTTAAATGTATAATTAATTGACTATACCTGAGTCAAAGACAAAGTTTTCTGAGAAAGCTAGATTATTTTCTCCCAGAATTTGAACAAAACTTATTTGTTAGCTTCCCATTTCAACAGCATGGGCTGTGTGATATCTAATCCTAAAAATGTAGATGAAATTCTTGTAAAATAAAGTTTTATAGTGATTACTCACCATTGCTTAGAAAATTCTGATTTAAAGTATATTACATAAAATGCCTTATTATTTTAGCAAATTCTTTAAGTGAGCATGACCCATAATGTGGCAAGAACATCCATTGGAATGCAGAAAAAAATTGGAATTTTAACTTTTATATCAATGTAATATCTTCTATTTGAACAGCTATCTTTGGAAGGTTTTTAATGTCCATAATAATGTTACTGCAATTTCAAATGTATAGAATGTATTAATAAGTTTACATATATTTGATGTCTATGATCATAATCTTATAATTAACACATATAATCAAGAAGGTTTTAGAATCTTATACAAAGCCTAAGATTAGTGGGTGTTTTGAAAGTGCTGTGTTGCACTGTTTATAATAGCCAGGACATGGAAGCAACCTAGATGTCCATCAGCAGATGAATGGATAAGAAAGCTGTGGTACATACACACAATGGAGTATTAGCCCAGCCATTAAAAAGAATACATTTGAATCAGTTCTAATGAGGTGGATGAAACTGGAGCCGATTATACAGAGTGAAGTAAGCCAGAAAGAAAAACACCAATACAGTATACTAACACATATATATGGAATTTAGAAAGATGGTAACGATAACCCTGTATGCGAGACAGCAAAAGAGACACAGATGTATAGAACAGTCTTTTGGACTCTGTGGGAGAGGGAGAGGGTGGGATGTTTTGAGAGAATGGCATTGAAACATGTATAATATCATATAAGAAATGAATCACCAGTCTAGGTTCGATACAGGATACAGGATGCTTCGGGCTGGTGCACTGGGATGACCCAGAGAGATGGTATGGGGAGGGAGGTGGGAGGGGGGTTCAGGATTGGGAACACGTGTACAACCGTGGTGGATTCATGTCAATGTATGGCAAAACCAATACAGTATTGTAAAGTAAAATAAAAATTAAATTAATTAAACTGCTGTGTTTATTCTTCAGTCACTAAGTCGTGTCTGACTGAACCCATGCACTGCAGCACACCAGGCTTCCCTGTCCTTCATTATCTCCCAGAGTTTGCTCAAACTCATGTTGATTGAGTTGGTGATGCCATCCAACTATCTCATCCTCTGTTTCCCCCTTCTCCTTCAGTCCTCGATCTTTCCCAGAATCAGGGTCTTTTCCAATGAGTCAGCTCTTCGCATCAGGTGGCCAAAGTGTTGGAGCTTCAGCTTCAGCAGTCCTTCTAATGAATATTTAGCATTGATTTCCTTTAGGATTGATTGGTTTGATCTTCTTGCAGTTCAAGAGACACTCAAGAGTCCTCTCCAGCACCATAATTCAAAAGCATCAGTTCTTTGACACTCAACCTTTATGGACCTTTATGGTCCAATCTTATATCTGTACGTGACTACTGGAAAAACTATAACTTTGACTGTATGGACCTTTGTTGGTAAGATGATGTCTCTGCTTTTTAATATGCTGTCTAGGGGTAGCACAGGGTTGGACACGACTGAAGCAACTTAGCAGCAGCAGCAGCAGGTTTGTCATAGCTTTCCTTCCAAAGAGCAAACGTCTTTTAATTTCATTACTTTCCGAAATGATTTTGGCGCCCAAGAAAATAAACTGTTGCTGTTTCCACTTTTCCCCATCTACTTTCCATGAGTGATGGGACTGGCTGTTATGATCTTAGCTTTTTGAATGTTGAGTTTTAAGCCAGTTTTTCAACTGTCCACTTTTACCCTCATCAAGAGGCTCTTTAGTTCCTCTTCACTTTCTTCCATTAAAGTGATATCATCTGCATATCTGAGCTTGTTGATATTTCTTCCAGCAATCTTGATTCCAACCTGTGAGTCATCCAGCCCAGCATTTCATATGATGTACTCTGCATAGAGGATGCCAGTCGTAAAGAAGCTGCCTGTCAATGCAAGAGACATGAGATGTAGGTTTGATCCCTGGGTCAGGAAGATTCCCTGGAGGAGGGCATGGAAACCCACTCCAGTATTCTTGCCTGCAGAATCCCCATGGAGAGAGGAGACTGGTAGGCTAGTCCATGGGGTCACAAAGAGTAGGACACGACTGAAGGGACTGAGCATGTAAATACTTTGCATTTAAGTTAAATAAGCAGGGTGACAATATACAGCCTTGACATATTCCTTTACCAATTGTGAACCAGTCCGTTGTTCCATGTTTGGTTCTAACTGTTGCTTCTTGACCTGCATATAGGTACATCAGTAGACAGGTAAGGTGGTCTGATGTTCCCATCACTTTAAGAATTTTCCACAGTTTGTTATGATCCACGTGGTAGCTTTTGTGTAGTCAATGAAGCAGAAGTATTTCTGAAATTCCCCTTGCTTTTTCTATGATCCAGTAGATGTTGACAATCTGATCTCTGGTTCCTCTGCCTCTTCTAAAGCTTGAACATCTGAAAGTTCTCAGTTCATGTACTATTGAATGCTAGCTTGAAGGATTTTGAGTATTACTTTGCTAGTATGTGAAATTAATGTACAGTAATGTGCAGTAGTTTGAGTATCCTTTACTTTGCTTTTCTTGGGGGTTGGAATGAAAACTGAACTTTTCCAGTCCTGTGGCCACTGCTGAGTTTTCTGAATTTGCTAACATATTGAGAGCAGCACTTTAACAGCATCATCTTTTAGGATTTGAAATAGCTCAGTTGGAATTACATACCTCCACTAGCTTTGTTCATAGTAATGCTTCCTAAGGCTCTCTTAACTTCACACTCTAGGATGTCTTGCTCTAGGTGAGTGACCACACTATCATGGTTATCTGGGTCATTGAGATCTTTCTTGTATAGTTCTTTGTGTATTCTTGGCACCTCTTCTTAATATTTTCTGCTTCTGTTAGGTCCTTGCAATTTCTGTCCTTTGTTTTGCCTATCCTTGCATGAAATGTTCCTTTGGTATTTCCAATTTTCTTGAAGAGATCTCTAGTCTCTCCCATTCTGTTGTTTTTCTCTATTTCTTTACATTGTTTGCTTAAGAAGTCTTTTTTATCTCCTCTTGCTCATCTCTGCAACTCTGCATTCAGTTGGGTATATCTCTCCCTTTCTCCTTTGCCTTTTCCCTTCTTTTCTAAGCTATTTGTAAGGGCTCCTAGACAACCACTTTGCCTTCTTGAATTTCTTTTTCTTTGGGATACTTATGGTCACCACCTCCTCTACAATGTTATGAATCTCTGTCCATAGTTCTTCAGGCACCCAGTCTACCAGATCTAAGACCTTGAATCTATTTTTCACCCCCACTGTATAATCATAAGGGATTTGATTTAGGTCATACCTGAATGGTCTAGTGGTTTCCCTTACTTTCTTCAATTTATGCCTGAATTTTGCAATAAGGAGTTCACAATAGGCACCACAGTCATTTCCAGGTCTATTTTCCATAGATAATCTTCAGCATTATCTATGAAAGAAAAAAGAAAAGTTATGCTCATTTATAAACTAATGCTGTCATTTTATTTTTTCAATATGAATTTGAAATTTGATAAAAATCGGTTCAGTCCCCCATATCTCTTTGTAAAACCTAATTCATATTTACTGTGATCTCTGCACAGAGAATGGGTGAAATATGCTACCAGCATTCAAAGGAAATATTCCTAAGGGCTGATGGAAAAACCAAACCACAAATCCCACTGAAAATCTTGACATGCTTCATAGCAAATGGACCAAATATTAGCTGTATTAGCCAACATTTTCACAAATTTTCATGGAACAAGCAGAGACAAATACCAAAGTCAAGTAACTAGTTTGCCCTCTAACTTCCTTTTAGGTAGTGCCATCATAAGCATGGTTCAGTTCTCACTTTTGAGTCTCAGATGATTCTAGACCCATTGCCTTCCCTCTAAAAATGTAGAAACAAACTGTGAAGCATCTTCTCCATGGTCCTCAGGGAAGTTAATCTATTTCAGATTGGCAGATATTCGAGAGTCTTTCAGAGAATTTTCTTTCTCATTTTTATTTTCCCTCTCCGGTCGGTTCAGTGATGAAAGGTTACAGATTAAGTGTTTGTGTCCCACCCCCTAATTCATTTGTTGAATGCTGATACCTAATGTGATGATATTAGGAAGTGGGGGCCTTTGAGAAGTGATTAGATCATGAGAGTGAACCCTCATGAATAGGATTAGTGCCCATACAAAATAGCCCTCCAATATATATATATATAAAATTTTAAAAAGAGACCCCAGAGAGCTCCCTTGCCCCTCCCACCATGTGAAGACACAGCTAGAAGCCAGCCATCTATAACCAGGAGACTGGCCCTCATCCAACACTGACTTTGGCACCTTGATCTTGGACTTCCCAGCTTCCAGAACTGTCAGAAATAAATCTTTGTTGTGTAATCTAACAAAGGTATTTTTGTTATAATACCTCAAATGAACTGACAGGGAACATAGTGAGTTAAGCCCCAATAAATCTCTGCAGAGACACTTAGAAACATCAGAATCTTTCATGATTACTTTGAAGAAACATGTTTTCACTGATTCCATTCTAACAATTTTCCTGTGGCCCAGCAGATTTGGCAACCTAAGTTATAGTAACTTGCAAAACATATCCTTTCATAAACTAATGTCCAAGGTGGCGTTTTGTTGTTCAGTCAACCAGTCATGTCTGACTCTTTGTGACGCCATGGACTACAGCATGCCAGGCTTCTCTACCCCCTCACCATCTCTCAAAGTTTGCCCAAGTTCATGTACATTGCACCGGTGATGCAATCCAGCCATCTCATCCTCTGATGCCCTCTTCCCCTTCTGCCCTCAATCTTTCCTACCATCAGGGACTTTTCCCAATGTGTCAGTTTTTCACATCAGATGACCAAAATATGAAGTTTCAGCTCAGCATCAGTCCTTCCAACGAGTATTCAGGGTTGATTTCCCTTAAGATTAATGTGTTTGATCTTGTTGCCATCCAAGGGACTCTCAGGAGTCTTCTTCAGCACCACAGTTCTAAGGCATCAATTCTTCAGTGCTCCACCTTCTTTATGGTCCAGCTCTCAAATGGTGTTTACCCAACAATATATTAATCATAAGGGCCTCCTAGGTGGCGCAGTGGTAGAGAACCCACCTATCAGTGCAGGAGATGTAAGAGATGCAAGTTTGATCGCTGGGTCAGGAAGATACATTGGAGCAAGAAAGTTCACCCACTCCAGTATTCTTGCCAGGAGACTCCCATGGACAGAGGAACCTGGCAGGCTAGGACCTAAAGCATCCTACTGAATCATCTAAATAGTATATCTTTTATCACTAGGTGGTGGCTACATTCAAAGTGTCCAGTGGAGGACTCCAAAGAGGCCATGGGGAAAGACAGAACACTAAAAAAACAAAGAAACTGAGTCACAATTCAAGTAATAACAAACTGATAAATTGGACTTCATTAAAATTAAAAACTTCTGGGGGAAAATATTTGCAATATAAATATCTGATAAAGGACTTATATCTAAAATATACAAAGAACTTTAAAAAGCAACAATAGGAAAGCAAACAGGTCAACTTAAAAATGGACTAAAGATCTGAACAGATACCTCACCAAAGATGGCAAATAAATATATGAAAAAATGCTCAATATCATCTGACATTAAGGAAATTTAAATTGAAACAAAATACTTGCACATGCATATCAGAATGGTTGAAATTCAGAAAAGATTCACTGAACTACATGGGTAACTCAAAAAATGGTGGCATCAGGCTCCAGAGGCTGCTATCCCAGTCACTCTTCCCAAAGTAGCCCCATCTTGAGGAATCTTGGGGCTCTATAGGGGTGGCATGAGAACCCTGGGATGAGAAACACCTGTGTTCTTTTCTATCTCCATCTGAACCCCTGGCAACCCACTGCTATTTTTGCCATCTCTGTGGCTTGTCTTCCCTGATGTGTCCCATGTGGTGGGGATCATACGAGGTGTGACCTTTTCAGATAGCTTCTTTCAATTGGTAATATGCCTTTGGAGTTTTCTGCATGTCTTCCTGTGGCGAGGTAGTTCATTTCCTTTGCCTCTAAATTGCCTGGATGCACCGCATTTCATGTATCTTCTCTCCTGTTAAGTACATCTTGGTTGTTTCCATGTTTGGGTAATTACAAATAAAGCTGCTATAAGCATAAAAAATATAACTGACAATATCAATTGCTGACAAGGATATAAAGTGAGAGGAATTATCGCTTATTGCTGTTTACAGCTACTTTGGAAGATATTTTGGCAGCTTCTTACAAAGCTAAACCTAATTCTGCCATACAATCCCATAATTATACTCTTAAGTACTCACGGAACTGAAAAAGTATGTCCACACAAAAATCTGCACATAAATGTATATAGCACTATATTCACAACTGCCAAAAACTAGACATGTTCTATTGTTCAGTCTGTAAACGGATAATTAAATGTTGATATATCCATGTAATGGAATGTTATTTGGTGATTAAGAGAGAATATGGTCTATGAAACTTTAAGGAGATATGTTCATCTTTGATGCCCATTGCCAGGTTAAAGAAACCAGTGAGGGGGCTGTTGTATCACATTCCAGAAAATGAAGAATTGATAGGATGGTAAAAAGATTAATGGTTATGGAGGGAAAATGGGTTAAATAAGAAAAGCACCAGGGATACTTGAAGCCATTGAAACCATCCTATATGTTACTGTAATGGTGGATACATGACACTATGAAATTGTCAAAACCCATAGCCTTTTACAGTACAAGGAGTGAATGTATACACATTTTTAAACATAATTTAGGAAATAAAAGAATTTCAGGATGAAATGCCAAATGTGGCAAAACAGTCTAGCTATATTATAAGTTCTGATATAAACTTACAGAAGAGAACAGGGACAAAAAGTGCTGACTTGAATAACTGGAAATGAGTAGAATCTGTAAGACTAATTTAAAAAAATTGACGTAACTGAACTCTTGCTGATAAAGTTGTCTTCCCTGGGTTAACAATTCTAGTACCACTGTACATAATGGTACAATTAAAATGAGTAACAGACTATATATGGTGTTTGCCTTAAAAAAATAGTCTTTTTTTTTTTTAAAGTAATAGTAGGTTATAGAAATAAAAATTAGAAGAGAAATAAAAGACTTAACAATTTTTAAAAAGAGTTAGAAAAAAAAGAAAGAAAAAAATAAATAAATAAAATGAGTAACAGTTGAAGAGAGCCAGGTTTCTCAATGTTGAAGCAGGATATTACAAACAAACAAGAAGAGAAGCCTAGAAAGATCCATATGGTAATGGATGAGAGTTGAAGAATCCATATGCATTTAGACTAATACAGGTGGTGACATATAGAAAAACATTTATGTATGTATATACATACATACACTTGCTCTGTCAGCTGATCCTGTAACAACAGCACACCTAGCACCCAGATGTTATTTTCTAATATCATTGTCCAGTAAAAAGAACTAGGGTCCCTTGGACAAGTGGCAGATTCTAGGACTGGGGCAAGAAATACATAACATGAGCCTGGAGCATCTTGTACAGCCAGTATGGAAGTGTTCAGAAAAAAGTACAGTGGTAGGAATAAATAAATAAATAGAGGGAAAGACATAAATCTCCCTTGTAGAAGAGTTATAAATAATTTATGTAGATACTGCACCCTCGATAGAGTTAAAGCATATCTCTCCATACTTTAAGCATTTGGGCTACACATAGAAACTTCCAAAGAGTACAGTAAATACAGAAAGAGGGAAAGGTGGCCAAGGAAGAGTAATTTTACAGTAGAGAAAGATAATACCACCTGAGTCAAGTGATTGTCACCAACAATGATAAACCATGTTGATGAAATATTTCCCTGATATGCTTCAGTGAAAATGGTACTTTATGTCTGTGATCTTCCCCCCCAAATACTGAAACATTGATGCTGAGAGCTGTGTGCTACGCCAGGATTCGTGACCTCCAGAGAAGAGGATTTCGATCCTGGGTCAGGGACAAGGCTTGACCAATGGAGGTTTTTGTGTAACAAAATTTTATTAAAGTATAAGAGAGACAGAGAAAACTTCTGACATAGACATCAGAAGGGGGCAGAAAGAATGCCCCTTTGCTAGTTTTGAGCAAGGTGTTTTATGTCTGTTAGCAAGCTATTAATTAGATAAGAGAGACATGTCCAGGCTGAGGGAGTTTCACCAGGCCTGTCTCCCATAATATGTATTTTTGAGATAGAATGTCATGGAGTGTGTCATCCCCAGCCATAAAACAATTGACATGGATACTGGTTTGTTGAGTCATTATCAGCCCAAGGTTTGAGAAAAGAAAAAAAAGTTAGTTTAGGCAGAACCATTTTGAAGAAAGGCAGACTTTAAAGCAAATACATAGTTTCATTAACATAACTTAAAAAAAATCTCCATAAGAAAAATGCATTGGTTAGCTCAAGGCAGAGGTGTCAGTCAACACAGAGTTAAAAGAAGCCTCTTTTAATTTTGTTTAGAGAAGGAAAAAAAAAGTCTTCCATTTGCAGTTTATTTCCTCCCGCCACTTGCAGACTTCTGGCCTTCATACCTGTTACGCTCTCAGTACTCACAACCCACACCCTCTCCCAACCTGCCCAACTGAACAGGGATAGTAACAAGTGAGAGATGAATCTTTACGCCACGGTGATTTTAGAGTTGTTTATTTCAGAGGTTTGAAAGGCAGATTGACACAGATTTCTTTGAAAATATAGAAGATACATTCCACACTAACAGAATAATGCGAATATATCCATACATACAGAAACTGGTATGCAGATTTCAGGAGCCCATGTATTGATTTTCACTGGGAGAAATGCTATAGCCAGTATCAACTCAGAACTCTACCTACCAGAGTGGTGCTTTGAAATCCTTCCACAATTACACCCTTTATTTTGACTAACTTTTATTTTGGATTTGATTGATGTAATAGTTTTCCTCTCATCATGGCCCAAATAATTTGAAATCCATGTTATCACTTGGTTTTTTATTCCTGGGAGGCCAGATGAGTGAAGAATGACAAGCAGTGGTCTTAGGTATCTATGGAGTCCAGTAATGCAGAAAATATCTCTTTTGCATTGGGAGAAACTGACTGAGCTTTCCTCCCCAGGACCGAGGACAGCTAACAGGAGTTTAATGAACAGACTTTCTAGTTTCAAGCATGCCAGTAAAATGTCATTTTCTATATGGTTTCTTGATCTGACCCTTTCCTATGTTTCTAGACCTGGGCACATTTATGAAGTTGTATCTGATATTGACTAAAAGCAACCATACTTGAACATTAATGTCACCATATATAGCCTTCATTCTGGCCTGATTCAGCTCCCCTAACACTCCTCTTCACTCACTTTGCATTATAATAAGTATCTGAGTTGCCACTTCCCTTGTTCCCCTAGTTTCCCCAGGTTAATCCGTGGTATCTGGTGGTAAAAGCAGTACTGGTATCAATTGTGTAATTTAGCTTCATTTAAAAAGAAATTTGTAGGATGTAGTTTTGCAGTTTTATTTAAATTATTTGTGGGAATAAAAGTGTTTACTTATATATCTGTTTATTTGTGAATGATGTAATTATTTACTGGCAATCTAGCAGCTTTCTTAAGTCAGCAAGCACAGTGTGGCACTGCTGAATTTTACAAGTAAATCTCAATGGCTAGAAGCCCAGGTTTTCGCAGATTTCTTCTCCCTCAAGCAACGCTTAGGATCACTGAAGAGACATATCTATTAAGAGTCAGCCAGCCAAATTAAGATCACCCATGGCTTCCAGGTTCCATTAGCTTCCCAGAGTGTCCTTAGCTCTATTAAGCTCCTATGGTTGATAGAGATTAGAATATGTTTAACCCAAGGCTTCTGGATCTAGAACAAACCTGCTGAAACTTTCCAGTCGGAAATCCATGTTGCAACTACTGTGACAGAAGGTGACCTTTTCTAACTTATAGCCTTTGTGGAGATGGGAGCTGGTAAGAAGGAGGTACAAAATTAAGAGTCAGGAACCCACAAGTGTAATAACTTCTAGTGATACAAACCTCAACTCATACACACCGACTTTTTCACAGGAGAAGAGTACAAGGCCAAATCTCAATTTCAGCTGCCCCAGTGTATTCAGAATCTTCATTTCCCAAGACTTTTTGACAAGATGTTCCTCTATCCCTGTAAATGAACACATTTGTTTTAGTTCACTTTGTTCTTATCACCATGATTGCACCTAAACCCTAGCATCAGTGCAGGCAAGGTAACTTGGTAAGTACTCCATTGCACACGTTCATAGTAACAAATAATAGACACAAACTAGTTTACAATAATGAGACTTTCTTTAAGCTTACCAGGAAAATTACATTTTTCAGTTACCCTTTATATTTTTGTTCTCAGAAAAAATAATATATACTTATTTATGTTTATACCTATATTTAAAAACATCAATGAGCTCTTGTATACTAAATCAGAATCCAAGTGGTAACAGAAGTCAAAAGGAAAGGTTTTCTTCCTAGTTTGTTCATGGTTAAGAGTGTATAATTTCTTCTGTCCTGACAAACAGAAAGTTAGCTTTATCTACAACATTATTGAATTTTGAAATTATTAAATAATTTTTGAATTATAGAATTTGAAATTATTGAATTTCAACATTATTGAAAATAAAAGATGTGAACATGGTATGAAAGTGACAATGTCTACTAATTCATTATAAGAATATACATAAGGTGATTGTCAGATAAATGTTAGAATTTCCTTCAATGCACACATAACATTTAGCACAGGATATAGACAAGTCAGATTGCTTTTGAATACTAAGAAATAGAACTTCTGAATTTAGTTTTATTTGCTAAGTTGTGTTCAACTCTTTTGTATCCCCATGGACTATAGCCCACGAGGCTCCTCTGTCCATGGGATTTCCCAGGCAAGAATACTGGAATGTGTTGCCATTTCCTTCTCCAGGAAATCTTCCTATCTCAGGTATTGAACCCACATCTCCTGCATTGGCAGGCAGAATCTTTACCACTGAGCCACCAGGGAAGTCCTCTGAATTTAGTTATACCATTTTAATTCATAGTTGAAAACAATTAATGAGGTTAATCTGACAGTGGAATAGAATATTCTAGGAGACACTCTGGATTTTGGATTTGGATATCTTCCAAAATAATTTGAAAAACAATGTACACTTCTTCTTAGGCTTTCTACATCTATTAAATATTTAGTTTGTAATAAAATGATAATAATGACTTGTATTTGTGTACTTCCTCATTTCCCAAAGCACTGTCAAATCCATTGTTTTACCTGATTTTCCAATATCTCTATAAGATAGTAAAAGAGAATTAACACCTGGTTTTAAAATGAGAAAAAGAAATACAGAAAGGACTCAGGAGGCTTATTGAAGTCAACACAAATAGAATATTAGAGTCTAGAAATTAGTTCTACAAGATTTCAGTCAAGGTCTTTCTATACCTCATATTGTCCAAATGATTAAGTCAAAATTTGAATCTGGCATGACTGAGCAACTTCACTTCTTCACTTCACTTAGCCTGCTGAGCATTTGGCAAATTAGTTATCATTCCTAAGCCTCAGTTTCCTCATCTATAAAATGGGAACATTTCTCACAACTCCATTAATGCTTTTGTGAAGATTTATGTAAAAAATGTATGTAAAATTACCAGACCTTGTTTAAGTGCTCAATAAATATTCACTCTTTTCCTCTTACTTTCATTATTTACAGAAAGACCTAGTCACACTGTCACAGTTCCTTTGAATACGAATCTGCAAAACCACCATCAGTTTCTACCCAGAACTAGGAAGAAATTAAGTTAAGAAATCATATCAACGGACTTTTGGACTCAGAGGGAGAGGGAGAGGGTGGGATGATTTGGTAGAATGGCATTGTAACAGGTATACTATCATGTAAGAATCGAATCTCCAGTCTATGTCCGATGCAGGATACAGCATGCTTGGGGCTGGTGCACGGTGATGACCCAGAGAGATGTTATGGGGAGGGAGGTGGGAGGGGGGTTCATGTTTGGGAACGCATGTACACCCGTGGTGGATTCATGTCAATGTATGGCAAAACCAATACAGTATTGTAAAGTAAAATAAAGTAAAAATAAAAATAAAAAAAGAAATCATATCAAGTAGGGAATTCAGTGGAGAGAGGCTGTCTGCTGGGCATTCTGACATCTCTGACTGGTCCTGCCCAACTTTGTTAGATAGCTTGCTTCACCTACAGGTCTTTACGAGAGCAGCCTGCCTTGAAAGATTCACCTCCTCCCATCCACATGGTCATGGATGTCCTTGGCATACATCATCCTAGTTGGCTTGACTAAAAAGACCCTGTGGCTTAGCAGTATAGAAAGAGAATCATCCAGCTTTGGGTTATACCCCCCACACAGCTACAGGGCATTATTTTGACACTCTTCCAATTGGAGTTCTATGAAATTTCAAGGTACCTTGGGGTCACGAAGAGTCGGACACGACTGAGTGACTTCACTTTCACTTTCCACTTTCATGCATTGGAGAAGGAAATGGCAACCCACTCCAATGTTCTTGCCTGGAGAATCCCAGGGACGGGGGAGCTTGGTGGGCTGCCATCTATGAGGTTGCACAGAGTCAGACACGACTGAAGCAACTTAGCAGCTTAGCAGTAGGATCAAAGAAGTCAGAGGACAGCAGACAAGCACTGAAAAGGTTGAGGGAGATGTGGGTCACAGCCTCAATCAACAGCTAAGTATTATCTCAATAAAGGCTTTTCACCTCTCTGAGCTTCCTATTCATTGTGTACAAAACAAAGTGGGTAGAGATGTATTTAGACCCATCTTTACAATCTTGTGAGTCTATGATGCAAAGTGACCTTGCAGTTTTTGGTCCAAGAATGTCAAAAAACAAAGCCACAGAGTCCAGTAAAGGAACAAAAATAGCATGGGAAATCTAAGGCAGTAAAAGGGGAATGATATCTCATTCATCAAGGTGTAAACCAGGAGCTGAAAGACTTGTCTAACAGCCAACAAGAGCATTGAAAGAAACCATAGATGAGATGGGTAAATTTGAGAGAGGAAGCAGGATGGGAAGTGTATGAAAGAGTAGTGAAGGCAAGCAAATCCCAGAGAAATTTTGAGAGTTGCCTGAGGAGACAGAATTAGGCTAGGAAGCCTTTTCTGTGAGAAAATGTGTTTTGGCCACAAAGAGAGAGAGGTGTCACCTGGTCTGTTCATTCTAGGTCCCCCCTTCCTCCCAATCATCTTCTATTTGTTGTCAAATTATTCATCCTAATTCTATGAGGTACTCATTGGGGTATCTTATTATGGGCTGTGAAATAAGGTGTAATTTGACAGAGTCTTGAAAGATGAGTAGGAACTCACAGCAGGTGGGGCCATTGAACTCCAAATAGGAAGAAGGACAGAGGAGCATCTATTTTATGGAGCATCTCTTTCATTGCAGGTGCTGTGCTAGGTGCATTGCATACATCTCATACAAAGCACACAGTGCCACCAGTAAAAAATAATTATTATCCCTATCTTACAAGTGAGAAAGAGGAGGCTCAGCGCATAAACAATTTGCCTGGTCACTCAACTCTCAACACCAAAACCTACACTATGTCCATTAATGCATTTTTTCCTTTTCCACTGTTCCTCTCAACACATGCAAAGTCATAAAATTGCAAAATAATAAGGTTTATTGGAGAGCACTGTCTGCTTTCTCTGTGATCAGAGTAAGTATAGTTAAGTGGGGTGTGACAGTTGGAGATAATGGTTCAAAAGATAGGTTGAGGCCAACTAGAACTGGTCTTGAGACTTTTTTAAATGTAATCTTGTGGACAATGGGAGACTACTGAAGTTTTGAAGGGATGATGACAGAAGACAGACAAATTGACATCTGATACGTCTGGCCTCTAGGTATAGTGCCTGGTACTGCCTCATTCACCATTGGTTACATAATAAATCAGAATCATTTTTATTCTTTAAGAAATATCATCATCTAGAACAGGTATAGGTATTTCCAAGTTGCCACTACTATCTGTGATTAAAGTTCTCTAGGCTCTGTCATCTGGAAATTAGGTCCAAAGACCTACAGGTGTCAAGCCCATTCTCCTAATCTGAGGAGGTAAGAAATACAGTTGCAAGCACCCAGTTCATTTTACCTATCAGACTCCAGACAAGAGAATATTCTCTTTAAATAAGTGTTCCTTGGTGGGGATCCCATCAACAAGCCTCCATTCCCATCAACAAGCCTCCATACACCAGTGACACACAAAAAGTTCTCATGTTCCCATTGGAATCTTGAATTCATGTTTCCTTCATGTTTTATGAACCATGTGCCTGCATGCGTACTCTGTCACTTCAGTTGTATCTGACTCTTTGCGACCCTATGGACTGTAGCCCTCCAAGTTCCTCTGTCCATGGGACTCTCCAGGCAAAACTACTGGAGTGAGTTGCCATGCCCTCCTCCAGGGGATCTTGCCAACCCAGGATCCAACTCATGTTTCTTGTGGCTTCTACATTGCAGGCAGATTTTTTACCACTAAACCACCAGGGAAGCCCTTTATGGACCATAGTACCCACTTTTTAAAATTTATTTATTTGATTTTAATTGGAGGCTAATTACTTTACAATATCGTAATGGTTTTTGCCATACATTGACATGAATCAGCCATGGGTGTACATGTGTTCCCCATCCTGAACCCCCCTCCCACCTCCCTCCCCATACCATCCCTCAGGGTCATCCCAGTGCACCAGCCCTGAGTACCCTGTCTCATGCATCAAACCTGGACTGGTGGTCTATTTCACATATGATAATATACATGTTTCAATGCTATTCTCTCAAATCATCCCACCCTCACCTTCTCCTGCAGAGTCCAAAAGACTGTTATTTACATCTATGTCTCTTTTGCTGTATCGCATATAGGGTCATTGTTACCATCTTTCTAAATTCCATATATATGCATTGCTGCTGCTGCTGCTGCTGCTAAGTCACTTCAGTTCTGTCTGATTCTGTGCAGCCCCATAGATAGCAGCCCACCAGGCTCCCCCATCCCTGGGATTCCCCAGGCAAGAACACTGGAGTGGGTTGCCATTGCCTTCTCCAGTGCATGAAAGTGAAAAGTGAAAGTGAAGTCGCTCAGTTGTGTCTGACTCTAGCGATCCCATGGACTGCAGCCCACCAGGCTCCTCTGTCCATGGGATTTTCCACGCAAGAGTACTTGAGTGGGGTGCCATTGCCTTCTTGATTAGTATACTGTATTGGTGTTTTCCTTTCTGACTTACTTCACTCTGTATAATAGGCTCCAGTTTCATCCACCTCATTAGAACTGATTCAAATGCATTATTTTTAATGGCTGAGTAATATTCCATTGTGTATATGTACTGCAGTTTTTTTATCCATTCATCTGCCAATGGACATCTAGGTTGCTTCCATGTCCCGACTATTGTAAACAGTGCTGCGATGAACATTGGAATACATGTGTCTCTTTCAATTCTGGTTTCCTCGGTGTGTATGCCCATACCTTTGCTGACTAAGGTCCATCTAGTCAAGGCTATGGTTTTTGAAGTAGTCATGTATGGATGTGAGTGTTGGAATGTGAAGAAGGCTGAGCGCCGAAGAATTGATGCTTTTGAACTGTGGTGTTGGAGAAGACTCTTGAGAGTGTCTTGGACTGCAAGGAGATCCAACCAGTCCATTCTGAGGGAGAAAGCCTTGGGATTTCTTTGGAAGGAATGATGCTAAAGCTGAAACTCCAGTACTTTGGCCACCTCATGTGAAGTGTTGACTCATTGGAAAAGACTTTGATGCTGGGAGGGATTGGAGGCAGGAGAAGGGGACGACCGAGGATGAGATGGCTAGATGGCATCACTACTCGATGAATGTGAGTCTGAGTGAACTCCAGGAGTTGGTGATGGACAGGGAGGCCTGGCCTGCTGTGATTCATGGGGTCGCAGAGTCAGACATGACTGAGTGACTGAACTGAACTGAACTGAACTGAAGGCAGTTCTATTCCCAGTTTTTAAAGAAATCTCCACACTGTTCTCCATAGTGGCTGTACTAGTTTGCATTCCCATCAACAGTGTAAGAGGGTTCCCTTTTCTCCACACCCTCTCCAGCATTTATTGTTTGTAGCCTTTTAGATAGCAGCCATTCTGACTGGCGTGAGATGGTACCTCACTGTGGTTTTGATTTGCATTTCTCTGATAATGAATGATGTTGAGCATCTTTTCATGTGTTTGTTAGCCATCTGTATGTCTTTAGGGAATTGTCTGTTTAGTTCCTTGGCCCATTTTTTAATTGGGTCATTTATTTTTCTGGAATTGAGCTGCATGAGTTGCTCGTATATTTTTGAGGTTAATTCTTTGTCAGTTGCTTCATTTGCTATTATTTTCCTCCCATTCTGAAGGCTGTCTTTTCACCTTGCCTATAGTTTACTTCGTTGTGCAAAAGCTTTTAAGTTTAATTAGGTCCCATTTGTTTATTTTGCTTTTATTTCCAGTATTCTGGGAGGTGGGTCATAGAGGATCTTGCTGTGATTTGTGTCAGAGAGTGCTTTGCCTCTGTTCTCCTCTAGGAGTTTTATAGTTTCTGGTCTTACATTTAGATTTTTGATCCATTTTGACTTTATTTTTGTGTATGGTGTTAGAAAGTATTCTAATTTCATTCTTTTACATGTGGTTGACCAGTTTTCCCAGCACCATTTGTTAAAGAGATTGTCTTTTTCCCATTGTATATTCTTGCCTCCTTTGTCAAAGATAAGGTGTCCATTGGTGCATGGATTTATCTCTGGGCTTTCTATTTTGTTCCATTGATCTATATTTCTGTCTTTGTGCCAGTACCATACTGTCTTGATGACTGTAGTTTTGTAGTATAGTCTGAAGTCAGGCAGGTTGATTCCTCCAGTTCCATTCTTCTTTCTCAAGATTGCTTTGGCTATTTGAGGGTTTTTTATATTTCCATATAAATTGTGAGATTATTTGTTCTAGTTCTTTGAAAAATACCATTAGTAGCTTGATAGGGATTGGATTGCATCTATAGATTGCTTTGGATAGTATACACATTTTCACTATATTGATTCTTCTGATCCATGAACGTGGTCTATTTCTCCACCTATTTGTGTTATCTTTGATTTCTTTCATCAGTGTTTTATAGTTTTCTATATATAGGTCTTTAGTTTCTTTAGGTAGATTTATTCCTAAGTATTTTATTCTTTTCATTGCAATGGTGAATGGAATTGTTTCCTTCATTTCTCTTTCTATTTTCTCATTGTTAGTGTATAGGACTGCAAGGGATTTCTCTGTGTTAATTTTATATCCTGCAACTTTACTATATTTATTGATTAGCTCTATTAATTTTCTGGTGGAATCTTTAGGGTTTTCTATGTAGAGGATCATGTCATCTGCAAACAGTGAGAATCTTACTTCTTCTTTTCCAATCTGGGTTCCTTTTATTTCTTTTTCTTCTTTGATTGCTGTGGCTAAAATTTCCAGAACTATGTTGAATAGTAGTGGTGAGAATGGGCACCCTTGTCTTGTTCCTGACTTTAGGGGAAATGTTTTCAATTTTTCACCATTGAAGATAATGTTTGCTGTGGTTCATCATATTTTGCTTTTATTATGATGAGGTATGTTGAAGGCGATGGCATCCCACTCCAGTACTCTTGCCTGGAAAATCCCATGGATGGAGGAGCCTGGTAGGCTGCAGTCCATGGGGTCGCTAAGTCAGACATGACTGAGTGACTTCACTTTCACCTTTCACTTTCATGCACTGGAGAAGGCAATGGCAACCCACTCCAGTGTTCTTGCCTGGAGAATCCCAGGGATGGGAGAGCCTGGTGGGCTGCCATCTATGGGGTTGCACAGAGTCGGACATGACTGAAGTGACTTAGCAATAGCAATGTTCCTTCTATTCCTTCTTTCTGGAGGGTTTTTATCATAAATGGATGTTGAATTGTGTCAAAGGCTTTCTCTGGATCTGTTGAGATAATAATTTGGTTTTTATCTTTCAAGTTGTTAATGTGATGTATCACATTGATTGATTTGTGAATATTGAATCCTTGCATCTTTGGAATAAAGCCCACTTGGTCATGATGTATGATCTTTTTATTATGTTGTTGGATTCTGTTTGCTAGAATTTTTTTTAAAAGGATTTTTGCATCTATGTTCATCAGTGATATTGGCCTGTAGTTTTCTTTCTTGTGGCACCTTTTTCTGGTTTTGGTATTAGGGTGATGGCGGCCTCATAGAATGAATTTGGAAGGTTACCTTCCTCTGAAATTTTCTGAAAGAGTTTGAGTAGGATAGGTGTTAACTCTTCTCTAAATTTTTGGTAGAATTCAACTGTGAAGCCGTCTGGTCCTTGGCTTTTGTTTGCTGGAAAATCTCTGATTACAATTCTGATTTCTGTGCTTGTGATGGGTCTGTTAAGATTTTCTATTTCTTCCTGGTTCAGTTTTGGAAAGTTATACTTTTCTAAGAATATGTCCATTTATTCCAAGTTGTCCATTTTATTGGCATATAGTTGCTGATAGTAGTCTCTTATGATCCTTTGTGTTTCTGTGTTGTCTGTTATGATTTCTCCATTTTCATTTCTAATTTTGTTGATTTTATTCTTCTCCCTTTTTTCCTTGATGAGTCTGGCTAATGCTTTGTCTATTTTATTTATCTTCTCAAAGAACCAGCTTTTAGCTTTGTTAATTTTTGCTATGGTCTCCTTTGTTTCTTTTTCATTTATTTCTGCCATAATTTTTATGATTTCTTTCCTTCTACTAACCCTGGGGCTTTTCATTTCTTCTAGTTGCTTTAGATGTAGAGTTAGGTTATTTATTTGAATTTTCTCTTGTTTCTTGAGGTAGGCTCGTATTGCTATGAGCCTTCCCCTTAGCACTGCTTTTACTGAATCCCATAGGTTTTTTGTTGTTGTGTTTTCATTTTCATTTGTTTTTGTGCATATTTTGATTTCTTTTTTAATTTCTTCTGTGATTTGTTGGTTATTCAGAAGCATGTTGTTTAGCCTCCATATATTTGTATTTTTAATAGTTTTTTTTTTTTTTCTGTAGTTGACATCTAATCTTACTGCATTGTGATCAGAAAAGATGCTTGGAATTATTTCAATTTTTTTGAATTTACCAAGGCTAGATTTATGGCCCAGGGGGTCGCAAAGAGTTGGACATGACTGAGCGACTGAACTGAACTGACTGATGTGATCTATCCTAGAGAAAGTTCCATGTACACTTGAGAAAAAGGTGAAATTCATTGTTTTGGGGCATAGCACCCATTTTTTAAAAAGTGGTTTAACCAAGAGCAGCCTGTTATAAGTTCCATTTTTTCCATTGTGTTGTATAGAAAATCAGAAGCTTGTGTGTAAAAAATTAAAATAGCATTAATAGTAATTGTGGGACTAGTGCCACATGATAGTAGCAATATCAGCTTTCAAGATCCTTTGAGTGTAAAATCTTACTTGTTTTATGAGCTGACACATGGAGCTAGTCTTAAAAATAAAAAATAAAAATGGTGTCTTGCAGTCCAGATTTCATAAGAAAAAAATTGCATCTTTAATTAAGATTTATGGGCCTCAGTAGGGCCCAGCCAGAGGAAAAAAGTGGTTCAAGAGAATAAAAACTAATGGTTAAAAATGAGACAATTTGATTACAGGCCTTTAATTCCTCCTGCTTCTTTTGCAGAGCTTCCAGTGGCCCCAGGCAAAAGCAGGAAATTATTGTCTTTAAAATAGCATTATTTTGGCATAAAATGTTTACGAATTAAGGTGAAATTTGTAAGACTGTCAACCTCACTTGAAAGGCTTCTCTTACTGGAAACAATGTTTAGCTTGGTGAAAAAAATTCCTTAAGAACTAAAACATGCATCTAAGTTTACATATAAGCGAAGATGCATATAAACTGACATCTTGCCTGGTGCTGGTTTAGCACCTTTCCGTTTTCATAGTAAGTAGCACGTGCTAGATCTCACTCCATCCTCTTGAGAACCTTGATGATGAAGCAGTCAAGACAGATATTAGGATCTCTACTTTGAAGATGAAGGTTATTTTTCAAGAGGTTAGGTTATTTGTTAAAAGACTGGAAATTGACATTAATAAAAGTTTAATCCCAAATCCAGTGTTCACTCCATTATACCATAAAGCTGTTCCTCTAAGACAACCAGACTAAGAGTTTATCTGTCTGTTATTTTTTAATTGTCACAAAGTTAATTAACTATTTGATTCTATATGTTCTTTCATCGCGAAATGATTCTCTACTTTCTCTACAATGTGAAGTACTTTTGAGAAAGGACTGTGTCATTAGCTGCTTTTACTCTAGCTAAAGTTGTTGATTAAATAAGAGTTTTGCTTTAATTGTTTAAATTATTTCCTTAATTCTTCAAAGCATCTCCTCTTGATCTCATGCTTTGATATTAATATAAAGCCATTCCTTTCATGATCACACAGCTTAATTATTCATCATGTGCTCATCTTCTCAAATTTAAGTTCCAGTCTGGTTCTAGTTCTGCTACCCACATGACCAGCCTATTCTTTTCACTGAGAAGAGGTAACATCTGTGGATATCCACATCTACCAATAACTTTGACAAACTTCATTCTACTCCAAAGACTCTCAGATCTGCTATTCATTCTTCCAACAACTTCAAGTTTCTGGAAAGAGAAGAAAACCCCAAAATAAATGAGAGTCTTCCTAAAGGGCATTCAATATATTCATTATGCATAAAAGCAGTCCTTATGGTCTCCCCACTCTTGATGAACCTTTAGAAAATTACTTCCATGACTTTAGAATATACTGTTATGAAGATAATTCCTAAGTCAATGTCTCTAGTGTCAAAACTGCTCCAAAATACCAGCCCTGAAGAAACATCTGCTTGAGAGACATTACCACCTGTATATCTAAGCAGCAAATCAAGCTCATTATATCTAAAATTAAATTCATGACTGTGGTCGTAAGCTCTGCTTCCTTATGCCCTCTAACAGTACTTGCTTTACTTATTCCAATTCCTTCACCTGGTATACTTACATTTCTGTCAACATCCCTTCCATTCTTGAATAACTTGAATCCCATCTCCTCAATGCAGGCTCATAATCCCTCCAGCTAAAACAATCACACTCTTTTTAAAACTTGTAGAACCTGTATTGTAATTCTAATAGTAATCCAAGCATAAAAAACAAGTGATCTGTATGATGTCAACAGAAATGCCTTTCTTGAAATAAATTTGCTTCAGTTTCCGAAATGAAAAAGGAGTTTAAAGGGAGCTGTCTCTAAAGTGAGTTTTACAAGGTGCTCTAGTGAGAGACAGAAAGAAAACTTTCAAATTTTTACTGAAATTCATCTTAAAATTAGGAAACCAATTTTATCAATATTTAATATACAAATTGTCTATGTTGAACAGAGCTGAAGTACCTGTGTAGAATTGATATATAGAGAGATAGTATAGCTCTCATAGGAATGTTGTGAGACAAAACAGGTTATATATATAAATAAACCCATTTGTAATATAGATTGTCAATTTATTCAAGTTAATATAGCTATTAATTGTTATGATATCATCATTATTGGTGATACATTTAATAATATTTATATTTTATCTTGCATTAATTGAAAAATACAGTTTGGTTACGTTTTTAATTTTCATAATGAGCAGACATTACTTTGCCAATAAAAGTCCATTTAGTCAAAGCTATGGTTTTTCCGGTAGTCATATATGAATGTGAGAGTTGGACCACAAAGAAGGCTGAGCACCAAAAAACTGATACTTTTGAACTGTGGTGTTGGAGAAGATTTTTGAATCAGAAAGCAGGAGGAGAAGGGGACGACAGAGGACAAGATGGTTGGATATCATCACCTACTCAATGGACATGAGTCTGAGCAAGCTCCAGGAGATGAAAAGCAAAAGACGTCTGATTGTTGATGTTGTGTCTGACTCTTTGCCACTCCATGGATTACAGCATGCCAGGCTTCTCTGCCTTCACCATCTCCCAGAGCTTGCTCAAACTCATGTCCATTGAGTTGGTGATAATGTCCAACCATCTCGTCCTCTGTTGTCCCCTTCTCCTCCCTCCTTCTATCTTTACCAGCATCATGGTCTTTTCTAAGAAGTCAGTTTTTCACATCAGGTGACCAAAGTATTGGAGCTTCAGCTTCAGCATCAGTCCTTCCAATGAATATTCAGGGATGATTTCCTTTAGTATTGACTGGTTTGATCTTGCAGTCCAGGAGACTCTCAAAAGTCTTCTCCAGAACCACAGTTCAAAAGCATCAATTCTTTGGTGCTCAACCTTCTTTGAGCTATCACATCCATACGCAACTATTTGGAAAAACCATAGCTTTGACTAGATGGACCTCTGTCGGCAAAGTAATGTCCCTGCTTTTTAATGTACTGTCTAGGTTTGTCATAGCTTTTCATCCAAGGAGCAAGCATCTTTTAATTTCATGGCTGCAGTCACTGTTCACAGTGATTTTGGAGCCCAAGAAAAAAGCCTTTCATTGTTTCCATTGCTTCCCATCTATATGTCATGAAGTAAGGAGACTCAGAGCTGTGATCTTAGTTTCTTGAATGTTGAATTTTAAGACAGCTTTCTTCACTCTCCTCTTTCACCATCACCATGAGGCTTTCCTCTTTGCTATCTGCCACAAGGGTGGTGTTATCTGCATATCCAAGGTTGTTGTTATTTCTCCTGGTAATCTTGATTCCAGCTTGTGCTTCATCCAGCCCAGCATTTTGCATATCAGTTCATGTCAGTTTAGTCACTCAGTTCTGTCCAACTATTTGCAACCCTATGGACTGCAGCACACAAGGCCTCCCTGTCCATCACCAACTCCCAGAGTTTACTCAAACTCACGTCCATCTAGTCAGCGATGCCATCCAGCCATCTCATCCTCTGTCGTCCCCTTCTCCTCCTGCCCCCAATCCCTCCCAGCATCAGAGTCTTTTCCAATGAGTCAACTCTTCGCATGAGGTGGCCGAAGTACTGGAGTTTCAGCTTCAACATCATTCCCTCCAAAGAAATCCCAGGGCTAATCTCCTTCAGAATGGACTGGTTGGATCTCCTTTCAGCCCAAGGGACTCTCAAGAGTCTTCTCCAACACCACAGTTCAAAACCATCAATCATCCGGCACTCAGCTTTCTTTTTTTTTTTTTTTGGTCTTTCATTTATTGAGATGCTACTATAGGCCAGATTCTGAAGAAATAGAGAAGGCAAAGTAGCCAATTTTGTAAACAAACTGTTTCAAACCAATATAATAGGTAATAGAGATAGAAATATAGAGGAGTTGGAGCATAGACAAGGGGGTAACTTGTTTGTTTATGGAGTTGGAAAAATTTTGTAGAAGATGAATAAGTACTATTCATAGAAAAGAGATCCTAAAAGTTGAAAATAACTTCTCTATATGGAGAAGGGCATTTCAGAGAGACAGGAAGGACGAAAATTATTTGTTGTTCAGTCGCTCATTCATGTTCGACTCTTTGGAACCCCATGAATTGAAGCACGCCAGGCTTCCCTGTTCTTTGCCATTTCCCAGAGCTTGCTCAAACACATGTCCATTGAATCAGGGATGCCATCCAACCATCTTGTCCTCTGTCATCCCCTTCTCCTCCTTCCTCCAATCTTTGCCAGCATCAGGGTCTTTTCTAATGAGTCGTCTCTTTGCATCAGGTGGCCAAGTATACTGGAGTTTCAGCTTCAGCATCAGTCCTTCCAATGAATATTCAGGACTGATTTCCTTTAGGATTGACTGCTTTGATTTCCTTGCAGTCCAAAGGACTGTCTAAAGTCTTCTCCAAAGATAAATATATTCCTAAGTATGGGCTTCCCAGGTGGCACCAGTGGTTAAGAACCCACCTGCCAGTGCAGGAGTCATAAGAGACACAGATTCAATCACTGGGGTGGGAAGATTCCCTGCAACCCACTCTAGTGTTCTTGCCTGGATAATCCCATGAATAGCTGGCTGGCTACAGACCATAGGTCACCAAGTATCAGACATGACTGAAGTTACTTAGCATGCACGCATGCATTCCTAAGTATTATATAATTTTTGTTGCAATGACGAATGGGATTTTTCCCTTAATTGCCCTTTCTGATTTTTCATTGTTAGTGTATAGGAATGCAAGGAATTTCTGTGTATTAATGTTTATCCTGAGACTTTACTATATTTTTTGATTGGCACTATTAACTTTCTGGTGGCATCTTGAGGGTTTTTTTATATAAACAATCATGTCATCTGCAAAGAGAGAGTTTTATTTTCCTTGCCAATCTGAATTCTTTTATTTTTTTTTCTTTTGTTCTCTGATTTCTGCGGCTAAGACTTCCAAGCTTAAGTTGAATAATAATGGCAAAAGTGGGCATCTTTGTCTTGTTCCCACATTTAGAGGAAATGCTTTCAATTTTTCACCACTGAGAATAATAATTGCTGTGAGTTTGTGGGTTTGTCATATATGGGACTTCCCTGGTGGCTCAGACGGTAAAGCATCTGTCTACAATGCTGGAGACCCAGGTTCTATCCCTGGGTTGGGAAGATCCGCTGGAGAAGGAAATGGCAATCCACTCCAGTACTATTGCCTGGAAAATACCGTGGACAGAGGAGCCTGGTAGGCTACAGTCCATGGGGTCGCAAAGAGTTGGACACGACTGAGCGATGTTCCTGTTCCTGTCATATATGACCTTTATTATGTTTATGTATGTTCTTTCTGTGCCTAGTTTCTGGAGAGTTTTAATCATAAACAGGTGTTGAATTTTTAAAAAGCTTTCTCAGCATCTATTGAGATGGTTATATGGTTCTTGTCTCTGAATTTGTTAATATGGTGTATCACATTGATTGATTTGAATATATTGAAGAATTCTTGCATACCTGGGATAAAGCTCCCCTGATCACGATATATGATCTTTTAATGAGTTGAATTCTGTTTGCTAGAATTTTGTTGAGTATTTTTGCATCTATGTTCATCAGTGATATTCACCTGTAAATTTTTTCTCTGTGGCATCTTTGTTCACTTTTGGTAATAGGGTGATGGTGGCCTTGTTGAATGAGTGGCCTTGTTGGGAGTTTTCCTTCCTCTGCAATTTTCTGAAAGAGTTTGAGCAGGATAGGTATTAGCTCTTGTCTCAATCATTGGTAGAATTTAACTGTGAAGCCATCCGCCCCTGTGCTTTTGATCATTGGAAGATTCTTGATTACAGTTTCAATTTCTGTGCTTGTGATTGGTCTGCTCATATTTTCCTTTTTTAAAAGCTATAATTAGCTTTTTGAAGAATGTTTAAAATAAAAATTATTTTTTAAAAGATAGAATTTATTCAGTTTTTCTTAATATATATATCACTGAATTATAGTTGACATACAATGTTTCAGGTGCACAGCAAGGTGGTTCAGTTATACATATACACATATATTATTTTTGAAATTATTTTCCACTATAGGTTATTATAAGATATTGACTATAGGTCCCTGTGCTATACAGTAAATCTTTGGCTCTTGTTACATGTCTAGTTTTTAAATTATAAATGTAGCATTCTTTTCATAGTAAGCCAAATAAATGGATTTGAAATGACAGAAAATTTTAGTTAGAAAAAAATTCATGTTAAAAAATATGTATGTTATGTTTAATATATATATATATATATACACAAAAGTTTTTCTACTATGCTTGATACAGGTTTGAGAAAGAGTATCAAAAAAAGAAAAAATGGATAAATTGAACAACATAAACTAATGAAATGGGAGTGCTGAAAATGAAATACAAAAAGTGAAACAAACTAGATAAAAGTAAAAGATCATCATATAGTGCAGTTGTTTTTAACCACGGCTGCACATTAAAAACATATCTGTGGCTTTGGAGAAAAAAGCAACACCTGGGCATTTTTCAAAAAATTCTAAGATAATTCTGAGATGCATTTGGGTTTCAAAAAGTGATTACAGATTTTTCTAATAAATGGTGTTTTTGTTGATATAGAATTATAATATTTTTTTGCTGGCCACTCATGATGGAATGGTTATTGTTGTAGTTCAGTCACCCAGTCATGTTCAACTCTTTGCAACTCCATGGACTGTAGCATGCCAGGCCTCCCTGTCCCTCACCATCTCCTAAAGTTTACCCAAGTTGATGTCCATTGCATCAGTGATGCCATCCAGCCATCTCATCCTCTGGCACCCTCTTTTCCTTCTGCCCTCAATCTTTCCCAGCATGAGGGACTTTTCCAGTGAGTCAGTTGTTAACATCAGATGACCAAAATACAGAGTTTTAGCTTCAGCATCAGTTTTTCCAATGACTATTAACGGTTGATTTCCCTTAAGATTGACTGGTTTGATCTCCTTGCTGTGCAAGCATCTCTGAGGAGTCTTCTCCAGCACCACAGTTCAAAGTCATCAATTCTTTGGTGCTCTGCCTTCTTTACAATCCAGCTCTCATAACCATATGTGACCACTGGGAACACCATAGTCGGCTATACGGACCTTTGTTGGCAGAGTAATGTCTCTGCTTCTCAACACACTATCTAGGTTCATCATAGCTTTCCTGCCAAGAAGCAATTGTCTTCTGATTTCGTGGCTGCAGTCACCATCTGTAGTGATTTTAGAGCCCCTTCGTGGATCACTGCCTTGTCATGGTGAACGGGTATGTGTAACTCAATGAAGCTATGAGCCATGCCTTGTAGGGCCACCTAAGATGGACGGGTCAGAGCTGAGAATTCTGATGAAATGTGATCCACTGGAGGAAGAAATGGCAAACCACTCAGTACACTTGCTGTGAGAACCTCATGAACTGTAAAAAAGAGATACAATGGTGTTGAGTGAGTATTAGTTGCATAATCACAATAGTAAAAGATGTTTGTCAGTTTGCACATTTAATAGCCAGACAAAAAAATAAAACATAATTATAATTGCAAGCAATAATGAAAATACGATTAACCTAACAATAAAAACTAATTACATACAGTTTGGGGTGTCGAGCAGAGTGACTGCTCAGCCAGTATATGTTTTTTGGTTGGTGTATTTAATCCATTTACATTTAAGGTAATTATCGATGTGTGGGGTTCTATTACCATTTTCTCAATTGTTTTGGGTTTATTTTCTGTCTTTTCCTTCTCTTGTGTTTCCTGCCTAAAGAAGTTCCTGTAGTATTTGTTGGAGATCTGGTGTGGTGGTGCTGAATTCTCTTAACTTTTCCTTGTCTGGAAAACTTTATTCTCCATTAAATCTGAATCAGAGCCTTGCTGGGGTAGTGTTCTTGGCTGTAGGTTCTTCCCTTTCATCACTTTCAATATATTGTGCCGTTCCCTTCTGGCTTGTAGAGTTTCCGTTGAGAAATCAGCTGATATACTGTTGAGCGTTTCCTTGTATGTTATTTGACATTTTTATCTTGGTGCCTTTGATACTTTATCTTTGTCTTCAGTTTTTGTCAGTTTGATTACTATGTCTCAGTATGACTCCTTAGAACACAGTCTTGATGTGTTCCTCCTTGAGATGATCCCGCCTGGGACTCTGTGCTTCCTGGATTTGGTTGATTATTTCCTTTCCCATGTTAGGAAAGGAAAGATCTATTATCTCTTCAAATATTTTCTCAGGTCCTTTCTCTCTTTCTTCTTCTTCTGGGACCCCTATGTTGTGAATATTGTTGTGTTTTTAAAATTGTCCCAGAGGTCTCTTTGTCTTCATTTTTTAAAAAATATTCTGTTCTGCAGCAATGATTTCCACCATTCTGTTCTCCAGGTCATTTATCTGTTCTTCTGCCTCAGTTATTCTGCTATTGATTCCTTCTGGTGTATTATTTATCTCTGTTTGCTTGTTCTTTAGTTTAACTAGGTTATTGGTAAACATTTCTTGCTTCTTCTCCATTGTTTTCCTGAGATCCTGAATCATCTTCACTATTATAATTCTAAATTCTCTTTCTGGAAAGTTGCCTATCTCCACTTCATTTGGTTGTTTTTCTGGGGTTTTATCTTGTCCCTTCATCTGGGACAGAACTTTCTGCTTGTCATCCTGATTAACTCTCCATAATGTGATTTTTGTTCTAGCCTCTTTGGGATTGTGGTTCTTGCTTCTTCTGTCTGCCTCTGATGGAGAAGGCTGACATTTGTATATGCTTCCTGATGAAAGGGACTGGCCACGGGAAAAACTGGGTCTTGCTCTGGTGGCAGGACCTTGCTCAGTTCAGTTCAGTCACTCAGTCGTGTCCAGCTCTTTGCAACTCCATGGACTGCACCACACCAGGCTTCCCTGTCCATCACCAACTTCTGGTGCTTGGTCAAACTCATGTCCATCGAGTTGGTGATGCCATCCAACCATCTCATCCTCAGTCGTTCCCTTCTCCTTCTGCCTTTAATCTTTCCCAGCGTCAGGGTCTTTTCCAGTCAGTTCTTTGCATCAGGTGGCCAAAGTATTCAGTAAAACTTTAATCCAATTATATGCCGGTTGGTGGGGTTGTGCTCCCTCCTTGTTAGTTGTTTGGCTTGAGCTAACCCAGCCCTGAGGACTACAAGTTTTTTGGTAGGGTTAATGGTGAACTGCAGAGGGCTTACATAAAGGTGTACCTTCCAGGACTGCTGCTTCCAATTCCCCCATCCCTATAGTTAGCCCCTGCTGCCCCATGCCTCCACAGGAGACCCTCCAACAATAGCAAGTAGTTCTGGTTCAGTCTCCCATTGGGTCACTTCTCCTTTCCTCTGAGTCTTGGTGTGTGCAAGATTTTGTTTGAGCCCTCCAAGACTGGAGTCTTTGTTTCCCCCAGTCCTGTGGAAGTCCTATAATCAAATCCTGCTGGCTTTCATGATCAGATTCCCTGGGGATTCCCAGTTCCTTTGTCAAATCCCCAGGCTGAGAAGACTGATGTGGGGTTCAGAACCTTCACAACAATGGGGGAACTTCTTGAGTATTATTATTCTCCAGTTTGTGGGTCACCCACCCATGGGTATGGGATTTGATTTCATCATGATTGTGCCCCGCCTATTGTCTTGCTACAGCTTCCACTTTGTCTTTGGACATGGGGTATATCCTTTTTTGGTGAGTTCCAGTATTCTCCCATCAATGGTTGTTCCAAAGTTAATTGCAATTTTCTTGTTCTTACAGGAGTTGATGAACATATATCCTTCTACTCTACCATCTTGAACCAGAATTGGTCTGTCTATATTTTCTATTGCTAGATGGTTAAATTTTGAAAGATAATCCTTTCCTAAGATTTTGTCTGTCTCTTTGACATCCATTTTATTGGCATATAGTTCCATATTGTAGTCTCTTATGATCCTTTGTATTTCTGTAACGTCTGTTGTAATTTCTCCTTTTTCATTTCCAATTTTACTGATTTGAGTCTTCTCCCTTTTTTTTTTTTCTTGATGAGTCTGGCTAATGGCTTGTAGATTGTGTTTTCCTTCTCAGAGAACCAGCTTTTAGTTTTATTAATCTTTGCTATAATCTCCTTCCTTTCTTTTTCATTATTTTCTGCTCAGATCTTTACGATTTCTTTCCTTCTACTAACTTTAGGATATGGGAGTTCTTCTTTTTCTAGTTGCTTTAGGTGTAAGTTTAGGTTGTTTATTTGATACCTCTCTTCTTTGTCAAGCTAGGCTTGTATAACCATAAACTTTCGTCTTAGCATTGCTTTACTGTACCTCATAGGATTTGAGCTGTCGTGTTTTCATTGTCATTTGTTTCTAGGCATATTTTTATTTCCTTTTTGATTTCTTCAGCAATCTGTTGGTTATTCAAAAGCATATTGTTCAGCCGCTTTGTGTTCTTGTTTTTCTTTCCCTATGGGCAGGAGGAGAAGGAGACAACAGAGGATGAGATAGATGGCTGGATGGCATCACCGACTCGATGGACATGAGTTTGAGTGAACTCCGGGAGATGGTGATGGACAGGAAGGCCTGGCGTGCTGCAATTCATGGGGTAACAAAGAGTTGGACACGACTGAGCAACTGAACTGAACTGAACTGAACTGATGCTGTGCTAAGTCATTTTAGTCAGGTCCAACTCTTTGCAACCCTAGGGACTGTAACCCACCAGGCTCCTCTGTCCATGGGATTCTCAAGGCAAGAGTACTGTCATGAGTTGAGGTGCCCTCCTCCAGGGAATCTTCCTGACCCAGGGACTGAAACTGCGTCTCTTACATCTCCTCCATTGGCAGGGGTTTCTTTACCCCTAGTGACATCAGGTAAGCCCTTTTTTCCTGTAGGTGATATCTAATAGAGCTGTCAGAAAAGATGCTTGAAATGATTCCAATATTTTTAAACTTATCAAGCCTTGATTTGTGACCCAAGATGTGATCTATGCTGCAGAATGTTCCCTGTGCACCTGAGAAAAAAGTGAAATATATTGGTCTGGATTAAATGCCCTGTAGACATCAATTAGGTTCAATGTATCATTTAAAGTTCATGTTTCCCTATTAATTTTCTGTCTGGATGATCTGTCCATTGGTTTGAGTAGGGTATTAAAATCTCCCACCATTATTTTTATTTACTGTCAGTATCCCCTTTAATATTGTTAATATTTGCCTTATGTGTTGAGGTGCTCCTATGTTGGGTGCATATGTATTTATAATAAGTATATTTTCTTCTTGGATTGATCCCTTGATCGTTCAGTTCAGTTCAGTCACTCAGTCATGTCCGACTCTTTGCGATCCCATGAATCCCAGCACACCAGGCCTCCCTGTTCATCACCATCTCCCGGAGTTCACTCAGACTCATGTCCATCGAGTCTGTGATGCCACCCAGCCATTTCATCCTCGGTTGTCCCCTTCTCCTCCTGCCCTCAATCCCTCCCAGCATCAGAGTCTTTTCCAGTGAGTCAACACTTCGCATGAGGTGGCCAAAGTACTGGAGTTTCAGCTTCAGCATCATTTCTTCCAAAGAAATCCCAGGGTTGATCTCCTTCAGAATGGACTGGTTGGATCTCCTTGCAGTCCAAGGGACTCTCAAGAGTCTTCTCCAACACCACAGTTCAAAAGCATCAGTTCTTCGGTGCTCAGCCTTCTTCACAGTCCAACTCTCACATCCATACATGACCACAGGAAAAACCATAGCCTTGACTAGATGGACCTTAGTTGGCAAAGTAATGTCTCTGCTTTTGAATATACTACCTAGGTTGGTCATAACTTTTCTTCCAAGGAGTAAACGTCTTTTAATTTCATGGCTGCAGTCAACATCTGCAGTGATTTTGGAGCCCCAAAAAATAAAGTCTGACACTGTTTCCACTGTTTCCCCATCTATTTCCCATAGTAGTAAGTATAATTCATTGGCTCCTGTAACATTATTTTAAAGTCTATTTTATCTGATATAAGTATTGATACTCCCATATTCTTTCGATTTCTGTTTGCATAGAGCATCTTTTCCCAGGCCCTCATTTTCAGTCTCTATGTGTCTCAAGGTCTGTGGTAGGGCTGTTGTAGACAGCATATATAGGGGTCTTGATTTGTATCCATTCAGCTAATTTGTATTTTTGTCTGGAGTATTTAACCCATTTGAATGTTGGTGTCTCAGTATTATCCTAGAGGTCTCTGAGACTGTCCTCATGACTTTTTATTCTTTTTTCCTTTATTGTGTTCTGCTTCAGTTATTTCTACCATTCTATATGTCACCTCACTTATCCATTCTTCTGCCTCAGTTACTGTACTCTTGGTTCCCTCCAGTATATTTTTATTCTCAGTTAGTGCATTGTTCATTGTTGATTGTTTATTCCTTTAGGTTCTTGGTAAACATTTCTTGCATCTTTTCAATCTGTGCCTCCAGTCTATCCATGCCTACATTTTATTTTCAAGATTTTGGATCATCTTTACTATCATTACTCGGAATTCTTTTTCAGTTAGAGTGCCCATTTCCTCTTCATTTTTTGGTCTTGTGGGCTTTTACCATGTTCCTTCAACTGGTGCATGTGTCTCTGTCTTTTCATTTTGTTTAATTTACTGTGTTTGGGGTCTCCTTTCTGCTGGCTGTAAGGTCATAGTGCCTTAATTGTGGAGTCTGCCCTCTGTGGGTGAGGTAGGGCCAGTGCCTTGTGAAGTGTTCATGCCTGGGGGGACTTGTGCCTGTGTTCTGGTGGATGGAGTTGGGTCTTGTCTTTCTGGATGGCTGTGCCATGTCCACTGGTGTGTTTTGGGGTGTCTGTGGGTTCAGTATGGCTTTGGGCAGCTTGCCTGATAATTTGAGGGGTTGTGCCCTGTTTTGCTGAGGGAATAGTATGGGGCATCCAGCACTGGAGCTTTCTGGCTTTGGGTTGGGGCCTGATCTTAATGTTGAGATGGAGGCCTTTGGGAGCACTCTCATCTATTAATGTTATATGGGGTTGGGAGTTCTCTGGTAATCCAAAGTCCTGGAGTGAAGCCTCCTGCCTTACAGGTTCAGGCCCAACCCCTTACAGTAGTATCAAGACTTCACAGGCCACACAGCACAAAAAACAAAACCTGTAGACTAAATAGTGAAATAACTCTCAATAGCCAAGAACACCCAAAGAGATTCACACACTTATATATGGAAAAGAAGAGGGAAGAAAGAATAAAAGGGGAAAGAATGATAAGATGAGTCAAAAGAGAAGAGAACAATCAAGCCAATAATCAAACCCCAAAGTGAAAATCAACACTGTTAATTAGACTCTCAAAGATACAATATTACAAACAAAAGATTAAAATATAAAAATACTAGACTCTCAAAAATACAAAATCAAAAACCTCAAAAGCAAAAATAAAAAACACAGAATTTATTAAAAATAGGGTTTTTTAAGGTAAAGGTAAGCTATAAAAATAAAAATTAAAAGAGTAACAAAAAATCATATCAAGACAATATGAGAAAAACATTTTTACAAGGAAAAAAAAGCAGGGTATATATAGTGAGTGGTACTGAGAGGAATGTCTAAGTGATTCTTCCATTTTCCTGCTCCAGTCAATTTGCCTACTCAGAAAGTCTTCCGATATATCTAGGAAGGTCTCTGGATCTGTTGTGAGTAGTGTTGGGTCAGCACACTCAGATCTTTCCTTGTTCTAGCTTGTACCTCTTTTCAAAGTTTGCAGTTTCCTCTAAAGGGCACAGTCTCAGGCTAATTGCAGAAATTTAAATCCTTGCACCTGCCACCTTGGGGTGGTTTTCCCTTCTTTCCTTTGCTTAGGCAGCCCCTGGCTTTTCACCTTGTTTGGGGGCCTGCCTCTGCTTATGTCTCTCTCCAGTGTCTGTTCTCTGCCCAGACACAAGGGGGTGAAAGTAGCTGCTTATTAAGGCTCATTTGTGCTGGGAAGGAGGAGGGGTACAGCAAATACCACTGAGGTGCTTGGGGAGTGCTCCCTGAGGCTGGTTCCTGAAAGAGGTTGCTCCAGCCTGAGGCTGGTCATGCGCTTCTCCAGGGGAGTTAGTCTCAGTGTTGTGAAACCCTTGGCAGAGTTCATTCATTCAGATTCCCAGGGAGATATGGGTAGCAGCACACGGCCACTGATAGCTTGACAGTAGTTGAAAATCTCTGGGGTCTGGACTTTAGCAGCCCCCTGTCTTCCATCTCTGGTGTTTACACCTGCTTCCCTGCCTCTAGGGCTGCAGACTGCAGCCAGCTCACCCCCTTTCAGCATTCACTAGGGCAGGATCCTTGGTTCTGTGAGTGAGTGGAGTTAGAGAGCAGCATTAGAGTCTTGCCATGGAAATTATTCTTTGCTTCTCAGGCAGTCCCAGGGTGTTCCCTGGTCTGCCTCTGCAGTGTCACATAGCCCTCTCAGAATGACTTCATAGCAGTCAACTCTCTTCCTACCCCAAGGACAGACCCCTGAGGCCTGAACCTCCACCCCTAGCTCCAACTTGCTGCAGGTTGATGTGAGCATGTGAGCTACTTCTCAGCTGTGAAGTGACATTCAGCAAGATCTCTGTGGCGAATTTTCTCCATTTTGCCTTCAGAGCACCTGTCTCACTGCATTCCCCTCTGAGGCTCTGAAGATCCCCCCAGAGCCCCGTGTGAAGCAGTTTCCTGATCTGTGGCAATTTTTCCTCCTTCACGACTCCCTTCCTGGGGTGCAGGTCTCCATCCCAAACTCCTTTGTCTCCCATTTTGTCTTTATCTTTTGCTCTACCTCATTCGAAGGAGACTGGTTTGCCTTTCTGAAAGTCTGGGGTCCTCTGTCAGTGTTTAGTAGATGTTCTGTGGGAATTGTTCCACAAGCAGATGGTTTTTTGATATATTTGTGGAGGAGAAGGTGGTCTCACCACTCTATTCCTCTGTCATCTTGAAACTTCCTCCTCTTAGTTGCTTCTTTATAGCTTCATGGATTCAAAAATGTGGGGAAGATCCCATAGGATCAGGGGGAAGGTGGTCTGGATTCACCTCACAGTTCTACCACTGACCTGTGTGTTGACCTTGGACAATACACAAAGTCCTGGCCTCAAATTCTTCCTTGCTAAAATGAAGAGGAAACTGAGGCACTGAAAATTCAATGAGCTAATTCTGAAAAATTCTTTGAATAGAATTTTCTTTCACATTACAGTACCTGCTAAATGTTGGCATTAGGAATTACCATTTTTATTAGTTTCTGTATTCACCATGTTTTTTTCCATATTTATTTGCTTAAGGGATAAATCAAGAAATAGTTGGATAAATGAATAATGTGTCTTATCTACTATATCTTAATTGTTTTAGAAGTGTGAATTTCTTTCTTTAAATATAATATGATTTCCTCAATATTAAGATGGCTCTTAACTCCTATGTTTTCTCCACAGCACATCATCACCATGCTACAGAGTTTTTTTTTTTTTCTTCTCAATAAATATGAAATAAACATAGCAACAACAACAAAAAAGAGTATCTTGCAAGCAGCCAATGCATAATTTTTCTTGGTTGCACTTGGATTTTCATGACTGTAACCAAGAAAAATGACAACTGATGACAGGAATCTGAAAGTGATATGTTCCCTTCTCTCCCATGCAATTTTTAGATGTTTGTTTTATCTGTCTTCCCCCTGGAATTGCCTGTGTTCCTCCAATATGTTTTTTAATCTCAGGGAACTCCAGGAATGACTTCAGAAGACTTCTTGTAAACCTGTACAGACCTACCATTAGCATTTCCATCAGGAGAACCTCCTGCTGAATGGCCTTAATCTAAAAAGATGTAATAATCAGGAAACCTTTGAGCTTGAACAGAGCCCTAGAAATACTCTGGCACCAAGCTGAGAGTAACTGAGAGGATGAAGATATTGCAAAGTATAAGAATGTTAAATACAACAGGAAAAATGGCAAGAGAAGATGTGATCAAGATACTCAACATCATGATATGCTGCCTGAAAATTGTTTGTTTCTTAAAAATGTACTCATTCCATGAGATGTGAAAGCACAGACTGAAGTTAAGGCATGTATATTTAGAATGCACAGAGAAGAAATATGAAGTTCATAAATAGCCTCTGGATACCACACCTGATGCCTGATGAATGCAATATGCCTGTATAGAATGCTTAAGCAGGTATTATATTGTTGATAATATATGCCATTAAGTAAAGACAAACAGGCTTTCCTGGTGGCTCAGACAGTAAAGAATCTGCCCACAAAGTGGGAGACCTGTGTTTAATTCCTGGGTCAGGAAGATCCCCTGGAGAAGGAAATGGGTACCCACTCCATTATTCTTGCCTGGAGAATTCCATGGACAAAGCAGCCTGGTGGACTACAGTCCATGGGGTTACATAGAGTCAGACATGACTGAGTGACTAACACTTTCAGTTTGAAGTAAAGATAATCAGGTATCTTAAGGCATACAATCTTGGAGACATCAATGAGGGATTCTTGTTTGCCATCTGAACAAATCCTCACATCTGTCTAGGTACACGTGCTGCTAACAGAATCACATTCTGTCTATGAATGTGGACAGGAGAGAAATGTACCAGATGTCTCTACTGCCTGGTTAGCCAAAGCCAGGAGAATGACTCAGTCATATGGTTGCTCCACATATTTTTTTTTTCCCTTGGAGCATTTTGGCAATTGAAACCTCAGAAGTAATCAATCATTTACTGTGTCGGTCAGAATGGATTAGTAGAGTTGCAGTAATAGACACCCCAAAAATCTCACTATCTGAGAACAAGTTTCCCTTTCTTGTTCATTCTACATGTTCATCTTGTGTGGACTGAGATCTCTGCTCCACTACATGCTCAACTTCAGGCCCCAGGCTGACAGAATAGCCACTGCCTGGAACCGATAGTCACTGTGGCATTAGGAAAGTGTGCTCTGAGGAGTCTCATCAATACTTAAATGCTCTGACTGGAAGTGACATACAACAATTCCTCTCATAACTCTGGCCAGAATTAGAATTGCTCCAACTGTGAGAGGCTCAGTAAGTTTAATTTTCTCAGGTGCCTCAAAAACAGAGAGGCAGGAATAGTGTAAACAGCATTAAGAACTTCCTCAGCCAGCAAGATGAACAAATATCCTATTGTGAACTTGAACAAAGCACCAAGCGTGGGGGATGGGAGAGTATACAACCTCATCTTTGCCCTACAACATTTTTGGAGAAATAAACATCCAGAAAGACAGCAAAAGTTAACTAAGTATTGAAGATCATTTATAATCAATTCATGCATGCTGAGTTGTACAACTATGTCCAACTCTATGCAACCGTGTGGTCTATAGCTGGCCAGGCTCCTCTGTCCATGGGATTCTCCCAACATGAATATTGGAGAGGGTTGCCATTTCCTCCTCCAGGGGATATTCCCAATCCATGGATCAAACTCACATCTCCTGCATCTCCTGCATTAGCAGGCAGATTATTTACCACTGAGCCACCCAGGAAACCATTTATATCGGAGGAACTGTGAAATCCCAAGTTCCAGAGCACCAGAACAGCACATAATTTCCTATTTAATATGTTGCAAACTGAATATTTCAAATTATACCCTTCAGATCATTAATGATCCCACATTCCACTCTTAAATTTATTCAAATTACTCTTTTGAAAAATCATTATGTTATTGGATTTTTTTCTATTCACTTCTAATAAGTAAAATTGCTTTCCATGCAGAGACCATTTTATACACACACACACAATCTTCAGATTCTCTTGCATTCAAACTATTTTCCATTCAAAATTCACTTTTTTTAAGTCTACAGAGAGATGAGGTGGTGATCTGCAGACACTCTTTTCCTATGAAGTGAAAGTGAAGTCACTCAGTCGTGTCTGACTCTTTGCGATCCCATGAACTGTAGCCTACCAGGCTTCTCCATCCATGGAATTATCCAGGCAAGAGTACTGAAGTGGGTTGCCATTTCCTTCTCCAGGGTATCTTCCTGACCCAGGGATCAAATCCGGGTCTCCCACATTGCAGGCAGGCACCTTACTGTCTGAGCTACCAGGGAAGCCCTTTTCATAGGAGCATTGGTTGATTCTTACAACATGAAAAGAGGAGAAACATTCAGACTAGGATTTGCCTACTCAGAAGACCACTACTGGGGACTAGGTAACCTGTATATTTGGTGATCTCATAGGACTAGAGACTATTTTAGAGACTTGAGAAAATTCGTAAGTGTCTGATTTCTCCCTCAAGAGATATGTTTAATTCTTAGGGTACATGGGATGGAAAGTTAAAAGATAACAGAAGCCTCTGAAAAGCAGGGCAGAACTGTTGGTAGTATGGCAGTCCTAGGGAAAGAAAGATTAGAATTGGAGAACTACCTCTCAGCTGAAAATTCTCTAGTGATACACTAGACTGAGCCTTCCAAAACTGCAGCCCAGGGTCAATTGCATTCAATCCCTGATTGGAATAAAGATAATCAGCTATCAGTGAATGAGTCTAGAAGAGGAAAGGGTGAATCCTCTTAGAAGATCACACCTTCTTTCACTAACATTGTTTATACACAATATCAAGTATTGGATAAAAAATTACTAGGTATGCTAAAAAAGGAATGAGAAAATTGAGAACAATGAGAAAAACATAATAATAAACAGTGTCATCTAGATTTAGGTTTTGGAAAGAATGAAACTTTGATGTTAAAATGATAAATATTTTTTTAATATAGTCAAAGATATAAATAAAATGGACTACAAGTAGAAAATTTCACCAGAACTTAAAAGAAATCAATAGAAATTTCAAAACTTGAAAATAAGATTCTTAAAAATAAGAGCCCAAGGGATAAGTTAAAATACCAATAGTATACAGAGTACTAGGTTAGATAGATTATAGGTAGATAATATAGACATATAAATATTGTTACCTTCCAATCTGAAGCACAGAAAAAATGGAATATACAGAAAAGTTTAAAGATACACATGAACACAAAAACATAGAGACAGAAAAGGAGTCGTACGAGAATGGGCAAAACAGTGTTTGAAGGAATCACCAACTGAACTTCTACAGACTGGCGGCAAAAAATAAATTTCAAATATGCATTTAAAATTTATAACAGCATCAAAACATCAAACACCTAGTAATAAATCCAGTAAACATATGTAAAAGATGAATACTGAAAAGTATATTATTGAGAGAAATACAAGAAAAACATAGTAAATTGAAGAATATATTATGACCATGGACTGGGAAGCTCAATATTGCAGAGAATAATTCTCCCCAATTAATAGAGATTCCAAGGCTAGAGAATCAAGTCAATTCAAACATAAATCAGAACATGGATGTGTGAGTCTAAACTGACAAGCTTGTTCTAACTTTATATCCCCATGCAAAAGGCTAAAAATATCTTGAAGAAGTGTAAATCCTATTCCTGGACTTCAGCTGAAAGATGGCAAAAATTATTACAATGTTTAATACTTAAGAAATTGTACTTTTGGCAAAACAGTAACAAAACAAACATAAAGAAGTAGAACAGAATGGTGAATTCAGAAACTGATTCATACCTATAAAGCCATCTAATTTAGGATAAACTATAACACTATACTTCATTCCCAGGTAGCTATACTGGTAAAGAACCTGCCTGCCAGTGCAGGTAGATGTAAGAGACAAGGGTTCAATCCCTGGGTTGGGAAGATCCACTGGAGGAGGGCACAGAAATCCACTCCAGTATTCCTGCCTGGAGAATCTCATGAACAGAGGAGCCTGGTGGGATATAGTTCATACGGTTGCACTGAGTTGGAAATGACCCAAGTGACTTAGCACTTAGCATGCACATAGCACCCTGGGAAAGAGACAGACTTTTCACTAAATGGTTCTTGTGGAGAAAATATCATAAATTAAAAATCAGTTCCGGATGGACAATATATCTAAATATGAGCAGAAAATCAATAATTGGTTTATAGGAAATTGTAGGGGAATATCTTTATGATGAAGCAGGCAAAGAAAAAGCAAGAGAGTTTCAGAAAAACATTTACTTCTGCTTTATTGACTATGCCAAAGCCTTTGACTGTGTGGATCACGATAAACTGTGGAAAATTCTGAAAGATATTGGAATATCAGACCACCTGACCTGCCTCTTGAGAAATCTGTATGCAGGTCAAGAAGCAACAGTTAGAACTGGACATGGAACAACAGATTGGTTCCAAATCGGGAAAGGACTATGTCAAGGCTGTATATTGTCACCTTGTTTATTTAACTCATATGCAGAGCACATCATGAGAAATGCTGGGCTGGATGAAGCACAAGCTGGAATCAAGATTGCCGGGAGAAATATCAGTAACCTCAGATACACAGATGACGCCACCCTTATGGGAAAAAGTGAAGAAGAGCTAAAAAGCCTCTTGATAAAAGTGAAAGAGGAGAGTGAAAAAGGTGGCTTAAAGCTCAACATTCAGAAAACAAAGATCATGGCATCCGGTCCCATCACTTCATGGGAAATAGATGGGGAAACAGTGGAAACAGTGACAGACTTTACTTTTTTGGGCTCTAAAATCACTGAAGATGGTGATTGCAGCCATGAAATTAAAAGACACTTACTCCTTGGAAGAAAGGTTATGACCAACCTAGACAGCATATTAAAAAGCCAGAGACATTACTTTGCCAACAAAGGTCTGTCCAGTCCAGGCAATGGTTTTTCCAATAATCATATATGGATGTGAGAGTTGGACTATAAAGAAAGCTGAGCACTGAAGAATTGATGCTTTTGAACTGTGGTATTGGAGAAGACTCTTGAGAGTCCTTTGGACAGCGAGGAGATCCAACCAGTCCATCCTAAAGGAAATCAGTCCTGAATATTCATTGGAAGGACTGATGCTGAAGCTGAAACTCCAATACT
Source organism: Capricornis sumatraensis (assembly GCF_032405125.1). Taxonomy (NCBI): domain Eukaryota; kingdom Metazoa; phylum Chordata; class Mammalia; order Artiodactyla; family Bovidae; genus Capricornis; species Capricornis sumatraensis. The sequence continues at coordinate 46,919,455 of NC_091089.1, forward strand.
TTGGCCACCTGACGCGAAGAGCTGAGTCGTTTGAAAAGACCCTGATGCTGGGAAAGATTGAAGGCAGGAGGAGAAGGGAATGACAGAGGATGAGATGGTTGGATGGCATCACTGACTCAATGGACATGAGTTTGAGTAAACTCTGGGACTTGGTGTTGGACAGGGAGGCCTGGCGTGCTACAGTCCATGGGGTCACAAAGAGTCAGACACGACTGAGGGACTGAACTGAACTGAACAGAGGCAAACACAGCTTAAGCAGTGTAGTTGCTCAGTTGTGTCCGACTCTTTGTAATTCCATGGATTGTTGTCTGCCAGGCTCCTCTGTCTATGGGGATTCTCCAGGCAAGAATACTGGAATGGGTTCCCATTCCCTTCTCCAGGGGATCGTCCCAACCCAGGGATTGAACCTAGGTCTCCTGCATTGCAGGTGGAATCTTTACCATCTGAGCCACCAGGGAAGCCCACACATTGCTGTATTTAAGATGAAATGGCAGGGCAGGCTTCAAGATGGCGGAAGAATAGAACAGAGAGACAACCTTCTCCACCACAAATACATCAAAAGATCCTCTCCATGTGGAACTATTCCCATAGAACAACTTCTGAATGCTAGCAGAGGACCCCAGATGTCCAGAGAAGCAAACCAATCACCTCGAAATGAGGTAGGGCAAGGATAAAGACAAAAAGGGAGACAAAGAATTTCAGGACAGGGGTATCCTTCCTGGGGAAAGAGTTGTGAAGGAGGAGAATTTTCCACACAATAGGAAACCCTGTCACAGATGGGGTCAGGGGGAACTTAGGAACCTCAGAGTGAAGAACAATGAGGCAAAAGGAAAAAAATTCACCACAGAGACCATGCGGAATGACAATATACAGCCAAGTGGCTCACCCGCTTGCATCTGCCTGCAGCCTGTGGGGGCTGGGTGTGGAGGCATGGGCTACGTGGGCCACAGCTTCATGGTTGAAAGCCGTGAAGACACTCTGAGGGGACTAATGTGACACAGCACAGGTGGGACAGGGAAAACTCTGGGAATGCCAGAGAAACAAAAGATCATTCCCACGGGAAGTCTCTAACTCTGCGTGCTCGTGAACAAAGGACCCCTCCTTAGCAAATACCAAAGGGGTGCCAGCTGGCTGCAGTCTAGAGCCCCAGAGGCAGAGAAGCAGATCACCAGAGGTGGAAGGCTAGGAGTCACTACAATCTCGGCCCCAGATGTCCCATCTACCGCCAAGTTGTGAGCAGCCACCAGTCGCTATCCCAGTCTTCCTGGGATCCTGAGTAGCACAGAACTGCCAGGAGTGTCACCACCTGAAACCAGCTTCTCTGGGGAAATGCACGGCCCGCCTAAGACTGTGCCCTCAAGGCCCAGCCACCAGCCCTAACAGCTTGCTTCTGCCAAGAGTCCCACAGACTGGGAGGTGCACGCCCACCTGAGGCTGCAGCAATCCCCCATGTGGTCCAGCCACAGTGCAGCAGATTAAAAGTCTGCAGTTAACCTGCGACTGTGCACTTTAGGAGCAACTGTGGACTTTGAGAGCAAATACAAACTGGAGAAAGGGAAGTTCTGATTTTAAACGGACTCCACACTTGCCCACAACAGGTCTGATATATCCTAGATATATCTGATATATCCTAGATATATCTGATATATCCTAGATATATGGAAGGAGCTTCTCAATAGGCAAATTGATTGAAGCAGTAAAACAAAAAAATCAATCACATGAATATTCCTCTCACTACCACCATATATGTACTCACCACCTCCTATAAAATTTTTTAAATTTATTATTTTTCTAAATTATTTTTAGTATTTTTATCATTATTTATTTTCTCCACTCTCCCTTTATTCCCTCATACTGTCCAAACATGGTTCTTTATTACTTCTTTAATTTTTATTTTTTGTACATTACTTTTACTTTTCTAAAAAAGCCTTATTTTTTTTAAATCCATATTTTTTAATTTTTGTGTGAGTCTAATTTTTATTCTAGGTTTTTAGTTTTTGCTTTTTTATTTTTATAATTAATTTTGTATCTTTGAGGATCTAAATTTTATGGTACATATTCACTTAGGGATTTGATTATTGTCTTGATTGCTCTCTTCTCTTTTGATTCACTTTTCTCATTCTTTTCATCTCTTTCTCCTTCTTCTGTTCTCTGTGTAACTCTGTGAATCTTTTGGTTGTTCCTGGCAGTGGACAGTGGTTTCACCATTAATCTAGGGGTTTTGTCTTCTGTTCTATGTGGCCTGATAAATCTTGATGCTACTGTGAGATGTCAGAACTGAACTAAAGAGGTAAGAGACTCAACACCAGGACAGTGAACCATCAGAGAACTCCCAACCCCATGCAACAGTAGTAGACAAGAGTCTACAAAAAAGCCTCCATACCTTCACTGAGACCGAGCTCCACTTAAGTGCCAGGAAGCTTCAGTGCAAGACACCCCATGCCAATCAGGAACACAATTCTGCACATTAACACATAGGCTTCCCAAAGCCATACCTAACCCAAAGACACACCAAAACCCATTACGGACACTGCACTGCCCTCCAGAGAGAAAAGATCCAGCTCCATCCACCAGAACACAGACACAAGTCACCATAACCAGGAAACCTTCATAAGGCATTGGTCTAATCCCACCAATAGGGAACAGACTCCACAATTAAGAGGAAATATGACCCTCCAGCTGGCAGAAAGGAGATCCCAAACATAGTGAACTAAACAAAAAGAAAAGACAGAGGAATATCCAGCAGGTGAAGGAACATGGCAAAGACTCACCAGACCAAACAAAAGAGGAGGAGACAGGGAGTAAATCTGAAAAAGGATTCAGAATGATGAGAGTAATGATGATCCAAAATCTTACAAACAAAATGGAGGCAAAGATAAATAGACTGGAGGAATGGATTAAGAAGATGCAAGAAATGTTTAGCAAGGACCTAGAAGAATTAAAGAATAAATCATCAACAATGAACCATGCAATACCTGAGATTAAAAATAATCTGGAGTGAACCAAAAGTAGACTAATAAAGGCAGAAGAATGGATAAGTGAGCTGGAATATAGAATGGTAGAAATAACTGAAGCAGAGCAGAATAAACAAAAAATACTAAAAAGAAATTAGGACAGCCTCAGAAACCTCTGCGACAATGTTAAGCACCCCAACATTCAGATCATATGTGTCCCAGAAGAAGAGAGGGAGAAAGGGCATGAGGAAATATTTGAGGAGATCATAGATGAAAAGTTTCTTAAAGTGGGAAAGGAACTAGCCACTCAAGTCCAGGAAGCCCAGAGAGTCCCATATAAAATAAACCCAAGGAAAAACATGCCAAGACACATATTAATCAAACTAACAAAAATTAAATGCAAAGAACAAATATTAAAAACAACATGGGAAAAGCAGCAAATAACATACAAGGGGATCCTTGTAAGGCTAAAAGCTAAACTCTGCACAACAGAAGGGAATGGATGGATATAGTTAAAGTGATGAAAGAGAAAAACATACAACCAAGATTACTTTACCCAGGAAGAATCTCATTTTGGTTTTAATTTGCATTATCCTAATACCCAATGAACATGATCACTTTTTCATATGTTAATTTATCATTTGGATTTCAAGAAGTTCCTCTTCAAATCTTTTGCTAATTTTCCTATTGGCTTTCTTATTAATACAAAGGAGTTCTTTATGTTGGGCATGAGTCTTTTTTGGATTTATGTATTACAAATACTGCCTCACTCATTGTAGGTTTCCTTTGAACTTTTATTGGCTTCTTTTGTAAACAGAGTTTCTTAAAATTAATAAAACACAGCACATTGTTTTCATGGAATGGCATTTTATTTTTATTTATTTAAAAATTATTTAATTATTTTAATTGAAGGATAATTACTTTACAATATTGTGATGGTTTTTGCCATACATCAACATGAATTGGCCATAGGCATACATGTGTTCCCTCACTCCTAAACCCCCTTCCCACTCCCTCCCCACCCCATCCCTTCAGATTGTCACAGAGCACCAGCTTTCGGTTCCCTGCATCATACATCAAACTCCCACTGGCTATCTACTTTATATATGGTAATATATATGTTTCAAAGTTTTTATCTTAAATCATCCCATCCTCTCCTTCTCCCACTGTGTCCAAAAGTCTGTTCTTTATGTCTGTGTCTCCTTTTCTGCCCTGCACATAGGATAGTTAGTACCATCTTTTCAGATTCCATATATATTCATTATTATACAGTATTTGTCTTTCTCTTTCTCACTTACTTCAATCTGTATAATAGGCTCTAGGGTCATCCACCTTATTAGAGCTGACTCAAATGCATTCCTTTTTATAGCTGAGTAATATTCCATTGTATATATGTTCCACAATTTCCTTATCCATTCATCTGCTGATGGGCATCTAGGTTGCTTCCATGTCCCAGCTATTGCAAAAAATGCTGCAATGAACATTGGAGTACAGTGTCTTTTTCAATTCTCCTTTCCTCAGTGTATATAGCCAGTAGTGGAATAGCTAGATCATGTTTTATTCCTAATTTTTTTAAAATATAAATTTATTTATTTTTAATTGGAGGTTAATTGCTTTACAATATTGTATTGGTTTTGCCATACATCAGCATGAATCCACCACAGGTATACACATGTTCCCATCCTGAACCCCCTTCCCCACTCCTTCCCCGTACCATCCCTCTGGGTCATCTCAGTGCACCAGCCCCAAGCGTCCGGTATCATGCATCAAACCTGGACTGGTGATTCGTTTCATATATGATACCCCATTTTTTTAAGGAATCTCTATACTATTCTCTATAGTGGTTGTATCAGTTTGCATTTCCATCAACCGTGTAAAAGGGTTCCCTTTTCTCCACAATTTCTCCATCATTTATTGTTTGTAGACTTTCTGATGATGGCCATTCTGACTGGTATGACATGATATCTCATTGTGGTTTTGATTTGCAAAACTCTAATAAGGAGTGATGTTGAACATCTTTTCATGTGTTTATTAGCCATCTGTGTGTCTTCTTTGGAGAAATGTCTATTTAGGTCTGCCCACTTTTTGATTGGGTTGTTTGTTTTTCTGGTATTGAGCTGCATCAGCTGCTTGTATATTCTGGAGATTAATTCTTGTCAATTATTTCATTTGCTATTATTTTCTCCCATTTTTAGGGTTGTCTTTTCACCTTTCTTAAAGTTTCCTACATTGTGTAAAACCTTTTAAGTTTAATTAGATGCCATTTGTTTATTTTTGTTTTATTTCCATTACTCTAGGAGATGGATCATAGAGGGTCTTGCTGTGATTTATGTCAGAGAGTGTTCTGCCTATGTTTTCCTCTAAGAGATTTATACTTTGTGGTCTTACATTTAGGTCTTTAATTCATTTTGATTTGGAAATAGATGGGGAAACAGTGGAAACAGTGTCAGACTTTATTTTGGGGGGCTCCAAAATCACTGCAGATGGTGACGCAGCCATGAAATTAAAAGACGCTTACTCCTTGGAAGAAAACTTATGACCAACCTAGATAGCATATTGAAAAGCAGAGACATTACTTTGCCAACTAAGGTCGTCTAGTCAAGGCTATGGTTTTTCCTGTGGTCATGTATGGATGTGAGAGTTGGACTGTGAAGAAAGCTGAGTGCCAAAGAATTGATGCTTTTGAACTGTGGTGTTGCAGAAGACTGTTGAGAGTCCCTTGGACTGCAAGGAGATCCAACCAGTCCATTCTGAAGGAAATCAGCCCTGGGATTTCTTTGGAAGGAATGATGCTAAAGCTGAAACTTCAGTACTTTGGCCACCTCATGCAAAGAGTTGACTCATTGGAAAAGACTCTGATGCTGGGAGGGATTGGGGACAGGAGGAGAAGGGGGTGACAAAGGATGAGATGGCTGGATGGCATCACTGACTCGATGGATGTGAGTCTGAGTGAACTCCGGGAGATGGTGATGGACAGGGAGGCCTGGCGTGCTGGGATTCATGGGGTCGCAAAGAGTCAGACATGACTGAGCGACTGAACTGAACTGAACTGAACTGATGGTGTTATCAAATGTTCAAATTTCATTCTTTTACATGTAGTTGACCAGTTTCCCCAGCACCACTTATTGAAGAAACTGTCATTTTTCCATTGTATATTTTTGCCTCCTTTATCAAAGATAAGTTGTCCATAGGTGTGTTGGTTTATCTCTGGGGTATCTATTTTCTTCCATTGGTCTGTACTTTTGTTTTTGTGCCAGTACAATACTGTCTTGATGACTGTAGATTTGTAGTAGAGTCTGAAATCTATAGTCTATAGTATAGTCTGAAGTCTAAGCCAAGAAGACCCTGTCTTCAGACTAGGAACTTGGAACTTGGTTTCTCCAGTTCCATTCTTCTTTCTCAAGATTTCTTTGACTAGTCAGGGTCTTTTGTGAGCAAAAGATATGAAGAGAAACTTCTTGAAATCCAAATGACAAATTAACATATAAAAAAGTGATCATGTTCATTAGGTATTAGGATAATGCAAATTAAAACCAAAATAATATGCAACAGCACAGAGTGGCTAAAATAAATGATGATGCCTGGAATTTTCATACCATAGTGATGGGAATATGAATTATTAACAGCCACTCTATCTGCTAGAGTTAAATATGTACATCCAGTTCAGGAAAAGAAAACTCATTAAATAAATAAATTCTCATTTTTAAATGATTCACTTTAATACAAGACATTATTACAACTTTGCTGCTTTAGCACATGATCACATAAAAAGACCCATATTTGCAGATGTTAAAATCAAGTTCTCCAATGTAAGCTGAGCAAAAAAGCAGCCTTATTAGGTTTTGTTCCTTTATTTTCCATATGACATGCATCCCTGGGGTTCTGTCTTCCCGCTCAAGACATCAGCCACCATTATGATGTGTTATTGATAGAAAAGACTTTTCTTAACAGACTTCTCTATGCCAGGAATATATGTTTGCAGTGGAAATATTGTTGCTTTTTAACACTGAACATTGTATACATTTCATCTGGAGTCTATGCATTCCATCAGTGATGTCACAAACAGCTAAAACTGTTCTACTTAATGAAAGTGAAAGTGAAGTCGCTCAGTCGTGTCCGACTCTTTGCAACCCCATGGACTGTAGCCTACCAGGCTCCTCCATCCATGGAATTTTCCAAGCAAGAGTACAGGAGTGGGTTGCCATTTCCTTCTCCAGAGGATCTTCCTGACCCAGGGATTGAACCCAGGTCTCCCGTGTTGCAAGCAGACACTTTACCATTTGAGCCACCAGGGAAGCTCCTCTACTTAATGATACTCCCACAAATATTCATACTAATATTAATGTTTCAAAAACTTATTATACTTTATAAAGTATTATGGTAGTTATTTTTTCAGTTTATTTTTAAAATTGCATAGATGCCTAAAAAGGATTAAAGACTTCAAGATGATAGTGATCTGACCTGACCTTATCTTGATACCAATCAACATTAGTGACCAGTGACCATAGAAACAATGCATGCTCGTCTTCGGGGGCTCCCATTACTCTGCTTTATTGCTCTACACCCTCTCCCCACCTCCATGTTCCACCTAAATTCTAAAATATTCTGGATTATACAAATAAATAAATAATATAATCCACAGAAACCATTGCAAGCTGCAATTAACCAATGCTTCTACCAAGAGAGAACTGAACTTTTCCAGAGGTCTAGGTGTGCTTGGGTTATGAAAAGTGATACTTATATTTTGAGTCAAAAATGTTTTTGCATGTAAGGCAAATATGGTTTGAGTATTGTCCTCTTTCTGCAACCTTTTAAAAAATGTAAGTAGCCTTTAAAGGAATAACATACTCAGGTCTGAATACCTAATATAGGCTTATTATCAGATTGCTTTCCTCTCAAAAGAACAGCCTAAAACCACAAAACCATGAAAATGATATATGAGGATATGTAAGGAGATACAAAAATTGAAAAGTGGAGGGGTAATTTGGAAACAAAAACATTGCCTCCTTCAAAATTATCTCAGAGACAAAAAAAAATAGAAAAACACAGATTGCTGTTCTCTGCTTGTGGCTGCCCCTTGAAATTAAGAAGGCTTCACATGTGGCATTGGAGTTGACATCAAAACTATAATAAAAAAGATACCAAATCCCTTTCTAAGCCAAACACTGACGGTTAGGCCCCAGGAGCTCAGAAAAGATGGGAGAAAGAGATGCTTTCTCTGCCTCCATTGAAACTGGAGTGTACAGCAGCCAAAGTCATTTTAACCCATATTTGGCAAGACAATCCGAAGATTGTATCCAATCCTGCAGCTATACTAATCTCAACTTTCAGCACTGTCTGCAAACAGATTTGGGAGTTGCCAACTGCTTGATTCCATTGGCCTGGGAAACATTCTTTAAACTGAGAGCTGCTCTGTTCTTTACTTCAGTATTGTTCTTGGGCTAGTAGGTGGAATAGATAATACCCATAGGACAGGATTTGAGAGGTGACAAAATGGGCAGGTTCTCCCCTCTTTCATTAGAGGGAGTTTTGGAGAAAGTAAATTCTCTACTAAAAGGCAAATGCCAAGATGAATAACAGCTCCTTACCTGCCCTTAACATCTTTCATTGAATTAGTCAGCTCTAAATTTTGTAGCCACCAAGTGTACCCAGTGCTAAGTGATATGCCCAAGGTTGATATTACTATAGAAAGGGGAGAGAAAGTGTAAAAGTTGTCTTGGAGGAAAAACAGAAACTCAGTGAAGCAAAGCAATTAGCTTAGCACTCCAGTCTTGGTACTCCACCCCTTGAGAGAGACAACAATCAGATTAGGGGACAACAACAACAACAGAAAATCTGTGAGAGGAAAATTGTGAAGAATTCTGAATACTGGCCCTTCAATACTGAGATAAAAGAGAGGTCATCCTTGAGATAAGAGAGAACTCATCCTCTCAGAGAAGTCCGGCCCAAAGGGAAAGTTGTCACGAGAACTGCATCACCAGCACTAATTCTCAGGACTTTTTCCTTGTAAGTTCCAGGCTACTTCTGGCCCCAGCAACTCCAGAAATGCCAATTCCCAATGGAATTGGGGACTTCTATTATGCTAATTGGGGATTTGACCTTGACGTTTTTCCCCCATTCTTGTATCTTGCCCAAGTTCTACTTTCCAGTGTTTGCCACTTCCTGGTTTTGGTTTTGCCAGTTTCATTCCATGTGAAGCTCTTGCCTCTATGAGCTCTGATGGAAATGCACCAGAGACCAACTTTGTTTGCCTCACAGTTTTCATGCCTCTACCAGTTCTATGGGGTTGTCTGGGGAGGCTAGTGGGCTAGAGAAGTGTGCTGGTGGTGGCACCACATGTCAGATAAAGAGAACGTGTTCCACAGTCTGCAGGGTATCTTGCAAGGGCTAAAGAGGGCATATAGGGACAGACCTCAGTTACATCCAAAGCAGCCCTGGACACCAGCAAACCGACCTCAGAAGCCCTTGCCATCACACCTCTCAAAGCTTATTAGCATTTTAAGGAGGCCTGGAAGCTTCCATCTCCCAGTTAAAACATGATTTCAACTACAGCTTAAGGAAATTAATGTATGATTACCCTTTACTTACAGGTAAAACAGAAATAAGTGTACCAGTTACAAACCCCAGTGCCCCCTGAGGGAGGGAGGTCTGATTATCACAGGACGATCCTATTCCTTCAGGAGTAGTTGTGAAGCTCACCCAGCTGCTGCCATCAGCTAGCCCCCTACTCAGGGGACCATTTTATTTGCAATGAAGGTGGAGGAAATTTTCAGCTTTGGGGGTATCTTAGTAAGGCAGCAGGGTGGAAGACAATTTCAGTTTTAAATTCAGGCTCATCCTTTAGATGCTTTGAACTGACAGCAAATTTTCCTTTTATTTTATTTTTTTTTTTTAATTAAAAAAATTTTAATTTTACTTTACAATACTGTATTGGTTTTGCCATACATCAACATAAATCTGCCACGGGTGGACATGTGTTCCTAATCCTGAACCCCTCTCCCACCTCCCTCCCCAAACCATCCCTCTGGGTCATCCCAGTGCACCAGCCCGAAGCATCCTGTATCCTGCATCGAACCTAGACTGGCGATTCGCTTCTTATATAATATTATACATGTTTCAATGCCATTCTCACAAATCATCCACCCTCTCCCTCTCCCACAGAGTCCAAAAGACTGTTCTATACATCTGTGTCTCTTTTGCTGTCTCACATACAGGGTTATCATTACCATCTTTCTAAATTCCATATATATGTGTTAATATATTGTATTGGTGTTTTTCTTTCTGGCTTACTTCACTCTGTATAGTTGGCTCCAGTTTCATCCACCTCATTAGAACTGATTCAGATGTATTCTTTTTGATGGCTGAGTAATACTCCATTGTGTATATGTACCACAGCTTTCTTATCCATTCATCTGCTGATGGACATCTAGGTTGTTTCCATGTCCTGGCTATTATAAACAGTGCTGCCATGACCATTGAGGTACACGTGTCTCTTTCAGTTCTGGTTTCCTCGGTGTGTATGCCCAGCAGTGGGATTGCTGGGTCATAAGGCAGTTCTATTTGCAATTTTTTAAGGCATCTCCACACTGTTCTCCATAGTGGCTGTACTAGTTTGCATTCCCACCAACAGTGTAGGAGGGTTCCCTTTTCTCCACACCCTCTCCAGCAAATTGAGAGTAAAGGTAGAGAGTTTTCCCATCAGTTTAGTCACTCAGTCATGTCCAGCTCTTTGCAACCCCATGGACTGCCACATGTCAGGCTTCCCTGTCCAGCACCAACTCCTGGAGCCTACTCAAACTCATGTCCATTGCGTCGGTGATGCCATCCAACCATGTCATCCTCTGCCATCCCCTTCCCGCCCCCCCCAGCCCCCCCTGCCCCGTCTTCAATCTTTCCCAGCATCAGGGTTCTTTTCAAATGAGTCAGTTCTTCACATCAGGTGGCCAAAGTATTGGAGTTTCAGCTTCAGCATCAGTCCTTCCAATGAATATTCAGGACTGATTTCCTTTAGGATGGACTAGTTGGATCTCCTTGCAGTCCAAGGGACTCTCAAGAGTCTTCTCCAACACCAGAGTTCAAAAGCACCAATTCTTCGGTGCTCAGCCTTCTTCACAGTCCAACTCTCACATCCATACATGACTACTGGAAAAACCATAGCCTTGACTAGATGGACCTTTGTTGGCAAAGTAATGTCTCTGCTTTTTAATATGTTGTCTAGATTGGTCATAACTTTTCTTCCAAGGAGTAAATGTCTTTTAATTTCATGGCTGCAGTCACCATCTGCAGTGATTTTGGAGCCCAAGAAAATAAAGTCTGTCACTGGTTTCCACTGTTTCCCCATCTATTTGCCATGAAGTGATGGCACTGTATGCCATGATCTTCATTTTCTGAATGTTGAGCTTTAAGCCAACTTTTTCACTCTCCTTTTTCACTTTCATCAAGAGGCTCTAAAGAACTAAAGTTCTTCTTCACTTTCTCCCGTAAGAGTGGTGTCATCTGTTTTCCCATGGAGAGTGCCAGACAGTGGAGAAAGAAAATATTTGAGGTTCATGCCAGGTAAGAGGGAGCAGGAACTGTCCATTGCTGAGTCTGAATATCTATCCCTCTGTGTGCATGTCCCTGCAGTCATGCCACCGAACAGCACTCAGAAAGAACAGCTGATGTTATTTCCACGAGACTTCAGGAAGAAACCAGATCCTCATCTACTTATTGGTCTGAAGTTGAAAAAATAAATTTCCTAATTATTTCAGCCTTAGTAAGGTTAGAAATCTTCACGTAAAATATTTCCTGTAAAACAGAGAGAGAAAAGTGTTGAAACAGCTGTGTTAACAAAACAAAGATATATTTTACTAACTAACCTTAAGTCCAGTCATAAATGTAACTGTCTCCACTCTCTTTGCTTATCTACCTTCTATCTAGGAAGGGTGCTGAGTCACCCCAAGTTCTGCAGTCCACCAATCCAAAGCAAAGTTTGGAGGACACTGCCACTAAATACGCAGAGAAGGCAACGGCAACTCACTCCAGTACTCTCACCTGGAAACTCCCATGGACGGAGGAGCCTGGTAGGCTGCAGTCCATGGGGTCACTAAGAGTCGGACACGACTGAGCGACTTCACTTTCACTTTTCACTTTCATGCATTGGAGACAGAAATGGCAACCCACTCCAGTGTTCTTGCCTGGAGAATCCCAGGGACAGGGGAGCCTGGTAGCCTGCCGTCTATGGGATCGCACAGAATCAGACACGACTGAAGCGACTTAGCAGCAGCAGCAGCAGCAACTGAGTATGGGCGGACCCAAACCCTGCAGAACTTCAACCACCAGTATTGCTGACCCAGAATGCGAACTTCCTGTGGTCTCCTCTGGCTGTGAGCAGGCTGCACTTGAAATCTCTAGTTCCCTAGAAAAGGAAAGTAACATTATTTGCCTTGTAGAGAGTTTCTCTTTGGTTTTAAAGCATCTTAAATTGCTCTATACATTGCCACTTTCATAACCCTTGGCATCCCTTTGATTTCTGCATTTCCAGTCACTCTGCTAAAGCAGATTTCTCCAAGTGGCTTGTCTGAAGAACATCCACTTGCCTATCACTTGACTTCCTCATCTAGTGTTCTAAACTTATATCCAGATTGAGGGCTGCATTCAATATGTCAGCAAATTTGGAAAACTCATCCATGGCCATAGGACTGGGAAAGGTCAGTTTTCATTCCAATCTCAAAGAAAGGTGATGCCCAAGAAAGGTCAAACTATTGTACAATTGCACTTACTTCACATGCTAGTAAGGTAATGCTCAAAATCCTTCAAGTTAGGCTTCAATAGTATGTGAACCAAGAACTTCCAGATGTACAAACTGGATTTAGAAAAGTCAAAGGAACCAGAGATCAAATTGCCAACATCTGATGAATCATAGAAAAAGCAAGGAAATTCCAAAAAAAAACATCTGCTTCACTGACTCTGCAAAAGGCTTTGACATTGTGGATCACAACAAACTGTGGAGAATTCTTAAAAAGATGTGAATACCAGACCATCTTACCTGTCTCCTGAGAACCCTATATGCAGGTCAAGAAACAATGGTTAGAACCAGACATGAAAAAATGAACTGATTCAAAATTGGGAAAGGAGTACACCAAGACTGTATGTTGTCACCCTGCTTATTTAACTTATATGCAGACTATATCATGCAAAATGCCAGGCTGAATGAATCACAAACTGGAACCAAGATTGCCAAGAGAAATATCAACAACCTCAGATATGAAAATGATACCACTCTAATGGCAGAAAGCAAAGAGGAACTAAAGAGCCTCTTGATGAGGGTGAAATAGGAGAGTTAAAAAGCTGATTTAAAACTCAATATTAAGAAAATGAAGATCGTGGCATCTGGCCCCATGACTTCAATGCAAATAGATGAGGGAAAAAGTGGAAACAGTGACAGATTTTATTTTCTTGATCTCTAAAATCCATGACTACAGCCATGAAACTAAAAGGCACTTGCTCCTTGGAAGGAAAGCTATGAAAAATCTAGACAGTATATTAAAAATCAGGGACATCACTTTGCTAATAAAGGTCCAATAGTCAAAGCTATGGTTTTTCCAGTAGTCATGTATGGATGTGAGAGCTGGACCATCAAGAAGGCTGAGTACCAAAAAAAAAAAAAAAGACATTTTTGAATTGTGGTGTTGGTGAAGATTCTTGGGAGTTCTTTGGACAGCGAGGAGATAAAATCAGTCAATCCTAAAGGAAATAAATTCTGAGTATTCGTTAGAAGGACTGATGCTGAAGCTGAAGTTCCAATACTTTGGCCACCTGATGCGAAGAGCCAACTCATTGGAAAAGGCCCTGATGCTGGGAAATATAGAAGGTAGGAGAAGGGGGTGACAGAGGATGAAGTGGCTGGATGGCATCACTGACTCAATGGACATGAGTTTGAGCAAACTCTAGGAGACAGTGAAGGTCAGCAAAGTCTGGTGTGCTACAGTCCATGGGGTCACATAGAGTAGGATGACTTAGAGACTGAACAACAAAATAAGGGTCACTGACAGCCATCTGGACTCCAAAAATGTTACAATTGTCCTTAAAGTCCATGTGTCTCAATCTAAACTCTTTATAAATTGAAGGATGCCTTCAATTTCTTATTGTTGCAAAACATTAGCTCTACGCATCAAACCTTTCTCTAGTACTCACTGAGAGAAAGCTCTCATATCTAGATACTAATTATTATGGGAAGAGTTAGCTTAAGTATATGTGGAGAATTGTTTCTTCTCAATGTTCTTTGTACTTTGAAGGTCTATGAGGCTGGTATGCATTGGAAAGTTTGGAGGGAAGTGATATAGGGTCGTTACTGATCAGGGTTTAGTCTGGGAAGCAGTATTATCACAAGTGTCATGGGATAAGAAATTTATTATAGGAATTAGACCTTATATGATTGAGGGAGTCACTTGGGAAGTAAAAGTCTAGATTAGAAGGATCAGAGAAAAGTCATTAGCTATTCATGGTGTGACTGAATGAATTAGGGCTTGCAGGAACATCTGGAAGCTAGGAGCACCTAGCTGCTATAGTTCAACTGTGTGAAAGGTTATAGAAGTCTGTAGAAGTTTTTTGGTTCTATGCATTTACCAGAAAATGGTCAGATAGCAAGCCGTGTGTTCTGTTGGTCATCAGGCTGCCAGATCAATAACAAATTGGAACCCACCTACACCTTTATGTCTCTCTCTCACCACATCTCATTGACAAGGATCTTCAAAGCATATGACTTCTATTTCACATCTGCCTTCCAAATTTCATGCAACTTCACTTTTGTATAACCCAACTCAGAAAAGTATCAGGCATTTCCACAAGATTCTGGGAATTATAATTTCCAATATCACATAATTGGCAATAGGCATCCAGAATACTTATGTACACTCTGTAGCTGTCCCACCATGATCTCCCCTATATCTCCTTGGCCCACCCATATCAAAACACTCCATTTTCCTCTTGTGACTGATGTCATTTAAACTTGATTTCACCTAAGTAAAATAAACATTAAGAGTCACAGAATGTGCGGGTATACAAAATAGTTTTCACCTATGAGGTTCTTCTCTTGACAGTCTGGTTTCAGATATCTATGGAATATGCCCATAAAATATCCTATAAGAAATACTTATGGAATATGTCACCCAGAATATCTTCAGCCTGTCTAATTCCCAGAGGTCTAAGTCCTCTACTGGCACTTAAATATCATGATTTTTTTCCTCCTGAATCTCCTTAGTGAACCAAAAGAGAGGTTCTTTAGAGGACTCTAGACTGATTTCAAGTTTTGAAATCAAAGTGAGACACAGGGTGAATTAATTATTGTCCCTAACAATGACTATAAATGCCAAGACTGGAATTCAGAAGCCAGTTATGACAAATGGAAATAAACTGAATTTTCTTACTATAAACTTCTAGCAGGCTCCATCCCTTTTCACTGTAACTTGCTCTAAAATGCAATTCTTCCCCAAGGTTGCCCTCACTTCTTCATATCTGGGTTATATTTCAGTTTTCATTGTTTTTATACCTCATTGCATTTCCTTTTCTCCAAATCCCTTCATTTATTTCTTCCCCATTTTCTTAAATTTATTGTGAATGAAATTGCCCTTGAAAAGTTCATTGTGAAGTATGGGCACAGTGTTTCTCAGTGTGATTAGTAAATTGCCTGTACAGAAATGCCAAGGGTTTTGTAAATAGATTCTAAGCCCTACTTCAAACCCACTAAGTCAGAATCTATGGTGATGGGCCCATGGATCTGAATCTTTAACAAGTATTCTAAATAATTCCTATGCAAACCTAATATTTAAAAGTGTTGTACCAAAGTCTTCAAGGAAACATTTTGTTGTTGTTGTTAATAGGTGGCCCCGATATATAATCCTTATTGCACAAAAATATCATTTATCTTCCTTTTATTAAAATATCTTCTAATTGTGTTATTCAATATGTTTTGTTTCTTTTGAAAAGTTGTCAGCAACCAAAAGGAGGCCTAGCTTCCAAAAACCAGAGTCAGTTAGAACTGCCTGTTATTGGAAAGAAGTTGTTAGGTGATAATGCTAATGTGGGGATGGCAGGGGAATGCTCACTGATAGTCTTCACTGGAGGAAAATCTGAGTTTTACTCTCTTACCATTTCCCTTGTAAGATATTCTTGGAGATCTTTATTACTTTCTGTTCTTTTTCAGTTGTTCAAGCTTCTTGAGTGTATTAGTCTGTTTAGAATGCCATCAAAATGCCGCAGGCTGGGTGCTTAAAAAACAGAAATTTCTTTCTCATAGTCTGGAGGCTGCAAATCAGAGATCAAGGTCTGGCAGGCTTCAGTGTTTTTTGATGAAGCCACTTTTCCTGGCTTTTGGACAGCGACCTTCTCACAGAATCCTTACATGGCCTTTCCTCGTAGTGCACAGAGAGATGGAGCTCTGGTGTTTCTTCTTGCTGCTGCTGCTAAGTCACTTCAGTTGCATCCGACTCTGTGTGGCCCCACAGACAGCAGCCCACCAGGCTCCCCCGTCCCTGGGATTCTCCAGGCAAGAACACTGGAGTGGGTTGCCATTTCCTTCTCCAATGCATGAAAGTGAAAAGTGAAAGTGAAGTCGCTCAGTAGTGTCCAACTCTTCGCGACCCCATGGACTGCAGCCTACCAGGCTCCTCCATCCATGGGATTTTCCAGGCAAGAGTACTGGAGTGGGGTGCCATTACCTTCTCCAGTGTTTCTTCTTAGAAGGACACAAATTCTATCAGATCATAGCCCCACATTACGACCTCATTTAATACTTCTATCAAGGCCCACATCTCCAAATACAGTCAAACTAGGGGATTAAGGCTTCAACAAATAAATTTAGGGGCCACACAGTCTATAAAAGTGTTAGTGCTGGCACTTCGGACCAGGTGTGTGGCTCTCAGACTCAAAGGGTCAAAGGTTATCTTCAGAGGATCTTTTGGCACAAGCAAAACAATGGGTTAATCGAATAATAAATTTAGAATCTCCTTGTGAGAATACTGGTTAATAATCTGTCCATCAAGACTTCATCTCATCATTAAATGCTCTTAAAATGATTAACCTGCTATCAGACATCTCACCACCTTATTACTCTGAGAGGAGAAACTATTTGGCCATTATGTTTGAAGATACAGTTTGTAAATGGCAGTTCTCTATCCTTTGTTCTTTGACTTCCCCTTGCCCTCTCTCTTAAGCTGACAAGAATACCCACTGCAGGGTTTCACAACCTATTGACATTTGGGAGTGTATAATTTTTGGTAATGAGGGGCTATCCTTTGCTTTGTAGGATATCTAGCATGATCTCTGACCTCTACTCACTAGATGCAGGTAGCACTCTCCCAGGTGTTGCTACAAAAAATACCTGCAGACATTGCCAAAAGACCCGTTGAGGACAAAATTTTCCATGGTTGAGAACTACTTAACCTACACATCAGCTCCTTCATTTTATTCCCCTTTCTAGAGATTGAGTACCTATTCAACTTAAATTGAAACTAACATAGCCTAATACCCACTCTGTTTTTAGCATTGTTAGTTGTCTAGGAAAAATATAAATTTGTGCTGGTCTTTTCCTTCTAATACCACAAAGTGCAACCTAGGAATCTCTGGAGCATCAGAGGGAAGGCACTCAGAGAACTCTACAACCAAGCATGCAGCAATGCTGTGTACTCAGAGGAGTGATTTGCCTTTGAATATTTTTGTTTACAAAATGAAAGCCATCTGATTAGAATTTGTTAAGTTCCCTTGCAGCACTAATATCCTATGAAATATTCCAATTGCTGTGCAAAACATCAGCAGACATTAAAAACAATTATACTTCTGATTCATAGTCTGAATAATTTAGCCAAATCTGAGAGTCAAGTTTCTAGGATGTAAGAGCAATAAAAGTAAGAGTTTCTGCTCTTTTAAAAATTTTTATTGGAGTATCATTAATTTACAATGTTGTGTTAGTTTCTGCTGTACAGGAAAGTGAA
Organism: Capricornis sumatraensis; assembly: GCF_032405125.1. Taxonomy (NCBI): domain Eukaryota; kingdom Metazoa; phylum Chordata; class Mammalia; order Artiodactyla; family Bovidae; genus Capricornis; species Capricornis sumatraensis. The sequence goes on from NC_091089.1 coordinate 46,937,378, forward strand.
TCCATTATACATATATCAAAAATTTTTAGATTATTTCCCCATATAGGTCATTTCAGAGCACCGAATAGAATTGCCTGCTCTATACAGTAGGTTTTTATTAGTTATCTATTTTATATATCAGTTCAGTTCAGTGGCTAAGTTGTGTCTGACTCTTTGTGACCCCATGGACTGCAGCATGCCAGGCTTCCCTGACCAGCACCAACTCCCAGTGTGTGCTCAAACTCATGTCCAACGAGTTGGTGATGCCATCCAACTGTCTTATCCTCTGTCATCTCCTTCAGCTCCTGCCTTCAATCTTTCCCAGCATCAGGATATTTGCCAATGAGTTGGCTCTTTGCATCAGGAGGCCAATGTATTGGAATTTCAGCTTCAGCATCACTCCTTCCAATGAATATTCAGGACTGATTTCCTTTAGGATGGACTGGTTTGATTTCCTTGCTGTCCAAGGGATTCTCAAGAGTCTTCTCCAACATCACAGTTCAAAAGCATCCATTCTTTGGCACTCAGCCTTTTTTATTGTCTGGCTCTCATATCCATACATGACTATTGGAAAAACCATAGCTTTGAATATACGGACCTTTGCTGGCAAAGTGATGTCTCTACTTTTTAATATGCTGTCTAGTTTTGTCATAGCTTTTCTTCCAAGGATCAAGCTTCTTTTAGTTTCATGGTTGCGGTCACTGTCCACAGTGATTTTGAGGCCCAAGAAAATAAAATTTGTCACCAATTCCATTATTTCCCTATCTATCTGTCATGAAGTGATGGGACCAGATTCCATGATCTTAGCTTTTTGAATATTGAGTTTTAAGCCTCCTCTTTCACCTTCATCAAGGGACTCTTAAGTTCCTCTTCACTTTCTGCCATAAGGGTCATGTCATCTGCATATCTGAGATTATTGATATTTCTCCCACCAAACTTGATTCCAGCTTGTGATTCATCCAGCCCAGCATTTCACATGATGTGCTCTGCATATGTGCTAAGTAAGTATGGTGACAGTATACAACCTTGATGTACTCCTTTCCCGATATTGAACCAGTCTGTTGTTTCATATCCAGTTCCAACTGTTGCTTCTTGACCTGCATACAGATTTCTCATACAGATTTCTGCATACAGACAATAAGGTCGTCTGGTATTCACTCCAAGAGATTTCCACAGTTTGTTGTGATCTACACAGTCGAAGGCTTTAGCATAATCAATGAAGCAGAAATAGATGTTTATCTGGAATTCTCTTGCTTTTTTGATGATCCAACAGATGTTGGCAATTTGACCTCTGGTTCCTCTGCCTTTTTTAAATCCAGCTTGTACATCTGGAAGTTCTTGGTTCACATACCATTGAAGCCTAGCTTGGATTTTGAGCATCACCTTGCTAACAAGTGAAATAAGTGCAATTGTGAAGTAGCTTGACCATTCTTTGGCATTGCCCTTCTTTGGGATTGGAATAAAAACTGACCATTTCCAGTCCTGTGGCCACTGCTGAATTTTCCAAATTTGCTGGCATATTTAGTGAACCACTTTAATAGCATTATCTTTTAAGAGTTGAAATAGCTCAGCTGGAATTCCATCACCTCCACCAGCTTTGTTGGTAGTGATGCTAGTGGAGGTGATAGAATCCCAGCTGAGCTATTCAAATCCTAAAAGATAATGCTTGACTTTGCACTCCAGGATGTCTGGCTCTAGGTGAGTGATAACACCATCATGGTTATCTGGGTCATTAAGATCTTTTTTGTATAGTTCTTCTGTGTATTCTTGCTTCCTGCTTCTGTTAGGTCCATACTGTTTCTGTCCTTTATTGTGTCCAATTTTGCATGAAATATTCTCTTGGTATCTCTAATTTTCTTGAAGATATCTCTAGTCTTCCCCCTTCTACTGTCTTCCTCTATTTCTTTATATTGCTCATTTAGGAAGTCTTTCTTATTCCTTGCTTTTCATTAGAAGTCTGAATTTCAATGGGTGTATCTTTCCTTTTCTTCTTTGCCTTTCAATTCTTTGCTCAGCTGTTTTTAAGTCCTCCTCAGACAGCTATCTTGCCTTTTTGCATTTCTTTTTCTTGGGGATGGTTTTGATCATTGCCTCCTGTACAATGTTATGAACCTCAGTCCATAGTTCTTCAGGCACTCTGTCTATCACATCTAATGCCTTGAGTCTATTTGTCACTTCTACTGTATAATCATAAGGGACTTGATTTTGGTCATACCTGAATGGTCTAGTGGTTTTCCCTGCTTTCTCCAATTTAAGTCTGAATTTGGCAATAAGAAGTTCATGATGTGAGCCACAGTCAGCTCCTGGTCTTGTTTTTGCTAACTGTATAGAGCTTCTCCATCTTCGGCTGCAAAGAATAAAATCAATCTGACTTCGGTATTGACCATCTGGTGATGTCCATGTGTAGAGTCTTCTCTTGTGTTGTTGAAAGAGGGTGTTTGCTATGACCAGTGTGTCCTCTTGGCAAAACTCTATTAGCCTTTGCCCTGCTTCATTTTGTACTTCAAGGCCAAACTTGCTTGTTTCTCCAGGTATCTCTTGACTTACTTTTGCATTACTGTCACCTATGATGAAAAGGACAGTCACTATACCCGTTTAACTTTCTCATCTTTTTTCACAGTCATAACTTCACACCTAACTCAACAGTGAAAGAATCTTGGGTTCAGTTATTTGCATTCAGCAAAATGTCATTAAACTCTAACAATCTCCCTCTTTCTTTATGATCCATTTTCTTTTGTGGCTTTCTTATGATCATAAAGAAAGAGGGAGATTGTTAGAGTTTAATGACTAGTGTGCAGTAGTCATGCCATATCCCAAAGGTTGCTCAATAAATGCTATTAATATACTGACACCTCATAATTGTCTAGTCCTTTTTTTCTGCAAAGCACTCTCCAACCTGTTCTATCATAGAAACTGTTTGAAAGACAGGGCAGGGCTGATCACTGTGGACAGCTGAGTCAACCAACACATTAAAAGTTTAAGTGACATCATCAAGTTCCTATTCATATGGGGGTGGGGGATGGTTAAAATACTCAACTCTACAGTTATAGCAAATTAGTAATCATAAGACCTTAGCAATATTTGCTGAATTAATGCATAAATTGACAAAATAACAAAGAAATACAAATGTGTGTTGAACTATCAGCCCAGTGCTCTTTGCACTTGTTGCACTGATACCATATTCTGCATAAAGACAGAATTCTGATAGTTGGGGATTTTTTTGAGCATGAGTCACCTGGTCTCCTTTCTTGGCCCAATAGTAAACATTTCTTTGCTCCAAACTCCCCACCCCCTCTAAAAAAGAACAAAGTTCTAATGTGGTAAAATACTGCCTTAAAGAAAGAGTATCAGGATGAGGCGAGTCCTGCTTCTACTTCTCCAATAATCTTCTGAGTTGGCTAGGAAAATGTGCCAACAGCAAGCTCTATTCCTGTGAGACTGATGCCCTATATCTACAATCCTTGTGAGAAGGACAAATGGATTAGAAACTGATCATTTTTATCAAAGGTGTTTTTTGAGATCCAATTATGATACCGAATGCATTTGAAACTGCTTTCCGATCAGTTAGTTCATTTAATCCTTCAAATAATACTATGGAGAATGTACCACTATTATTCCAAATTTTTTAGATAAGAAAAATCAACCAAAAGGAGGTTTGGTAACTTTCTCAGAGTTATATAGCTCATAAACAGTTATAGCTTGTAAACAAAACCTACCAATCAATAAAAAATTCAAAATTTGTATTCTTTAGTAGAAAGAATATTGTATTGTCTTCTAAAAATAGGAGACTCATTTCCAGAGAAATAGCAAATTCTCCATCACTTCTGCTACCTCCTTGACCCCATGTGCTACCACAGAGTCTTCCTCAGCTTCCTGACCAGGACCTCAACCAAGTAAGCAACTGGTAATACACAGACTATAAACTATTCATTTCCAAAGCAAGTGTATGAGACTTAGAGCTCATCTGGTAAGATCCTTTCTCCTTATAAGGCATCTTAAATGACAGTGTTTTCAAGTGTTTCTGCCCCAAGTGGAAAATAAATAACTGATAGAGGAGTTTAGGGAATACAGCAAGGGGAACAATTCACATCCATAGAGGCAAGACTGAGGAGTGACAGGCTCCTATTTGAAATTACCAACCCAAAGGAATGAATTTTCCAGAAGCTTTCAACAAGAATTTGTTCATTTACTATTTCTTGCAAGTATGAATGGTTAACTCTTTATTCTTAGACTTGCTAGATGTTACAATATGATGATGAGTGAGAAGGGATGATTTCTAAGATATTTGCTGAATGTCTTCCTGCTTTCATAAATTCATCTATTTCATATGGATTTGTATTTACATAAGACAAGGTGAACCTCACTCTTTCAACTGCAAGTCAGAAGCAATGGAACAACATAGATATATCCTTGATCTAGAGTAGTTACTAAATTTTCATTTTTGCCAATATTTTTTTGTTAATTTGTTTGAGTTTTGTTCTATTCTGGTGTTTTGTTTTCTAAAGGAGAGCTTGCTGATCAGGCAGGTCTAATAAGTCTTTTCATTGTAATTCAAAGAAACTCCAACTGTTAAAGATCAGATTAAGGATGTTAGGCCCTTCCTTCCACCCCTCCCTCAAGTTTACTGTCCCTTTAAGTTACAGAGAAAAATATTTGGAAGGGGAAGAAAACAATTCAGTTTTGAGAACTGTCATTAGAAAAGAGATTGAAGATTGGCTATTGGTATTCCTTCCACTAGGGCTTCCCTGGTGGCTCAGAGGTTAAAGTGTCTGCCCACAGTGCGGGAGGCCTGGGTTCGATCCCTGGGTCAGGAAGATCCCCTGGAGAAGGAAACGGCAACCCACTCCAGTAATCTTGCCTGGAGAATTCCATGGACAGAGGAGCTTGGTGGGCCACAGTCCACAAGGTTGCAAAGAGTCGGACACGACTGAGCGACTTCACTTTCACTTTCACTATTCCTTCCACTAACCCATGGAGATGACTGGAAGTAAATAGATTTACCACAGAAAACTGTGATTATGCAGAAGTTAAAACTTTTGAGCCCTTAAAACAGTACCGACAGAAAATAGATAACAAATGGTGGACAACCTTCAAGGAGGACAAACTTGCCAACACCAGCTTCCAATGTACATGGTCATAGGGAAAATGTTCAAACATGGGCCACTGGAAACAGTGCACAAAGGAATTTCCCCCAGAGATATAATATAATCAAAGTCTCATCCAGAACGTTGTCATCCCCTCTCATAAAGAACTTTTACAAGGGCCACCCAGCAGGACTTTATAATTAGTAAGGAACTTTACAGATGAGCTTTTATAACTGTTATCCTGACCCTAGTTTACAGTGAATATTGAGGGTGGGAAAGTGGGTGGGGAGTTATGGGGTAGGGATAGGAAGGTAGAAACTTGTCTTTAGAGTTCATAGGTCACCAAACCATAGGGAGTCACATAGGGACCTCATAGATGAGACATGCATCACTCTGAGTGCCTGTACATTTAGCTGGATGTATTGAATCCCAAAGAAAGGCAAAGCCAAAGAATGCTCAAACTACCACACAATTACACTCATCTCACACGCTAGTAAAGAAAGGAATGCTCAAAATTCTCTAAGCCAGGCTTCTGCCATACATGAACCGTGAACTTCCAGATGTTCAAGCTGGTTTTAGAAAAGGCAGAGGAACCAGAGATCAAATTGCCAACATCCGCTGGATCATTGAAAAAGCAAGAGAGTTCTAGAAAACATCTATTTCTGCTTTATTGACTATGCCAAAGCCTTTGTGTGGATCACAATAAACTGTGGAAAATTCTTCAAGAGATGGGAATACCAGACCACCTGACCTGCCTCTTGAGAAACCTATATGCAGGTCAGGAAGCAACAGTTAGGAATGGACATGGAACAACAGACTGGTTCCAAATAGGAAAAGGAGTACATCAAGGCTGTATATTGTTACCTTGCTTATTTAACTTATATGCAAAGTAAATAATGAGAAACGCTGGGCTGGATGAAACACAAGCTGGAATCAAGATTGCCAGGAGAAATATCAATAACCTCAGATATGCAGTTGACACCACCCTTATGGCAGAAAGTGAAGAGGAACTAAAAAGCCTCTTGATGAAAGTGAAAGTGGAGAGTGAAAAAATTGGCTTAAAGCTCAACATTCAGAGAACTAAGATCATGGCATCTGGTCCCATCACTTCATGGGAAATAGATGGGGAAACAGTGGAAACAGTGTCAGACTTTATTTTTTGGGGCTCCAAAATCACTGCAGATGGTGACTGCAGCCATGAAATTAAAAGATGTTTACTCCTTGGAAGAAAAGTTATGAGCAACCTAGATAGTATTCAAGAGCAGAGACATTATTTGCCAACAAAGGTCCGTCTAGTCAAGGCTATGGTTTTTCCAGTGGTCATGTATGGATGTGAGAGTTGGACTGTGAAGAAAGCTGAGTGCTGAAGAATTGATGCTTTTGTTAACTGTGGTGTTGGAGAAGACTCTTGAGAGTCCCTTGGATTGAAAGGAGATCCAACCAGTCCATTCTAAAGGAGATCAGTCCTGGGTGTTCTTTGGAAGGAATGATACTGAAGCTGAAACTCTAGTACTTTGGCCACCTCATGTGAAGCGTTGACTCATTGGAAAAGACTCTGATGCTGGGAGGGATTGGGGGCAGGAGGAGAAGGGGACGACAGAGGATGAGATGGCTGGATGGCATCACTTACTTGATGGACATAGGTTTGAGTGAACTCCAGGAGTTGGTGATGGACAGGGAGGCATGGCATGCTGCAGTTCATGGGGTCGCAAAGAGTCGGACACAGCTGAGTGACTGAACTGAACTGAACTGATTGAATAGATTATATTCTTTGCAGCGAAAGATGGAGAAGCCCTATACAGTCAGCAAAATCAAGATTGGGAGCTGTCATATCATGAACACCTTATTGCCAAATTCAGACTTAAACTGAAGAAAGTAGGGAAAACCACTAGATCATTCAGGTATAACCTAAATCAAATCCCTTACAATTATACAGTGGAAGTGGGAAGTAGATTTAAGGGACTAGATCTGATAGAGTGCCTGATGAATTGTAGATGGAGGTTCATGACATTGTACAGGAGACAGGGAGCAATACCATCCCCAAGAAAAAGAAATGCAAGAAGGCAAAATGGCTGTCTGAGGAGGCCTTGAAAATAGCTGTGAAAAGAAGAGAAGTGAAAAACAAAGGAGAAAAGGAAAGATATACCCATTTGAATGCAGAGTTCCAAAGAATAGCAAGGAGAGATAAAAAAGCCTTTCTCAGTGATCAGTGCAAAGAAATAGGAGAAAACAATAGAATGGGAAATACTAGAGATCTCTTCGAGAAAAGTAGAGATACCAACGGAATATTTCATGCAAAGATGGGCTCAATAAAGGGCAGAAATGGTATAGACCTTACAGAAGCAGAAGATGTTAAGAAGAGGTGGCAAGAATACACAGAAGAACTGTACAAAAAAGATCCTCATGACCCAGATGATCACGATGGTGTGATCATTCACCTAGAGCTAGAAATCCTGGCATGTGAAGTCAAGTGGGCCTTAGGAAGCATCACTATGAACAAAGCTAGTGGAGGTGATGGAATTCCAGTTGAGCTATCTCAAATCCTAAAAGCTGATGCTGTGAAAGTGCTGCACTACAGTGCCAGCAAATTTGGAAACCTCAACAGTGGCCACAGGACTGGAAAAGGTCAGTTTTCATTCCAATCCCAAAGAAGGGCAATGCTAAAGAATGTTCAACCTACTGCAGGATTGCACCCATCTTTCATGCTAGCAAAGTAATGGTCCAAATTCTCCAAGCCAGGCTTCAACAATACATAAACTGTGAACATCCAGATGTTCAAGCTGGATTTAGAAAAGGCAGAGGAACCAGAGATCAAATTGCCAGTATCCACTGGATCATCAAAAAAGCAAGAGAGTTCCAAAAAAAACATCTATTTCTGCTTTATTGACTATGCCAAAGACTTTGACTGTGTAGATCACAACAATCTGTGGAAAATTCTGAAAGAGATGGGAATACCAGACCACCTGACTTGCCTCTTGAGAACTCTGTATTCAGGTCAGGAAGCAACTGTTAGAACTGGACATGGAACAACAGACTGGTTCCAAATCGGGAAAGGAGTACATCAAGGCTGTATATTGTCATCCTGCTCCTTTAACTTATATGCAGTGTACATCATGAGAAACGCTGGACTGGAAGAAGCACAAGCTGGAATCAAGATTGCTGGGAGAAATATCAATAACCTCAGATATGCAGATGACACCACCCTTATGGCCGAAAGTGAGGAACTAATGAGCCTTTTGATGAAAGTGAAAGAGGAGAGTGAAAAAGTTGGCTTAAAGCTCAACATTCTGAAAACTAAGATCATGGCATCTGGTCCCATCACTTCCTGGCAAATAGATGGAGAAATAGTGGCAGACTTTAATTTTGGGGGCTTCAAAATCACTGCAGATAGTGACTGCAGCCATGAAATTAAAAGATTATTCCTTGGAAGGAAAGTTATGACCAAACTAAACAGCTTATTAAAAAGCAGAGACATTGCCGACAAAGGTCCGTCTAGTCAAGGGTATGGTTTTCCCAGTAGTCATGTATGGATGTGAGAGTTGGACTATAAAGAAAGCTGAGTGGTGAAGAATTGATGCTTTTGAACTGTGGTGTTGGAGAAGACTTTTGAAGCCATTTGAGACCTTTGCAAGAAGATCCAACCAGTCCATCCTAAAGGAGATCAGCCCTGAGCGTCCATTGGAAGGACTGATGTTGAAGGTGAAACCCCGAAACTGTGGCCACCTGATGTGAAGAACTGACTCATTTGAAAAGGCCCTGATGTTGGGAAAGATTGAAGGTGGGAGGAGAAGGGGATGACAGAGGATGAGATAGTTGGATGGCATCGCCGACTCAATGGACATGAGTTTGGGTAAACTCTGGGAGTTGGTGATGGACAGGGAGGCCTGGAGTGCTGTAGTCCATGGGGTCACAAAGAGTCAGACATGACTGAACAATTGAACTGAACTGAACTGAACAGAACAGAATAGGTGAGTCTTTTTCTCTTCCATGGAGCAAGTGGTCTATGGAGGTGTGAAGGAATATTTGATGCCCAGAGGAGTGGGCTGGTTGAAAGACTGCTAACTATTGTATATGTTCTTTTCTTTCTGTGCATTCAGTAAGACCACATATTCTAGCCACTCCTGAAATCACACAGGCCCATGTTCTGAGCTCTGGTTAATAGAATAGAGCACCATGGCCTGACTAGGCCTATCTTGGTCTCTTTTCCCCATCCAACAGCTAGAAGTGATTGACTCTAAAGCAAAAGGGTGACAAAAACACCAGGTGATAGTAGTCTGGGTTCTGAAAGCATCACATGGAAGACAGCCTACCAAACATTATGGTGAGAAATCTTTAACTTCCATTGTGTTACACCACTAAGATTTTAGGATGTTATTGCTTTAATGGTGTGTCACCTAATGACATACAACTATATTTTTAATCTGGGGAAAGGGTTTGAATTACACTCCTCTCTGTAGTTCCCGTAGCTCATAACACAGCTCCTAAGAAACTTCTACCTAGAGTAGGCAATGAAAAACATTTTTCAATTAATATACAAGCAAGAGTATGAAGACAAGTATACTGGTATATAGAAATATGGAATTAAATAAAATAGTGAAGATTCCTTAGTTGTTTCATCTGGTAAAGAAAGATAATACCTACTATACAAGGATGGGAATGGAATTATATGAATATAATCAGTGGAAAGTAGCACAATGCTTACAACAAAATGAGCACTTAACAAATAATAGGCTCAATTTTATTAGCTGTGAACTCTATATAGAGTGGTTTCTTGGTTACCACAAACCACATGTCTGAGAACAGAGAGGAAGTAATTTTCTTGAAATTAAAATCTGTATCCAATCATGTTGTGTATCTCAAAGTCCCAAACACAATCTTACACACAGAGTTGTAGGTAAGACTGAATTACATTCTGTGGAAAAGGAAGGGAAGATGAAAAGTTATTTGAACTATATCAAGGAGAAGCACTAAATTAAGAATGTAGATAATGTTAATAATTCTATTATGGATTTATTATTTCTGTGAAATACAGTGTTGGTGGTTTTGAATCAACATTGAGAAAATGTTTATTCTTGTATATGTATAAATTCATATTTTATGGTTAGTTGTCAAAAACATAGCATAGGATTGCAATGGTCAGTATATTACTAAAATGAAATCTCTTTAAAAGCTAGGATATAACAAAAATTTATGGAATAACTTTCATACAAACCTCAAATTATTTGAGGATAAGCATATATAGCAATCCATTGATCATTTGCTACTTGGGAGTATTAGGAAAACATCTGAATGCCATAAGTTCCTGAGAGACTTCCTTACAGGCATTTAGGTATAGTTGAATAGAGAAACAATCATTTTTTCTAATCATGTTAAAAACAGAATTTAGTTATGAGAGGTAGAGAAAGAAACAAATTTTACTAGAATTCTGTCAAAAATTCTGTTCCATTACCTCAAACTTAAACTACAGTATAATAATATATCAGAAAATAAATGTTGACATCAATGTTGTATGTGCTTAATGAAACATTTGTTACCCATGGAATGGGATGTGATGCAATGGAATAGATCTAGAGAAAACTGCAATTCACCAAGTGGGATTAAGTGCTACTGATTTAAACAGAAATGTCAGCTCTACACCTCCCTTCTTTGAGGCACACCACGGACTTCCAATCCAAATCTCATTTTCTTCTCTTGTGTAAATGAATGACCTGGGTGTCTCTGGGTGCTAGGAATAGGTGACCCAGGTATATTTCCAAACACTATATATTCTTTGGAGAGATGATATTATCACTTCTCTGTGTTGAGCCTTGTCATTAACTCAAGTGAGTTATGGGTGAAGAGAGCTGTGGGTGGAACTCATGATTCATAAGCAGTCTTACCAGTGATGCAGGGTGGAGGTTGGGGCAGGGATCCAGGACCAATAAAGCTAGGAGAGGTGGTGATGGAAGGATGATTTTGTCTTCGCTTATGTGAGGGTGTGTTGTCACAAAAATCTGGGCCACTAGACTCAGTGCCAGCACGCAAAGTTCTCTCCCTTGGCTTTACAAGGAAACAAGAACAGAGTTTATCAGAACTTACACCAAGAACCTTGTGAAAACACTGGCCCTGCCTTCTGGGGATCTGATTTCCTAGGACAGGTCATTTTGACAGGAGCCCCAGTCCACCTGTAATTCCAGGATGTTGACAGTCTGGGAATCCGAATAAACAGATTGATCTGATTAAATAGTACTGGCAATGTGATTAAACAGATGACTCTGGCAGATATTATATATATTGTTGTTGTTCAGTCGCTGAGTCATGTCTGATTCTTTGGACCCCATGTACTATAGCACACCAAGCCTCACTGTCCCTCCCCATCTCCTGGAGTTCACCCAACTTCATGTCCACTGAATTGATGATGACGTCTCTGCTGCCCTCTTCTTTTGCCTTCAGTCTTTCCCAGCATCAGGGTCTTTTCCAATGAGTTGGCTCTTTGCATCAGGTGGCCAAAGTATTGGAGCTTCAGCTTCAGCATCAGTCCTTCCAGTGAATATTCAGGGTTGATTTCCTTTAGGATTGACTGGTTTGATCTCCTTGCAGTTCAAGGAACTCTCAAGAGCCTTCTCTAACACCGTAGTTTGAAAACATCAATTCTTTGGTGCTCAGCCTTCTTTATGGTCCAATTCTCACATCCATACGTGACTACTAAAAAAACCATAGCGTTGACTATAGGGACCTTTGTCAGCAAAATGATGTCTGCTTTTTAATCTGCTCTCTAGGTTTATCATAGCCTTCATTCCAAGAAGCAAGAGTCTTCTAATTTCATGACTGTAGTCATCATCTACAGTGATTTGGGAGCCAAAGAAGAGAAAATCTATCACTGCTGCTACTTTTTCCCCTTCTATTTGCCATGAAGTGATAGGACTGGATGCCATGTCCTCAGTTTTTTTAATGTTGAGTTTTAAGCCAGCTTTTTCACTCTCCTCTTTAACCTTCATCAAGAGGCTCTTTAGTTCTTCACTTTCTGCCATTGGAGTAGTATCGTCCGCATACCTGAGGCTGTTGATATTTTTCCCAGCAATCTTGATTCTAGCTTGTAACTCATCCAGCCCAGCATTTCCCATGACGTACTCTGCATGTAAGTTAAATAAACAGGGTGACAATATATAGCCTTGATGTACTCCTTTCCCAATTTGGAACTAGTCCATTGTTCCATGTAAGATTCTAACTGTTGCTTCTTGACTCATATACAGGTTTCTCAGGAGACAGGTAAGATGGTCTGGTATTCCTATCTCTTTAAGAATTTTGCAGAGTTTCTTGTGATCCATCAAAAGCTTTTGCCTAGTCAGTGGAAACAGAAGTAAATGTTTTTCTGGAATCCCCTTCCTTTCTCTATGATCCAATGGATGTTGGCAATTTAATCTCTGGTTCCTCTGCCTTTCTAAACCCAGATTGTACATCTGGAAGTTCTCTATTCAAGTACTGCTAAAGCCTAGCTTGAAAGATTTTGAGCATAATTTTACTAGCATAGGAAGTAAGCACAATTGTCTAGTAATTTGAACATTCTTTAACACTGCCATT